>NC_143197.1:24105000-24437500 GCF_051530095.1 Phoenix dactylifera
TTCATATAAATGATGGGCCAGATCCACTTTAATACCATTATAGTAATTCAGGATCTTACCAAAAAAAAACTAGCCATAGGGTATTATTAAGTTTCTTAGTCATGTATAACTACTCAAGATTTACACAGCTGACGTCACACTAAACATATGCTCGCTCAGATCCTCATATATATATATATATATATAGGGTAAGATGTACCTACCACTTTTCTCAAAAAATAGAAACGCTTGCATGCAAACTAGCTAAACAATTATTACCATCATTGCGATAGTATTAATACTGACTATCTTGTTCTTCTTTTAACCAAAGATGTTACCCTTTTCTTCTACAAGATGCACCTACGTGCCCATGTCTTCATCAAAACTTCCCATGGAGAAGCTACACTATAACTCAAGCTGCAATATAACTTATGTTGAAAGCTGCTGAGTTGTAGGGCTCAATCTCCTCTATTTCTTCTGAATGGAAAATGAGGAGAACTAGTGGAAAGAGAAGGTAGAGAAGGATGAGGAGGGCGGAATGGAGGGAAGAGAGGTGCGGGGAGAGATTGGGGCTGGGGTCCGAGGCCTTGGACTGGTCAACATTGGAGGTTCTTCCAAATTCCAATAGCAGCCATAGGGTCAAACATGTTTGGCTTACATCATGCATTGACCCTCTTGTATAGATGTTCATCAGCTATAAGGGCTTGATAAGTTCGTACACTGTGAAGTCACCAGGGTTTGACATGTGCCTCCCCTAATTGAGGCTACATCATCATCATGCTAAGGTTGGTTCACAGTGTTGCCGAGGTTCATCTAGGTTCTGATCTCTAGTATTTCCTAGATGAGTCGATTCAGAGTGCTTGTCTAGTCCTCTTGTTCAGGTGCAGATCTCTTATAATTTTTGGATGAGTCAATTCAGAATGTTCGTCAAGTCTTGTTGTTGCTTCTTGACTCGCCGCATACCATTCATGAGGAAATCAGTTCCAGGATCAATATTGCTTGTTTAGTTGCTTGAGATACCTAACATTATGATGGTTTTAAGTAATGTTGTTATGATGTTGGAGTTGTAGTTCAGAACTTTTGGAATCGTCTGAAGTGTTGCATGCAACATAGAAAAAGGTAACAGTTAGAATGGATCTCGATGAAATAGGGTGGTAGGGCTCAAAACGATGAAGAGCAAAGAAATTCGAAAAGATAGAGAGAAAGACAAACATGACAGATATGGACTTTACATGGTTCAGCTACAGGCCTACATCCACAGACGAGGATGGAGCAAAAATTCCACTGTAAATGAAAGGATGGAGTACAAGAAAAATACCGCCTCTCAATAAAATCCTAACCCCAATATACCCCATCTTTCATACTTTCCTAATGACTACAAGCCCTCTACAACCATCATAGACCTCACAAAAAATTCCTAATCAGTTTTTTCTTCCTCTTTTTTCTTTCTCCAAATTTATCAAACTAAATTATATAGTGAGGCAGATCAAGAGAGAGTTCCCAACGGCTATCTGGTCGGCGGCGCTCGCGAGCTGATTGACCGGGGATCTTGGTGCTCCGGTGGGCGGTGTGCGTCGTTTGGCCGGCCGGGATCTTGGGGAGTCCTCGTTTGCTCGTCGAGAGCCGGGTTGGCCGTAAGCCTGTAAGCGGGCGAGCGGCTGGGATCTGGTAGCCGAGGAAGCCGAGGAGGAAACCCGAGGAGCTCCGGTGGGCGGTGGGTGTCGGTTGGCCGGCCGGGATCTTGGGGAGTCCTCGATTGATCGTCGAGCGCCTGGGTTGGCCGTAAGCCTGTAAGCGGGCGAGCGGCAGGGACCTGGCAGCTGAGGAGGAAACCCGAGGAGGACGGTGGGCGGTGTGCGTCGGTTGGCCATTGGGGAGTCCTCGGTTGATTGTCGAGGATCTGGCAGCCGAGGAGGAAACCCGAGGAGGAGCGGACCACACCGGAAGGGGGGAGTACGCCGGTACACTCTGTCCTCTTGACCTGTTTGTTGTGTCTTCAGGTGGGCAACAACGGCATGGAGCAGAAGGGGAAGCAGTCGGCGGCGAAGGCGTCGGAGGGAGCGGCGAGAGGCAACGGTAAGCCCACTGCCACCAGCTCGAAGTCGACCGGTCGTGGGGTGCGCCCTACTGCCTGGTCGAAGCCGGGGCCGTGGGTTACCCACTGGCCCACGGCCGAGGAGGTGGACCGCCTGAGCCGCCGCTTCCCAGAAGTGCTGCGGCCGCCGGAAGAGCCGATAGAGGCGGCCCGGCAGGTGTGGGAAGGGCGGGCGGCGATTGTCCGGAGTTTTGGTCGCCGGATTCCGGCGGAATGGGTGGCCAAGGATGTGGCCACCCGCGCGAAGCTTGAAGGAGTGGTGGCTGTCCCGTTAGCGGACGATTACATCGCCCTGCGATTCCGGTCGACGGAGGACCGGGATCGGGCTCTCAGGGGAGGGCCGTGGGTGGTGGCGGGGCAGTTGCTCGCCATGAGCCCGTGGGTGCCGGACTTTGAGCCGGGGGACGGAACGGTGAACAGGGCGTTGGTATGGCTCCGGCTGCCGCGACTACCACCGGAGTACTGGTCGACGTCGACCATCCTCCACATCGCGGCTCGCGCCGGCCAGCCGGTGGCGGTGGATGAAGTGACCGAGCAGCAGGCGGCGATGGGGTTCGCCCGGGTTAAAGTGGCGATTGATCCCACTGAACCGCTGCGGCCGGGGGTGCTCATACAGGGGAAGACGAAGGTGCGGTGGCAGCCCTTCGTCTTCGAGAACGTCCCTGTTCTCTGCCCTAGCTGCGGGCGGATGGGGCATACGGAGGTGACGTGCCGTTTCCAGATAGTCGCCGGCGCACACAGGGAGGTGCATCCGGCGGCAACGGAGGCGGGGGACATCTCGGATCTACCGACCTTCGGTGGTGGGGTGGAGGTCCAGGGGCCAGTCTTCGGCCCCTGGATGGTGGCAACCCGGCAGAAGATCCCTCGGGGGGACCTGCCGCCGCGGCCGAAGGAACCTCCCGGGCCCGATCACGGGGCTGGGTCGTCTGCGGGGCGGCCGGTGAGTCCGGTGGTGGCGTCACCATCGCCTGCAGCGGTCTCTCCGGCTGACACGGCCGGCTGGCAGAAGCCGGCTAAGGTTGCTCGGCGTCGGTCGCCGGCGGTAGCGGAGGGGGAAGGGCTCCAGCTAGCCCCTCCTCTCGGCCCGTTTTCGGTGGACATGGCCGATGACGACTTGCTCGGGGACGACGAGACCGAGCCAGCCGAGCCGGATCGACACGGGGGGACCACTCACATGCGAGCGGACCCGGGGCCGAGTCAGGACAGCCTGTTGCAGGCTGAGACCGGGTCTGGTGGGCCAGCTGTGGCCCGGGCCCAAGTTCAGAAGAGGCCCAGGCCACCAGTGGACCCGGGCCCGCATGGAGGCCCAGGTAGGGGGGATCACCTACGTGTGCTTCCTGCGGTGGGTCAGCGGGCTGACACGCTGTTGACCCGCGGCCGGGCCCAGGGGCGGGGACGTCGGGGTCGTGGGCTGCCGGGTGCAACTCGGGATGCGTCTGCAGCGCGGGGCACGCTGCGTGCTCGATCAGCCCCGGGCCTGCGGGCACCCCCAGCGGCGGGAGAGCGGGTCCGGGAGATGCCGGGCCGGGCCGACTCGTACGGTGGCCATCCCCCCTGAGTGAGGCACAGCCATGGGATGCGCAGGGTGGTACTGGCCCCGCTGGAGTCTTCCGGTTTGGCCCTCTGCCCCTGGTTGCGGGTGAGCAGGGGGAAGCCTCCTCTAGTGGGAGTAGGGCCAGGGATCACCTCAGGCCTTTTCCGGAGGGGTGTCAGGCCGCGCCACTGAGACCAGGCGAGGGTATGGACCAGTCATGCAGCCCACTTCTGACGAGCAGGGGATGGGCCCAGGCATCGTACCTGAGGCTGGCCCCGCGTACCAGGGGGAGGATGGGTCTGAGGCCGACTTTGTGGACTGTGACCCATGAGGATCCTAGCTTGGAATTGTAGGGGGGCAGCCAAGCCCTCCTTCATGTCTTCCTTTAAACGGTTAGTGCAAATTCATTGCCCAGAGATCTGTGTCCTTAGTGAGACCCGGCTATCTGGTGAGGGGCTTGCACGTCTGAGACGACGTCTGGGGAGGGACTGGGAGACATACGCAGTCGAGTCCCAGGGGTTGTCGGGAGGTATCTTGCTCCTGTGGAGGCGTGGGGTGGCGACCTTTGATGTCTTCCATAACTGCTCTCAACAGGTAGTTATGGTTGTATCGGCACCTGATGCTCCTCCGTGGGTTTTGTGTGGGGTGTATGCGAGCACGAATCACAGGGTCAGGAGAGTCCTCTGGCAGGAGATTGCTAGTCTCACTGCCCAGGGTGTCCCGACAGTTGTTGTTGGTGACTTCAACTGCATCCTGAATTCGGGTGACAAGAGGGGAGGGGCAGCCTTCACGGATAGAGTGGACAGGAGGGAGTTCCGTGACTTTGTGTCACGCACGGGCCTGGTGGACTTAGGTTTCTCAGGACCTCAGTTTACTTGGTGCAATAACCAGCTTGGCAGTGCTAGGGTTTGGGAGCGTCTGGACAGGGCCTTTGCGTCCCCAGACTGGCTTCTTCTCTTTCCTACCTGCAGGGTTACTCACGTACCTCGGATCGCCTCGGACCACTGCCCCCTGCTGATTTCTACATCACTGGGACCCAGGCATCCTAGCCCCTTCCGCTTTGAGAAGGTTTGGCTATCGTACCCCCAGTCCTGGGATATTGTACGTGATGCATGGCGCCTCCCGGTGCGTGGAGACGCTATGCACCGGGTGTCGCGCAAACTAGAGTTGGCCAAGAGGCGTCTCCGGAGATGGAACCGCGAGGTTGTGGGCGATATATTCCGGAGAGTGGAGGGGGTTGAGACCGCGATCTCCGAGCTGCAGTCGAAAGAAGATTTGGAAGGCACGCTTTCGACGAGCGATATGGGTGACCTTCGGGGGCTTCTAGCGACTCACCACTCCCTTCTACGACAGCACGAGATCTTCTGGCGTCAGAAATCTCGAATCCAGTGGGTGCGTGAGGGTGACCGCAATACTAGTTTCTTCCACCGGACTACGATTATTCGGAGGCAGCGGAGCACGATTCACTCGCTGCGAGATTGGTCGGGACGCCGGGTGGAAGGTGAGCCCTCCATTCGTCAGATCTTGTTGGATTTCTTCCGCTCCAGATGGACGGAGGAGGAGGAGTCCGACGACAGTAACCCCATCCCTCCACGGGTGGATGTGAGGATCGAGGATGATGAGAACGCAGCCCTGGTCCGTCCGGTGTCGGCACAGGAGGTACAGGAGGCAGTCTGGGCTTTGGCTCCAGACAAGGCTCCGGGACCAGATGGGTTTCCCCCGTTCTTCTTTCGACGATATTGGGGTATTATTCAGACAGCGGTGGTTGAGGCCATTCAGTGCTTCTTCTCCCAGGCGGCGATGCCAAGGGATTGGAAGGCTACCTTCATCACGCTCATTCCGAAGCGTCAGGAGGCGGCCGAGCCCTGCCACTTCAGACCCATTAGCTTGTGCACTACCTTGTATAAGGTAGTGGCCAGGATTATGGTTCGAAGGATGAAACCCCTTCTGCCTGCCATCATCAGTCAGGAGCAGGGGGCGTTTATAGCTGGCAGGAACATTTCCCATAATGTTCTGCTGGCTCAGGAGATGATGTGGGACCTTCAGCGAGCATCGAGGCGACATAGCCTGATGGCTATTAAACTGGATATGGAGAGAGCTTATGACAGGATCAGATGGAGATTTCTTCAGCAGACACTGGAGGCGTACGGATTCCATAGGCAGTGGATCGACTGGGTGCTGGGGTGTGTCAGGGGGCCAAAGTTTTCGATTTTGGTCAATGGCACACCTTCTCCTTTCTTTGAGTCTACCATGGGGCTGCGTCAGGGATGCCCTTTATCCCCTTACTTGTTTATTCTTTGTGCTGATATTTTGTCTCGTGATTTGCAGAGGGTGTGTGCCCGTAGGGAGCTGGAGGCCTATGTTCCCGCCCCGGGGGCTAGTCCTCTTTCCCACTTACTCTTTGCTGACGATTGTCTTCTTTTGGCCAGGGCACGGGTCTCCGATGCATGGGTCCTTCGTAGGGTGGTTGCAGATTACTGTATGGCGTCGGGCCAGAGAGTCAACTTTCAAAAGTCAGCTGTCCGCTTCAGTCCGAGTACGGAGAGCAGGGTCAGACAGGAGATTCGTGGGATTTTGCAGATTCCTGAGCAGGAGGAGACATTGACCTACCTGGGAGTTCCCATCACAGGCCGCAGATTACGAGTGGCAGAGTGTTCCAGCCTGGTGCAGCGGGTGGAGAGCCGGTTGGAGGGATGGAGAGCAGGTTCCCTATCTATGATGGGGAGACTGACTTTGATCAGATCGGTGTTGGGTTCCATGCCAGTTTATCTCATGGCCAACACTGTGGTTCCGAAGACGACCTTACTGAGGATTGAGCGACTGTTGCGGTGTTTCCTGTGGGGGTCACTTGGTGGAGGCCGTGGGGTGCATTTGGTAGCCTGGGAGCACGTATGCCGGCCTACCAGCGAGGGCGGTCTCGGGGTGCAGTCCCTGCTGGAGCGTCGCGAGGCCTTCATTGCTCGGCATGCAGCTCGGTTCTTGCTAGAGCCACACGGGCTGTGGAGTCAGGTGATGGCTGCCAGATATGGACGTGACGGCTCAGAGATGGCATGGAGTAGGCGGCGAGTTTCCTTCATGTGGCGTGAGATTGGGAGGTATCTGCCGACGGTGTCGGCAAATACCAGGTGGACAGTAGGCGATGGGCGGAGTATTGATGTGACTGCGGACCCATGGGTGGACACTGTCCCATTGAGGTGCTGGCCGACCATGATTGATGCTGCGGCGGCGGAGGGGCTGCGGGTTTTTGATCTTCTGGCCCCAGGAGAGTCAGCATGGGATGATGTCAGGTTACGTCAGCTGTTCGGGGGACATCTAGCTGAGAGGATCCGGTCTCTTCCGGTGCCAGGCTACGGGGGGCCTGATGTTAGGGTTTGGGGCACTTCCTGCCGATCCAGGGTCCGATTGGGAGATCTCGCCGGTGTTATCCAGCAGGAGCATGAGCCAGGGCCGGACTACACTTGGATCTGGAAGTCAGGGCTTCACCCGAGGACTGCACTCTTCCTATGGAAGGTGGCGTGGGATCGTCTCCCGACGAGAGCAGTGCTGAGTAGGCGAGGATGTGAGATCCCTGCGGAGTGCGGGACATGCAGTGTGGAGGAGTCGGTCGACCACGTGCTTTTTCAGTGTACGTGGGCGAGGTCGGCATGGCAGTGGGCAGGGTTCCCGCAGGAGGTCTGGCATGGGAGGCCTCAGTTTTTACAGACGATGCAACAGTGGTTGGTCCGCCCTCGGACATGTCAGGAGGCTATTCGAGCGACTTGCACAACACATCAGATCTGGCTGGCAAGGAACGCTCGTACCCTCGGTGAGCGCAGGGTGTCACCGAGGTTCGTGGTGGAGCTAGCGCACGTACAGGCTTTGGAGATCAGATCCTCTTCAGATGGACCTCTGATAGCTCGGAACACCTGGGGTTCTCTTTCTGCCTCGGCAGCTTCTCAGATGGTATTCTTCACCTGGGAACCCCCACCCCCGAGTTTCCTCAAGGTCAACTTCGATGGATCGGTTTTGGATGGAGGCGCGCGAGGTGGTGCGGGCTTTGTGATACGGGACCCGCACTCCAGAGTCGTGGCAGCAGGGGGATGTCAACTGTTCGGCATATCGGTCCCCGGGGCAGAGTTACGAGCTGCCTGGGCCGGGCTTCGATATGCGAGGCAGGCTTTGCAGGCTGGCTCGATTGTTTTGGAAGGCGACTCAGCCACAGTCATCAGTTGGATTCAGAAGGGGCTGAGGGGTGAGGGCTCAGACCACCCCTTGGTTCGGGACATAGGGATGATGTGTGGGGTTGGGGTGGCCATTCAGGCCAAGCATGTATTTCGAGAAGCCAACGGGGCAGCCGACTGGGTGGCTGCCTTCGCGGCTCATCATTCAGGATACACCCTGTGGGTGGGGGAGGGGGAGCTGCCTCTGGCTCTCCGTGAGTTAGTATTTTTTGACTTTATTGGGTGTATTCGTACACGTTTTGTATGAAAACCCGCTTTTAGCAAAAAAAAAAAAAAAAAAAAAAAAGACAGATCAAGAAATTCAAGACAACCTTATTAGTCACAACCATTATTATAGTCAATTATTATATGTGATAACTTTCTGTTGTAAAACAAATAACAACAAATAATGGCTGTTATTCAGCATTTGCAATGTTTCTCTTAACAGAATAATATATTTTAAAAATAAAATTTAAAAATGAATTTTAAAAATAATTTAACAGAATTATTATATTTTAAAAATGGTGTCTGCTAGCATATGCAGCGGCACTGAAAAAGATTGCGGCAATAAATCTTGGCCGATACATACTGATAAATACTGCCAGCAAGAAACAGCATACTGACAAGTAACCAACACATGAGAAACATCTTCCATTTGAGATAAACAAAGATAACAAAACAATGTATCAGAAGGTAAGTTTCCTCTGTTATATAGCAGTAATTTAGTAGGTAATTTCCGCCACATGAGCTTCCAACAAAGGATTTTAGCTCTCATAGGCACCCAAAGCTTCCGTATCCAACTATAAGACTGATGTATACATGTGGTGACTCAATCTGAATCTGGCCGTTGTACATCATGAAGAGAAATTCTAGAGGATCTGGTTGGTTCCCAACACAAACAATTATCCATCCCCCTACAGACAAAGGAACCTTGCCATATTTGGGTCAGTAATTCAGCAAGGAATAGATCTAACAACCAATGCACATTCTAAGTTCAATCAAGCAATATGAAAATAGCAAATGGCATGTCCGTCAGAACACTATCCGTATTAACATAAGCAGGCCACAATGCAAATGGGATAGTTTAGCACCAAGGGTGCTTCATCACCCGAACATGATTACCATTGCCAAGGGACCAAATAAATCAGAATTGAATAGATTCAGCAGCCTGTGCCAACCTCCTCCAAATAAGAGAACAATTCGCTGACCTTGAAACCAACATTTTGACCCCATAAAGAATGAGGGTGTAACTACCATCTTTGGATTCCTCTCTCCTAAAGTCTCGTAATAGGCCGATAACTCTCGTTCTCTTAAGTCTACACTATTCTTATTCAGCCTTCATCTTTGGTGTTTTGACCTGCACCTTTCTTATTATATCGGTCTTCAGATCAAAATTGATCTGGATGTAGTGTAAACAATTAGCAATTCTATTTGAATTGAGAAACACAAATATATATTGGTACTCGATTCACATGCATTTCACGGACTTGATGCTAGCATATATATTATAAGATTGTCTTTTACCAGCAACAAACAATGAAAAACAACAATATCAGCATCAACGATAACAACAATAAAATTGTATATTAAAACTATCAAATTCCAAAATACATACTTAATAATTTCCTCCGGCCATTCTATAATAATGAAACACTTGCCAAGCTTTGTTTCACTTCATCAAGAGTCTCTGAGCACACCCATCACTCTCCTCATCTCAAAACCTTTTCTCTTCTATAGGACACACTCCTTACTTTGTATATATAGCTCATGCTAAGGGGTAGAAACAATAGAAATGAATATATATTTATCAAGCAAAAAAAATAACTAAAAATAATTTGATTGTTTTTTGAATAGAAAAAACTCAATCAATAAGAATAATTAATAATTCTAATCAAATTGGGAAACAAATCTATTGGTACTTCGTTTCACATGAATTTTGCATACTTGATGCTAGTATACACGTTAGCAGATTGACTTTTACCAACAACCAACAGTGAAAATGAATGCAAAATGTTGGCTCGAAGCATCGATGTATACTTAGTTTTTCTTCAAAGATGAACTCAACCTACGTGCCTGTCTCAGTTTGTGTCTCGGATTCAGATTCTCTGCAATTCGAGGTTAAACTAGAGAGAGCTAGTTCTGCAGTAATCATGCATGGACCGACCCCACCATGCAGGGTGTGTAGTTATCCATGTGTTGTAAGGAGCCCATGCAATCACTAATTATCACGACTCATGGATGACCATGATTGCAAAACTAGCTCTCTCTAGTTTAACCATAAATAGGAGAGAATCCCAACCCCTCTTTAGGTAGGTAGATAGATAGATAGATAGAAAAAATGTATCAACCTATAGATATATAGATATAGATATAGATACATGCATCTATATCTATCTATCTATTTATTTTTTCGATCTATCTATCTATTTCTATCCATATATCATATATCTATCTTTATCCATATATGGATATAATTACATAATAGATAGTAAGAAAAGGCACGAAAGATGTGGCATTTGCACTAATAAGAAAGAGAATACATTTATCATCCACGTTGTCAAGCATATTTGGCCATGCAACTTTTTGAAGGGGCTTCTCTAGAAACTCAATTAGCTAGCCCCTATCACGACATCGATAGAGATCCTAGACAAGTTAGCATATGGAAACACCAAGAGCTAAAAGTCTCTTGAGAAGAACCAAGAGCTAAAAGTTGCTCTTGACGTTGTCACATTTTCTCATTACAAGCATATGTGGCCATACATCTTCATGATGGGATTCTCCGGAAACTTAATTAGCAAGCCCGTACCATGAAACCGTTAGCGGTCTTGGACAAGTTAGAGCGTGGAAACACCAAGAGCTAATAGCTTTTTGAGAAGACCCAAGAGCTAAAAGTTTCTGGAGAAGCACCAAGAGCTAAAAGTTACTGTTCGTATCCACAAACATGCACTGTGCCACACGCAAACGCACACTGAGAGACACGGCTGCAGCTTAGTCCACCAAAACAACGTACGGTAAGCCCCTGTTAGAAAACATTTAAGCAGCGTCGCACTTTTCGGGAGGAAATTATGGTGCATCCATGTCACCGAAGGAGCATGTCACTTAAATTCTAAGACGTACTAACCCGTTAAATTTTTTTATTTCTAGTGGCTCTACCTGATGCGAACTGTTCGACCGTCCCTGATCAAACCGATAAGAACATCGTATCATTCAACCTCAACCAAAACAGCACGTTGTTTCAACCTGCAACCTTTAATATTTTGAGTTTAATCTCCGCCACCTCTCTGTTAACACTGATGCTGGTCTCTTTGTCACACCGATCAAAGTTAGAAAAATGCTGTGTGTTACTTACATCGACCCATGATTTATGCCGATCCCTTATTGGCATGTGTAGGAGAGGAAAATTGTGTATATATATTGGTTGGACCATGTAGCATTACTCTTGAGGTATCTTTAGCTCCAAGTATCCTTTCGCCGAGAAAAACTTTAGATCTCCTTCTGCTTTAACGAGCACCTCTTGGATAATTTTGGAAGCACCAATCTCGTAGCCAACTAGTCCAACCTCCTGTTCGCAGCCAATGGTGCGTCTCATGTGGACATATTTTTCCAAAAATAGAGTTTAAGGTGCTACTGTATTTGAATGGAATGCTTTGTGTACCGAAAAAAAAAAACAGCATATAGCATAACTTGTTTTAAAATCGGACTCAACCAGCTAGCCGAATCCGTTGGATTGTCAACCAATCCAACAACAATCTGCATGATCTGGCCAATATAATCAGATTGGGAAAAGAATCTTTTTCTAGAACTGTCTAGACCTAAGGTCTGATCGATTTTCGGCTTGTTTGAACCGCGCTATGCTCGAGCTAACTCATTGGTTTTTGTAAAAAATAAAAGAAGTTGATAAGGCTTCCAGGCTCGAACCCTCTCCTCAACCTTGATTCATAGAGGTGGCACTTTTCTCCACCCTATCGGGTACTTGACCTAACGTAACCATAATAAGCGGGTACAATTAATAGTAAAATCCACCCCAAACTCAATCCAGATGTATATAACTCTTCACAAATTTTCTCCTTATCCTTTACCCTAGTTGCTCCACTCATGAGAAAAATTGAACGTGAGAAAAGTTATATGCCATAATGCTTATCTTTTAAAGTTATGTGAAGTAGTAATATTTTTTATATGTTCTTTTTTATTTGAATTGACTTGTTAAAAAAAAGAATTTTCAACTTTATCCAACCCGATCGTCTAACTTTTTCCATCTAACTCTACTAGCTCTACCCTGCCCCATAACTCTACCTCCCCCGCCCTCCCCTAAGGCAAGTATGGGGCAGGTATGGGTTATGGCCTAACCAACCTAAAACCGACCAGTTGCCATCTCTATTAATTGTTGTCTCATTTCTCTCCCATCCTCGACCCTCCTCTCCCACATCTCCGACACTAGTGTGATTGGAGGAAAGCCAAAGGCTAACCACCAATCACCATTCTAGTGTTCTAGTAACACTCCATCCATTTCGATCTTCTTATTCTCCTATATATGACCTCTATTCTACATCTCTCTCTCACACACATGATCCTCCTCCCTTGCCGAGTCTCAATAAGTAGCTGGTGGGATGTGGAAAGATCTTATCTCATTCCCTCCCTTAACTTCTTTTATGGATGACTGGAGCTTGGTGGCAGGTGAGACCATTCAGAGGGTAGTAGAATCAAATAAGGGCAAAAAAAACTTGCCTCCATTGCACTTTCTCTCTCTCTTCACTTTGCTGACTAACAGCCAAAGCTTGGTGGCAAGCTGGAGGTAATAGCAAGCAGACCACCGAACCAAAAGAGGACTAAAGATGATGATAATAATGGGGTGAGCCACAACCTTGGAAGAGCCATAGCCTTAAGTTGGACAAGCAAGGGCACACTATCATTGGGTGTGCCCACTCCTAGGAAAAGATCCTGGCCCTCCAAGCTAACCTACTCTGTAACCCCTCCTCCTCCTCCCTGCCCCCCTCCTCCCTCCCTTCAAACCACATGATCACCTATGCCGACTTCAAAAGCTTTGGTCATCCGGAGGTCTGTATTCCCATTCTGTTTGGATCCAGTATTATTAGTTATATCATATCAACCTTTTCGAGAAAATAGGTCTTCGAGTATCTAGACATGATTTATGCCATGGTCAGTATAGGTATTTTTGGATCCCTTGGTCTCACTCATCATATGTTTACTATAGGCTTACATGTTTATCCCTTGTTATTTACGATAGGATCCATCTTTTTATTCACTATGGGAGGGCTCACTAGAATAGTTCTTGCAAATTCTGGGCTAGACATTGCTATCCAAAATCTTTTCCTCCTATTTCATCTCTATTTGCTCCAACTCTCTCTTTGATCATTAGGAAGGAGAGACGAGTGTGCTAGAAAACTTGCTGGCTAATAGAGAGGGGTGACAAATCTTGTAACTAGGGATAGATATGCAGGCGTGCCACCATCATTAGATTAGCTGAAAAAGAGATAATTAGATTAGCCTAAAAAGAGATAATAAAAGGATGATGATGAAAATAGTATGAGTTCAGATGCCTTGACCAATAAGAACTTTTGCTACCATAACACCAACCATTCAGAAAAAGAATAGAGTATAACCGGAGCTACGATAGAAGTACTCTATTGCTACTCATACTAGTAAAGAGTCCTACTAGAAAACTAAAAATAAGAAATTTAAAGATAAAAGCAATGATCAATCAAAAATAAACTGGTTTCATTAATTTGCCAAAGGATCTCTTGTTCCTACATTACAATCCAATATTTACAAATGGCTTCTATTAACTATGGGGATAGGTGTCACTACTTAACTGTTAATATTTGTCCTTACTAATTTGCGCCATGTTGGTAGTTATCTTTCCTGTACTACTTCTATATACTAAGCGGTTATATCACTCATCCCATGTTCTAAATAGTGATACGAGTAATGATAATATATGTGCAACCACCCCACTCCTCCCATATTCTGGGTAATGACAAAATATGTGCAACTACTTGCTAGTTTATGCTACATGGCCCATTATGCATGATAATCACTTTTCTTCTCATCCTAGGTCGATAGCTCTCAGCCTCCTTGGTTTACACATTATTCACTCGGTTTTGCACCCTTAATGTATCAACCCAGACTTAGTATTTCGGCTTGCACCTCTCTTAGTGCATCGATCATTCGATCATAGTTAGTCTGGATGTAGTGTAAACACTCCATCTCATGTGCCTTTTCAATTTTGCTTCTCTTTCATGGACTTTTTTCTTTTCCTTTCTATGTTGCAATTCTTGATGTGAATGTAGAATAATTGATTTATTTAGTTTTTATCCTGTTCTCAGTGAATGGTTCTCAATGCCGAGAACTGAGAACTGGATGCCTAATTGGGATCCCAACCATTTCAATGTTAAACTATCAAAGTGGTAACTATTAAAGTTTCCTTAATTTATCTCACAAATGAATGGTTCATATTTGCTTAATCATTTATAGTAGATTAGAGGAAAATGTAGTTAATTATTAGTAGTGAAGTATTACGCATATATAGCTAGCATTATTATGAAATATAAGAATAAAATTTAATTTTAGATTGTTAAAATTGAAGCAAATTCTTGACTTGCTTTTAGATTAATTTTCTATTTCACTAATTTTTGTCACTTGGTTGTATAAATCCAAAATATTAAAAATGTCTGTATCTAGGCATGATACAATTGTTGCTTCTACACTATCCTTTAACATGCTCAAAAAATCAAACCCTGCATGGGAGCATGTTAGTGAGAGAAGAGATCCAAAATACGGCAACAAAACTAACATATATTTGTATTGTAGGAAGGTTACTAAATGTGGAGAAATTAATAGAATGAAACAACATCTTGCGGGAAGAAAGAGTAAAAGGGTCATGAAAATGAATGGTAGAGGTTTGGGGGGATATGATGCTCCAAAATTGCAAAAATTGGCACTTAGAATGCTCAGTCAAACTTAAAGTTCTTCGGACTGCCAGTGCAATGGGAGTGTTTTTGAAAAATGGATGAAAGCATCAAAGGCTCAATAGTGCTATACATGCTCAGTATAACTTGCATTTGAAGAATAGGTAAATTACCCTAGCTTCATGCTCATAGCCTTTTCCTACTAAATACTGATTTTTATTTGACTAAATTTGCAAACTACTTTTTAGTTCACACTTGTGGTTTAAATTTTATAGATCTGAAAATGAAAAAGCAATTATGATCCCATTGACTATGAATAGATTGATAGCATGGATAGCTAATATTGAAAAAGATGAAGTTCCGTTCCTTTACTACAATAAGTTAGAGAGGATGCTTTATGAAGCCACATTAATTCCAAGAGATGAAAGACAACATCACCACCCATGTGAACGCATGATAAAGAGAAGATTAACAGACATGTATCATTTAGTTAAGAAATTTGGGCAAGCATTACATTTTTGCTTTTGATTTTCATAGATGATGGTGCAAATCATGAGGTTTTGTAGGCTCAAGAGAAATAAGTAGATTTGGAAACTTTTGGTGTTGACAAGGCTGATTTGGAATGGTTCGATGACAAAAATAAGGATGATGCCAATGAAAATATTTTTGGTTGATTAGCTTACCGAAGACCTACCGAGGATATGAATTTCTAGGAAATTAAAGGATGTGGACGTAGTTTTGTAGTGTTTGTTGAATTTTGAATTCTTGTTTATTCAAGTTAAGCCGATTTAGATCTAAGTGACTTGGAATTTGGAAAATAGTTTATGTGTATGAATTATTTTTCCTATCAAGTTTTAAGTTGACTAAAAATATTATGTTATGTGGCTTTTAGGTGATAATATTTTTCTTTTATTATTTATTATTGTTTATGTTATGATTTGAATGGTGCTTTATTATTGTTTTTGTATATGTGTGACGATATGCCCTGATATATTTTGGGTCTATGTATTTTATTCTCTTTTATAACATTATTTTCATTTAACAAGTTCCTTCATTCATTTTATCTCTCAACTAGCATCGTGGAAAAAATGCCAATTTCTTATGATACTTATTTATTCTACAATGGAGGAAGAGCAAATGTCAAGTTTTGATTCTTTTATAAACTATACAAGACACTAAATAGGTATGTCAATATTTTTATATAATTTCATATATTTTATTGGAACTTGAAAATTTTGGCACTTGTTATTCAATTTATATTGTAGAATGGTATGCTTTTCTGATCTTGTGCTATTTTTCTCAAATAGGTTTTCATTGTCTAAAGATTCTATTACATTATGCACTATTTGCAATGTGCTCTTATAGTAGTACAAAAAGCTGTTAGGCGTGCTAGAGCCTTTGGATATTACAAGAGAAAATTCATAATATCATTCTCCTATGAAGGCATGGTAGAGTCTTTGGATTGTTACGGCGGAACCATGTTGTGTTTCTGCTCATCTATTCTTCTCTATTAGCAATTACATAATGTTGTCTTTGAGATGGTGCCTTGGCGGTGATCCGAGCAATACCCCCACAAATTTTTAAAATGATTGCTATTTGTTTAGATTTTGCTATTTTGTGTTTAAACTCATACAGGGTTATCATTTCATTTTAATATCTAAACAATAATATCTGTATTTTGTGCATACTTTCTTTCTTATGCACAGGTATTCTTGTTTTATGCATACTTACAAGTAGATTAAGGATTAAATATAAACTAGCCATCAAAATTAAAAATCAGAATAAAATATTTAACTAATGAAAACTAAAGGCGGAAAAGTAAGGTTTTAAAACGGACAGAAAAGCGCTCAACTCTATAGCATGGCGATAGAACTCGAGGGGCAAAATGTAAAAGCCAAACCATATATTTTGACCCTCTGACCTGATGGTAATTGCCGCGCACGTTGTAAGAACAAATACCACCCAATTATTCCACTCACGAATAAAATTTCTTTTTATCTTGGGTGATATACGGAAGAATTGTCAAATCATGTATTTAATCATCTGACGAAATCTTTTTTTCCAAATATGCAGCAATAATAAACTCACCGGCATCTGAACCACCAATTGCCGCACCCGCTATCCGGCACCCATTCGTGGGCTGGCTCACACCTCCCTCATTTGCTGTGGTCCCCAGTTGTCGGTGTCATGCTGCTGCAAGTTTAAGCTTCCCACAGTCCCCAACAGTCCCCCGATTTACTCTTCCCCCTCCCATCCCCTCTCCCTCCTCATATCTCCAAGTAAACAATAATAATAAAAAAAAAAAAAACAAGCAAAGGAAGAAGGGAAGAGAAAAGAACAGGGGGAGGAAATTAATCCAACCCACCACACTCATTACTTGCAGGCTCACAGCTGGTGGTGAACGAGAACCACTGCTGTAGAAAGAGGAGTCGTGAGAAAAAGTTCTCACTCCTACTCCTCCCCTCTCTCTCTCTCTCTCTCTCTCTCTCTCTCTCTCTCTCCCCTCCTATTCCTCCTAATTAGTCCTCTCTCTCTCTCTGTCTATCTCTATCTCTCTCCATCTCCCAACGCTTATCCGTTCCTCCTAAAAGAAGAGCCAGCTTAGGTAGCTCATCGTTAGGAGTGTTGGGAAAGAAAACAGTAGTAGTAAGATGAGCTCGGAGGAGTCCCTCAAATCCCTCTCTTTGGACTATCTCAACCTCCTCATCAATGGCCAGGCCTTCAGCGACGTCGCGTTCAGCGTCGACGGCCGCCTCGTCCACGCGCACCGCTGCGTCCTCGCCGCGCGCAGCCTTTTCTTCCGCCGCCTCTTCTGTGGCCCCGACCCCCCGCCAGGGCTCCACCTGCTCGATCCCCACCGCCACCCCCTCCACCACCACCACAGCCCTCGCTCCCCCACGGGGCAGGCCTCCGGGAGGGGGGGTGTGAGCGCCGGGGTGGTGATTCCGCTGAATTCGGTGGGCTATGAGGCGTTCCTGCTGCTGCTCCAGTTCCTCTACAGCGGCCAGGTGTCCGTCGTGCCGCCGAAGCACGAGCCCCGCCCTGATTGCAGCGAGCGCGGCTGCTGGCACACTCACTGCACCTCCGCCATCGATCTCGCGCTCGACACGTTGTCCGCTGCACGGTCCTTCGGCATCGAGCAGCTTGCCTTGATCACTCAGGTCCACCCTCTCTCTCTCTCTTTCTTTTCTCTCTCTCCACAAATCTGTTTCTAGTTAATAGGTATATTAGGGTTATCTAATAGAAATCTTTTGCAGCAATATGGCTGTTATTATCATGGGACTGGTTCAATTGTGTTGAATGTGTGAATAATTGGGCTCCTCATCATTAGCACCACTCGTTTATCCATGAACTGGCTTGGTTTGTTAAGGTGCAGTCAGAAATTTCAGTTCTCCTCCTTCCTTTCTCCTCCTTTCATTCAATGCAGCTTAAGTGGAGCTTGCCTCTTCTGCTATTGCTTGATACAGTGTCAGTTTTCCCGTAGCTGCCTGTCCTCTTTCCGAGAGCTGGGCCTTTTCCATTTGTTAGTATCCTTCCCCTTACATCACATCTCAGTGCCAAATTAGGGTTTTCCTTTTCCTTTTTCTTTGTGTCCTCTTCTTGCATCAATCCCAATTTATTGAATTGGGTGCCTCGATATCTCTTCCCTCTCTCCATCTCTCTCTTTCTCTATCATGTCACTAACTACACTTCATTTTTCCTTTATATTTTATGCAAAGAAAAACCTAGGATTCTCCCCCCTCCCCTCCCTAACTACCACTTATCCACTTTGATCCCCATTAAATTTCGAGTGCAGAAGCAATTGGAGAGCATGGTAGAGAAGGCATCCATCAAGGATGTGATGAAGGTCCTGATGGCCTCACACAAGCAGGACATGCACCAGCTCTGGACCACCTGCTCCCACCTCATCGCCGACTCCGGCCTCCCACCAGAGGTCCTCGGCAAGCACCTCCCCATGGACATCGTGGCAAAGATAGAAGAGCTCCGCCTCAAGCCCGGCCGCCCCACCTTCCTGACCCACCACCCCAACCCCACCCACCACTACCTCACAGCCGTCCCCACCATGGGGCCCGACGACCACCACAAGATCCGCCGCATGCGCCGCGCCCTCGACTCATCCGACATCGAGCTCGTCAAGCTGATGGTGATGGGGGAGGGGCTCGACCTCGACGATGCCCTCGCCCTCCACTACGCCGTCCAGAACTGCAGCCGCGAGGTCGTCAAGGCCCTCCTTGAGCTCGGAGCAGCTGACGTGAACTGCCCTGCTGGACCCGCCGGGAAGACGCCCCTACACATCGCAGCCGAGATGGTGAACCCCGACATGGTTGCGGTCCTCCTCGACCACCATGCCGACCCGAACGTCAGGACTGTGGACGGTGTAACCCCGCTCGACATCCTCCGCAACCTGACCTCCGACTTCCTCTTCAAAGGTGCAGTTCCTGGGCTGTCCCACATTGAGCCTAACAAGCTCAGGCTGTGCCTCGAACTAGTCCAGTCAGCTGCAATGGTGATATCCCGGGAAGAGGAGGCTGCTGCCGCCGCCGCTGCTGGAGGCGGTGCAAGTGGTGGAAACGATCCTAACCCAGCCATCTACCAGCCAATGAGTACTACAGAAGGGAGTGATTGCAATGCCAATAACACTGACAGCAGTATGGTTAGCCTTAGTCTGGATTCAAGGATGGTTTACTTGAATCTAGGAATGGCTGCTGCTGCTCATTTGGGTTGTAAGATTGATGATGGAAGGCAGGGCAGTAATGGAAGTAGGTCCCAAGGAGGCAGTGGAATTGGCCCATCATCCATGTTTTCTCACCACGACTTCCCATAGCCACCTTGTAAGCTGCAGCAACTATTCCTTAATTCTCTCTCTCTCACTTCTATCTATATTTCTGTCTCTTTGTATCTAGGCAAGGTAGGAACCGGAATGGGATTAGCTAGGGTGGAGGCGATGGGATCTTCTTCTTATATAAGTTATAATTTGTTCCATTTTAGATTGCTGTGTGGTTCTGTGGTTCTGTCTTCATTTTCTCATGTTGGAATGTTTGGGGAGGTTCAAGTGCAGTAGTAAATCCAGTATTTAATCTTGGATTTCTTTTCTATTTTAGAATTTCAGTTCCTTTCTTTATTTGTTTGATACTGTATGTGTTTTGGCTATTGGGGGTGCAAGACCATGTGAGGCATTTGAAATGGGAGACAAGGAGAATCTCAGCAGGCATTGGATGGTGGAAGATATACAGGTCAATCTAGTCTCTCTCTCTCTCTCTCTTCCTCTCTGCGGTCTGTCATCCCTTTTGTTATTACTATTATAAATATCAAACGTGACATGAGCTATATATTTTTTTATAAACTATATGTTTTGCACCCTACTCTTCCTTCCACCCATACAGAGCATAAATCTTCTGCCTCACTATTTTTGTTGAGTGCATCTTCCCGTGCTACTGACTGAGTACTACTAGTAATAGTAGTAGGAAGCACATCCATTTAATAGTGTTGGTTCCCCTTTCTTCAATACCTTTATTTATTTTTTTTGTTTCGATATAGGGGCTGCATACGAGAAGAGAATTAAAAAACAAATAAATAAGTTTCTCTTTCCCTTCCCACAACTGCTGCTTTACTGCTAGTTTTTCTTATTGTTTCAACATGGCTTCCTATTCATCGTGGCCATCTGTAAGGAGTTACTATTATAAGAAATAATTCATTCGGCTGTAGACAAATAAGTATCTTGTCTCGCATGAATGCAACATTGGGTGTGACTACTGAATGCAGGATTTCTTATTTCCTTGCTTCTTTATTTCTTTGTTTGGTATGTTCGAGGCTTAAAACAGTCCTCGGTATGAGAAACCTTGTAGATATACCATGTATTGTCTTAGGCACCGAATAGTATTGTCTGTCCTGATCTTTTATTGCAAATTAAATACCTACCATCTGTCCTTTTTTTTTTCCTCCACCAATCTTCCGTAGCATTTTTCTTTTACTTCAATGAAATTTTGTCGCACCTCTAACAAAAGACAACGGAAATTTAAGAATCTTGACCAGTGAACAGGATGAGGTTCAGATGAAGAAATTCTTACGTACTGTAGAAAGGTCAATTAGTACAGTTAATATGTCTAGGAATTCTGAATTTTGAACTACTTATAGTGTATCCCTTTTAAGGAACTAATGGCTCATTATTTGCATTTGCTGACACTACTTACAAATTGATGACATTTAGTGATATAGCATATTTAGGTAGTATCATTTCTTCTACATCATCTACTTTGTGTCTAACCATTACTTAATTCGCATCCCTTAGCACTTTCTTATCTCTTGCAACCGTGAAAAGATATCTGCATTATAGATTTAGTTATCAGTAATCTTTCCATATTTACTACTTTTTGGCTTTTATTTTTAATTTGTTAAGAAAGTGGTTTCATATGTACCTTCAATGAACTCCCCAATCTCCTCACCACAGGAGAAAATAAAGTTGGCAACCTCGTACTAGTCTATTTTATGCAATTTGTACACTTGGTTTGTTTAATATGTTCTTGATTGCTAGTTGTGGGGATGATGATTTTTTTTATTGTAAAATTAAATAGAGAAATATAGAGACAGGTTAATATAGTATTCTTAATGACTTGATGTTCTTATTTTCTGATCTTTTACAATAAAACCTATTAATGATATCAATTACACAGGAATCCTGATTTACTTGTCCAATGCACCAATAAATAATGCATGCATGCATGGCGTTCATGAAAAAAATGGACTACTGCCTACTCAGAACTTGTTTGTTCAGATAATTGATTTCAGTCAACTTGATTAATGATTTCTCGCTAAAAGAATAACATAGTGCAAGGACCAAATTATGAATTTATGATTGAATTCTTCTACATTCAGTGGTCAAGATCTTGATAGAAACTTAAATTCTTTTCCATGAGATCTCATTTCTTCCCAATTTTACTTGATAAACATGTTAGATGATAATGTCTAGCAATCTTAGATATGCAATTGGATCAACTAAATGACCAATTCAGCAATGAGATATATGTTTGAGAAACGATCAACTTCTATCATTGAAAGTAGCATTTGAGATATACATCTAAATGCATGAGTGTGTTGATATTTATTTATGAGGTGTGCTGTCTATATATCTTTCAGCTTGATTAGCAGAGATCACATTGGTGTTGTTAAATTAAAACAATGTCCAGAAATTTGAGAAGGAAAGCTAGATTAGTTTCTTTATTTCCCTGATACTGTAGTAAACAACTATTGAATAGGCTTCATCTAGTTAATACCACAACATGCAAAATGGAACCATAAAATGTTCCCTGATAATCCTTGTCTTTGAGCTAGAAAATATGCTCCATCACTAGTCAAATTCTTTAATGAATACATTCAATTTGTAACACGTAACATCATCTTTTTATCCACGAAGAAGCATATTGCATTGGCAGGCTTTGTGGTATTCATTTTTTTAAAGAACTTGATGTATATACTTAACAAGGTACTAAAGGTAAAAGGAGACTGTTGGGTATTTCCATTTTGATAATCAGTGTTCGATTAAATATGAGTTTCTAAATTATGTGAAATTTCAATTGATGTACACTTTTAAGCATACATTATACAAATGATAAAAGGCAAATTCATATGCAAGTATTATTTTTAAATGAAGTTCTCCATGGTTCTTTGTCTTTTTAGGGTATTCTTATCACAGAGACACTCCTAAAAAAACCAAACATAAAAATATCACATAGTAGCAATCTCTCATCTCATGATCTAATATGCTAACTATAATCATGTTGTTATCTTTTCTCAATTCCCTATTTTTAATTATCTTTATCTAATAGTTTCACCATTGGATATCAAGAATAGGTTTGCATCCTATGCTTGTTGTATCCCTTTTGATTTGTTCCCTTTTAAATATACCTCTTCAGCGCGCTTTCTTAGTTTCCTAATGAGTTATATAATATAAGCTAAAACACTTGATCCCCTGGCATTATGGATTCGTAACGGGGATTTTGTTATTTCTCAATAGGATTCCTCAATACTCATTAGACAGTTTAAAAGTGTTTACAAAAAACTTAATAATGTCTAGACTAGATATGCGAGTACAATTCCATATTGAAGATAAAACTGTAACAAAGGATTTCAAGAATTGCATAGCTGGAAGAAAATCTAGTTCTTGAAAAGATTTGATGATAATCTTTTTTTTTCTTTGAGAGAGAGAGAGAGAGAGATGGAAGGATCCACCCATATCAAGGGACTGTTGGTAGAAGCGGAAGCGGAATAGAATAGTAAATCACTTTATTTTAATATTGAGGTAAAGAGTAGGAGAGAATAATTGAGAATATTCACTATATTTTTTATTCCATTACTTCTTCGCTACGCACAAAATAATTTATTGTTGTCAATCCCGAGACGTCGACATGGATCACCTCTATGGACCTGGACAAAGAATGAAAGCTAGCCAGATTGGCTCCGACCGGGCTCTCCAATGCTTAAGTAAATAAAGGTTTTGTGGATGGAAAACTAAGAAGAAAGAAAGAATAGAAAATAGAGAGACAGAGTCTCCCCTAGACAAGATAATTTTTCATTTGTTGTTATTGTTACCTTTTTGGAATCCCATTCAGATCTATTTATAGCTGGAGTCTGAATTTTTCAGGATCGTATCAGAACAAACTTGAGATCGTGCCATAATGAATTGCTAATGTGGTATAACAACCTTAGAGACATACTGCAATAACTTAACAAATGGTGGGACTAGGTACGTCTTTGAGGCGACGGAAGCCGAGCTACTCCTTATGTGAGAAGGATCTGCTTGGTACGAGTCAACAATCGAGCTTGTGAAATCGAGCAAGAAGGAGATTGAAGGTTGGATGCTTCTACTCTACTCATCCTACCCAATGTATCTGATTGAGGAGACCAGGTTGAGATGCCCAGGAGGAACCTCGGATGCATACGAACCACAGCATGACATGCATCCTGGATGAATCCTGACATGCCACATCACACTGGTTATTAATTGCCACAACACTGGCCCCTCCACTTCCAAGTTTGAAGTGTTGTTTTGGTTTAGGTGAAGGAAGTAACTATCATGACACTTTGTACTACTCCATAAAAGGTATGGATTCATGGGTTGCGACTTCTTTTACTGGATGGTTGAATTCTGTCCTTTGGTCTTCCGAAAGGACGCCAATTATCAGAAGCAAATAGGATGTGACACGCATTCATCGATTCGCTCGTACGGATCAATCTCCTAAAAGAAGATATGTAATGGATGCTCTCAAAATCAACTTGCAGGATTATTTGTGACATCTCTTTTCTTTTATTCTTAAGGGGTTTGATCCTTTTTTAATCTTCTTCCTCTCTTGTCCACTGCAGTATATTATTCTTAGGGATCCTTCACGGGGAGGAGATCTTCATTATCATATTGGGGTACTCCAGGTAGCTCTTTAGTGGGCCATCGAGAAGGTGGAAAAAGTGAAATCCGAGTTAGAGTCCCTTTGGGTGAGGTTAACGGATGA
The DNA here is from genome assembly GCF_051530095.1 of Phoenix dactylifera. NCBI lineage: Eukaryota > Viridiplantae > Streptophyta > Magnoliopsida > Arecales > Arecaceae > Phoenix > Phoenix dactylifera. The sequence goes on from NC_143197.1 coordinate 24,129,234, forward strand.
ATCGACTTCCCCAGGTGCGTCGATTCTTTACAGAGGATCGCTGAAATGGAGGTCCGATTAAGGGGGGCTAAGGATAGGGCCAAGGTGGCCGAGGTATGGGCTTCTGAGATTGGCAAGGGACTATTGAAGGCTAAGAAGCAAGTTGCCAAGGCCTAGAGGAAATCCCTCCAAGCGATTGAAAAATACAAGTCCTCAATCAACTTCCAACAGAAGATTATTCATTCCTTCTGACAAGGCTTTCGAGAATGTCAGAAGGGAACTACTAGACTTCAGCTAGAGATCATTTGCTTCGCTCCTAATGAAATTTGTCCCAAGAAAAGGTGGGACATCAAACGAGCGCCCTTCACTAGGGAATGGCATGTAGACCTCTAGACATAACTCCCCCTTGGGCTTCAGGACAAGGCACAGAGACCTTAATCAACTTGTATCTCCTCCTTTTCTTTCTTTCTTTTTTTTTAGTAACCCAGCTTGATTTTGGACCTATCATTTAATTAAATATTATAGATGAAATGAAGAAAGGCTCTTATATTTACCTCCAACGCCCGAATTGCTTGTGTTGAATTGTTCACGGAACATTAAGATAGCCAAATCGGGCTAGAGAGTTGGGATAGAGTCATAGTCAACAGAAGACAATCATCCATGATCATTTGAATGTCATAAGATAAGGCCACAATGTCATAATACTCTTGAATATTAGCCGAGAAAAAAAGATAAATCAAAGACTATAATAAGGCAAGACCATGATAGGATGAGTGAGCTGATGCATAGGCCAGTCAAGAAGAAAAGATAGTCATTAATATTTTAGGGATAATGCTTCCTAGAGATAGGCTACGTCATGAAGAGAATCCCATTACAACCAAAGTTGACAATAGCACCATTGACCAAGAAATGTGTCAAAGTTGCTGCTTTGTTGAAGCATAGTATAGCCTTTTGTGGGCTTTTGAGTTGGCATCCGGTTGGATTCTTTTGATCGGGATGCTCGGATGATCGAACCGAGCATACTTATTCCCATCCGAGCTTAGTTGAGACTAGAACTTAAGATTGGTAGAGTTTCTCTAGTCGGCGATATTCAAGCGATCGAACTGAGTGCACTTCCTTCCATTCGAGCCTTATTGCAACTAGGACTTAAGATTGGTTGGGTTCTTCTATTTGCGATACTCGGATGATCGAACCAAACACGCTTCCTCCCATCCGAGCCTAGTTGAGCCTAGAATTTTTCAAAGATTCTAGTCAACTATAGGGTATCTCTATGGGAGCAACCAGAGTTCGACTCACCAAGTTTAACTCTCTAGCTGCATAGGCTCACAGAACGGAGGTTCCAATTACTTTTGGGGTGTCTCCGCATGAGTACCTAGAATTTGACTCTCCAAGTTTAACTTTCTAGCCGTGTAGGCTCATAAAACAATGGTCTCAGTACTTCTAGGGTGTCTCCACGGGTCGGTCGTGCCGGTGCCAGGTGTTGCATTGCAGAAGAACTGAAAAACAACTTCATTAGAAACAAAAATATAGGAGTGACTTTTGCAAGTCTTTCTATCAAAGCTTGGTTGTTAGGTGCTCTCCTTGTGTACTATTCTTAACTTTGTCAAGAGTTTAGCCTTGCTACCTAAAGTTCCAAGTCATGGGCTCTCCTTTGCTGCTGCTTTTATGGATTAAGATAATTACTACAACGAGCATTCTGTTACTCCAACGACCATCCTGCTTGGCAATTTTTCGTTGGGTCCTAATGTAATGATGAAGATTTTCACATCGGATGAGAACTTCGATCTCGTCCTTTAGCTAAAGACACTCTTTGATGTCATGTTTATAGTTCTTGTGGAACCAACAGAACTTGTTTGGATCCCTTTTGTTGGCTGGGATCTTCATCCTCCGAGGTTGACCAAGATATCCCTAATTTTGGATTTCCATCATAATCTAGGCTTGTGGGATATTGAGAGGGGTACACATTTCGAACCTTCGAGGTGGATTACAAAGTTGTATAGCGACCCTCTCATCTTGGCCATGCTTGCTTTCAAGCTTGACTTTCTTTTTGCAGCCCCGACTCTTTCTACTGCTCCCTTTTCTTGCCACTTCTTTTCGGGCAACTTCAACCTCTTCGATTCTTATGTACTTGTCCACATGAGAAAGGAGCTCAGCTAAGTTTCTTGGGGGCCTCTTATCCAATGAGAAGCTAAAATGTGAAAGCTTCAATCCATTCATCGTTGTGGCCATAGCATCGGACTGGTTCAGCTCATGTACTTCTAGGATTTTAGCCTCGAATTAGCTGATGTAAGCTCAAAGCATCTCATCCTTCCTCTGTATGAGGGCAAATAGATTGATTGAAATCTTCCTCTGCCTTTTATTAATGAGGATGTAGCCTATGAATTGATGATTGAGCTAATCAAAGGAGCCAATAGATCCTAGTTGTATGTTGGAAGAGAAAAGTCGTGCAACCTTTTTGAGAGTAGCTGGAAAAGCATGGTATATCACAACATCATTAGCTCCTTGGATTAGCATGAGAGCTTGAAACTTGCTAAATGATCTACTAGTTAGTGGTCTTGTTGTAATGTTCAAATTGTGGCATCTTTAATTTCTTCGGTAGGGGCTCCTCCAAGATCACCTTGGTGAAAAAAGGACCACTGATCACTTTTAAGTTATCTTCTACGTCGGCCCTCTGCTCTCACAGGACCTCAATCTGGCAACGCATCACTTCGATCTCACATCAGAGACCAGCCTTCTGGTTGGAGATTTTTCTCGGTTGACACAAAGGAGAATTTTTGGAGTCGGAGCTCATATCAAGAAAAAAGAGGTCATGCTTCTGGCCCAGATGTGCTGCATTGGGCTCTAAGGCCGATGATGGTCACCATTCTGCATTAAAACCTCTTGGTGATTCAATTGACTAGCTGGAAGATTATCGGCTTATTTCTACAAATCCCGCACCATTGCTGCTAGGGTTTGTACTTGTTAGGCAAGTAGATCAAATCCTGCATCAACAACTCCTATGGTGGGTTGAGAAGATTGGGGCCTTAAAGGGCTGTGTGGGGAACCATCTGGAGTAGGTTAGATGGGCACTCAGCAATTCCTTCTTGGGAGCCGCATGGCTTTTCTTCCTATATTCCCATAGATGGTGCTAATCTTTTGCTGCTGATTATGGCATGTTGACGTGGATCACCTCCATAGATCTAAAAAGAACGGATAAAGAGTGAAGGTTCACCGAATTGGCTCCTACCGGGCTCCTTGATGCTTAAGTCAATAAAGTTTTTTGTAGATGGAAAACGAAAAAGAAAGAAAGAATAGAGAATAGAAAGATAGAGTCTCCTCTAGCTAAGATAACTTTTTGTTTGTTGTTATTGTTACCTCTTTTAGAGGACCATTTGGAACTATTTATAGTTGGAGTCTGAATTTTTTAAGATCGCATTCTAACAAACTCGAGGTTGTGTTGCAACGGATTACTGATGTGTCATAACAACCTTAGGGATGTGCCACAACAACCTGGCAAGTGACAGGACTAGAGATGCCTTTGAGATGGTGGAAGTTGAGCTGCTCCTTTTGTGGGAAAGATCTCCTCAGTACAAGTTAGCAGTCGAGGTTGCGGAATCGAGCTGGAAGGAGATGGTCTCAAGGGTCAGATGCTTCCGCTCTACTTAGTCTGCGCTCCACATCTAACAGAGAAGATCAAGCAAAGATGCCCCAAAGGAACCTTGATCTGATGCACGTGGATTGTAGCATGGCACACATGCTAGATGAATCTTTACGCACCATATCACACTGGATATTAATTGCCATAACATAATTGATTACAAGGATTTTTATAGATATATTTGACCTTTCAAATACCTTTTACATAAATGCATCACTATAACCCCAAAAAATACAATACAAAACTCTAAGAGACACGATATAGAAAGCTAAAAGATATGACTACTTAGAACTCCAAGAGACATTCATGAACTTTACCAAAAATATGCCCCAATATATAGAATATGTATATCATATATTTACATATTGATTTAACAATTTTTCTAGACTATTCTCTTCACAAAATATGAGATATGGTACCTTCTTTTACTGAGGATCAAAGAACCAATCTGGGTATGATTCTTTGACTTCCTCACACCATTTAGGAAATGGCTCCATATGTTTATTATATTTAATGCAACTCTTAGATACTCTTACTATACTAAATTTCAAGTTTACCCTTATAAAATGTTACCCCAAAATGTAATATAATAAAATTAAGTTTAACTATTTAACAGGGACTTCTCTTCGCTGATTGCATCACTGTTAGATAACATGTTTTTAACTTAATAACCATGCATCCTATTCATTCCCGTAGTTCACACCTTGGATAGATAACACCATTCTTACTTTGAATGCATGCATGCATGCACATATACACATGCACACAACATTATGTTTTTGTCTTTATATATATTGTTTAATGTAGTTTGACTATATTAGGGGTAAGAATGATACTAGATTCTTTTATATACAATTTTTGGTAAAAAAGAATTAAATGATATTTAAAGAAATAAAGTTTCATATGATCTTAGTATTGTGATATATATTATTTTATTGATATATGATATATTCAAAAAAATCATGATTTACTAATTGATACTTAACTAGCAGAATCACATAAAAATTATATAAGTAATGGAGGTGTCTACTTGCAAAATGCAGAAAGAAAGGGTGCTATTTGAGAGTAAACAATAATCTATGGATCTATATTATGCTATAATAAGGGGTAATTGACAACCGGTCACTTGTTTAAGTTCACCTCTATACCTTCTAACACATCGTTGTGTTTTATGTCTTTCCTCTTTTTCTATAATTTCTTTCTATTTTTCGTCATGTGTTCCTATAACTTGTAGCTCTGATACACATTAGATACAATTCATATAACAAGATAATATACATATATACATGCATAGATATATGAATGTATATATGTATGTATGTGCATGCGTATGTATGTATTTATGCATGTATGTATGTATCTTTTTATGCATACTTTTTTAGCAATGGAGAACTAGGCTTTTTTTGACTCTAATTACTTGATACTAGATTTTGACACTTATGATTCATGTGTAATTGCAGAAATAGGCATGGAAAAAAAAAAAAATCTGTGTGAGAGGGAGCGTAAGGTTCAAATGGAGGCTCGCTAAAGATCTCAAGTTGTGCAGTTTTTGTGGTTGTGCATGGAGACGTGATCAAGATCCAAGAAAAGAAAAAGGAAAATATACTAAATTTCTTATAAAGTCTATGGACTTAGGATTTTAGATGGCACTCTATCCCAAGGAGAAAATAGAGATGAGAGAGGAAAAAGAAAATAAAAATTGATGATCAGTTGGAATCTCACGGTAAAAGAATTACTATAGATTTGCCTAGATTTAGAACTCTAGAAACCTTATCTTGAAGGAATAAATCAGTAAGGCTGCGGAGAGCAGCCTCCAAGCGTAAAGTTTCTTTTCATCAGCAATTGAACTGAAAATATGTTTCTTCCTTTTAAAATTCATATCCCTTGTTACAACACTCTCTAGTTGACCTGGAAATACAATAATAACCCTTTCTGCCCATATAATACAAACATCTTTTGCATTTCTAAGGGCATAGTTGGCTCCCTTTTAATGAGTTGTGTGTGCACAAGCAATGTGTGGAAAGAATTTAATGAGTTTGTTACTTTGATCTTTTCCAATTCATGCTTCATGTAGTGAGATATTGTAATATTTTCCTTGAAGGGCTTACTAGTAGATAAACATTACTGGAGCCTTTTCGTATTCTTTCTTTACACCACACATTGCACCATATAGGTTTTCTTTCTTTCCTTCATACCACTACTGATTGCAGTAAAATCTCTATTTTCTACTCCAAGTTTCACTTGAGCTATAATATATGCAGTATATTATTTAATAAAAAGATCATTCTTTTTTAATTTTATAAGGGGATTTTGGAAGAAAAAAAAAGTGTTTTACTATTTGCAACTTCAATACATTGTCTCTTTCCTTTCACGAAAATGGAGTATTTTCACCATCGAATGAAAATATCATTAGCCTTTGCTATGTTGGTGTATCTTCCCCTGCACACTTACAAAATTCTATAACAGGGTTTATGCGAGTTCGGTTATCGATTGCATAAATTCATGCAAATCTCCTCCAGATCCGTAATTTTAGTACCGTCCACTCCAAGTGAAGATATCCAATTCTTTCTTCTCCAAGCACTAGAAAACTTATGGAGCAAGACGAATTTTATCCCCTTCCCATAGACACTGGATCCTAGCCTCTTTGTATAAGAAGGATTCCAGCTTGTCTTTAGCAGAACATATTTCCTTCCTTCCGGCCCCAGTTATATTCCTAGACTCCCCCAAAACATCCAACTCTTCTATTCTTAAAAAGAGCCTTATTTGTTTCCTATGACATTATCAGCATTCTGTTTACTTGATTTCAACACATTTCTCAACTTTCTTAGTTTAAACACCAACTGGCTTAATGGCCCTTCTGAGAAGGGAAACTATTCCACCAGGCTTTGAACAAATCCTTGAAATTATGGTATTTCATCTAGATCTTCTCAAATCTAAATAGGTTAAAGCAAGCCCTGGACGAGCAAGGATCTAGCAAGATACGAGTGTGATCCAAGGTAGCACGCACTAAGCATCCGGCCACTGAGACTAGGAACAAATCCACCCATTATGTTGAGAAATGAATTCTATATAACCTTTCAGAGCTGGGAATTTCTCTGCCACTGGACCAAGTAAAAATCTCCTACCGATACAAGCTTCCATCAGTCTGAATTCTCACATAAAGTTGATAAAATGCTTCCTAACCTTGAACCTTTCCCTACCTCTCTTTGATCCTCTAGACATCTAGTAGCACTGAAGTTATCAACTACCAGCTAAGGGTCTTGGCAAAGAGCTCAGACCCCTCTTTGCTCCTTCCATAATCCCTCTTCAGCTCATATTCCAAATCACAAGAGCTTTCTCCTTTCATCAGAAAAACAAAAAAGAAAAAGAAAAAAAGACCTTTCTCCTTTCCAAGACCAAGTTTTTTACAAGCAAATATCAATATTGTTGAGCAGTCATCTCTGGTAAGTTTAGAAAAATGAAGTTAATGGAATTTACTTTTGGTATAACGATAGAAGAATTAATGAAAATAGAAGATAAAAAACTGCCATGACGTATTGCCATTGAGAAGTTTTGGTGCCGGCACTGAAAGGTGCGCAAAATAATTATATATTCCATTAAAATATTTCAAAATATTAATAGATGTGCTTCCCCATGTCTGGTTCTAGTACACTGGTGGACGTTCCTGCCCGGCACTTGAACCCCTGGGTCATGGCTCTTTTTAAAATTTATTTCATCTATTTTAATCATTTGGCTTCCCTCGGTACTCATTCCTGGCTAGCCTACTTTTAAGGTCACTTCCCATGACTGTAGTTACTTTTTCCATTTTCAAGCTCTTCAGTCTCATGTCGAAAGGAATCACTAATCGCAGTATTGCGTCCTGGCCTTCAGGAAACTGCTTGTGGAATGAAACCTTTAACGATTTGATCTGTTCATAAAAAACATCTTGTTTGGCTGACTAAGCAGCTACTTCAGCATCACTCTACAAGAAAACGAGCTGAGCTGAAGCCACGATGCAACGCTTGCCGGCTAGCCTAACGAACGAGCCAGCCCTCGATAAAGTCTTCGGCAAAGCTTCTGGTCTCTAGGTTTCAGGTTTTGCTGAAAGATTCCTGTAGTAACTAGCTAGTAGTCCAACTTTCTCTTCGTAGGGTGATCTTTTTCTGCTTGTAACGGATCTAGGGGGAGGATCTAGAGGATCTTTCTAGTATCATACGTGGGCCCCTCCTCTTCTGGCAATCTATTCATTACATGGCCTCCTCGAATCCAGCTCGTCTGCACTGCCTTGCACAGGTTGTAGAAATTTAAAACTATAATTTGAAGTTGTAGAAGCAAATCTTTAGCCTGGTGTTTTACGTATATAGTTTTCTTCTCTTTGATCTTTTCTATCTATTTAAACGGTTCCATCAACATAGTCTACATAGCTCAGTTCCTAAGTAGACTGAGTGTAGCGCTCAAAGTATCAAGGCAGAGTTAACGAGAGATTATATCTTCTGAACCAAAGTTTGGTGGGTGTTTTAAGAAAAGGTTACTGTAGGGAGTAGGTAGTAGACTTGCTCTTTTGCAGTGATTTTTGTCTGTTTCTATAGTTTGAGATATCTTTTTACAGTAAGGGGTCCAAGAGCAAGATGTTTCCTGGTGTTTTGAAGTTGCCACCCTGAGGATGTTGTAACCTTTTGAGATATAGATTATTTTTTTTTATGTGTGAATCATTCTATAGAATGGTTGCCCCATTTGTGAATCCCTTCTGTTTGTGCACCACACAAACCCCATATATGGATGATATGCGCGTCTTGCACTTGTACCCATCCATTGGCGGAATGGATGTTGTTTAATTAGGTCTAATTTGATGTGAAGTTTTGGACATTAAGGGCATATTTGGTTGAAAAAAAGTTAGAATCTTGAATGGAAATAGAAATGAGAGTGACTCCTATTCCAGCCATTTAGTAGGAGGAGGTCCCATTCTCATTTTAATTATAAGGAAGAATGAGAATGCCCCAATTCTTTCCGATTCTGGTCATGAACTAAACACATACGATGATAAAGCCATTCGATTCCCATTCCAATCCATTTTTATTCTGGTTCCAGCCGTGAACCAAATGCGCCCTAAATTCCATTAAGTCAGATTCTAAAACCCATGCTAGTAGAATGATAAAGGCTTCAATAAATCCATGACCGAGTCTACTATTACGGATCTGGGGTTTGTGTATGAGAATCTAGGATAACAGAAATACGCTAAGCGATTATCTTAAGAAAAATGTGATTCAAAAATGGATAATTTTGTTAGATATATTGATTCTATTAGGATGGAATGATTTGGAAAGAGGGAAAAAGAAATGGAGAAAAGATTATGCGCTTATCATATAAGGAAAAAAAATCATAGTTAGGGGGACAAACTAACATACATCGTTTTTGCTTTTTCTATTTTAGAAAAATAAAAAAATTATTTCTATTTTAAAAAAATATAAGTATGTTTAGTATAGTTAATTATTTTTTAAAATAAACAAGTTGATGGTGGTGGAGATAGTGGTAGTTGCAATGGAGGCAGTGGAAACAGTAATATTGTTCATGGCAGATTTGTAGACATTATAGTAGATGTGATAATAATGGTGACAGTGGTGTGGTAGGGGCGATGACATCCCCACAACCCGGTCTTAGGTTCATAGTCGCTTTATGGGAACTTCAAGAGATAAAATAGAGATCATAGCTTAATATCAAAGGGAAAGGGGGCATCCCTACATTCAGCGTACACATTCACAAATTCTATTCGGTACCTTTCTCTAGATGGAATCTCGATTCGACTTTGAAATGCAACAGCAAGAATGCCATTAAGGAGCCCTATCTTAGAAATGCAAGGACAGATCCCACTTTTTTTAATCGAGCAGGTAAGAGATCGCAAACATCTTTTCTTTTCAAAGATTAGGTTTTCAAAAGATATCCCAACCTACAGTAACAGTCATGGGCTACTGCTCCCTTGCCTATGGTCAAGTTGGTGGTCCTTCTTAGGTATCATCGTCCCGTGTGTTCGAGAGGTTGCTAAGAGACTCATGGATAGTTTAAAAAAGAACAACGCCTGTCTTCGCAGGTCATTCTCGACCTTATTAACCTCGAAAGAAATGATCTAGGAGGAGGACTAGGTGACACGAGAATTCGTATGAGTGATAAGCAATATGATGGGAACACGGACATCAATAGTGTGTAATAGATGAGAATGATAATAAAAGTTGTGTTGGAGGTATCGACAATAGCTACAATAGAACCAACAACAGTGGTGGTAGAAGCGCCAGTAATGTGATAGAAGACTGTGACAATGGCAATGGTAGTCTGGAAGTGTTAGTGGCAATGAGAGTAGTAGTGACAGTGACAATAGTGGCAGTAGCAGTGGTGGTAATGGCGGAAACAATAATAGTGGTGATGGAGGTGGTGTTAGTAGTGGTGGAAAAAGTTTCTCATTTCTAAAATAAGAATTTCTTATTCTGAAAATAATAAAAATACTTTTCAAAAAATAAAAAATAAAATTAATAGTACCAAACATAATTTTTATCTAAATTTTTGTAATTTTATTTTTAAAAATAAAAATAAAAACTAAAAATGATGCCAAACAAGCTCTAAAGCTATTAATGGTCTCACATATACCTAATGCTGGTAAGACCAAACCATATAGGAGAACGTCTTATAAAAGAGATAGAGACAGAGAATGGTTTCCGTATTTTAGCTTGTGCCTCCAAAATAATGGACATTGTTTTTCTATTCTTTGCTTTCTTTTAGACCCAAATAATAGACACTTGCTCCAAAGACATGTCATCAAACCCCTGCCTTGAAATAGCAAGTTTTAAAAATAAATTGTTACAATGGTTTTTCTGACCCCAGCAAAACAAATTAATATACGTGTAATAACAAGAAAAAAAGATAACGACTATCATAACACATTATTTACCGTAATAATGCTCCATTATAACATAAATTGCAACTGTAATTCTTGGCTTGCATATTCCATTCAGATTTTTTGCATCCGGCTTTCCTTCAAAATCAATTATACAGTCTGGAAAGTAATGCATTTAATCTAAAAAAAAGTGAATGGGAAGGATTATATTGATTTTGGAGGAAAATATTTTGGACAATCAGAAGGATTATATGGTCCGAAATTGATTTTCTATTATAATGCCACGGTAACAGCGATTTTGTGCAACTATTTTCAAAAAAAAAATAGCATGATACTTTTGAGGCAAATAGCAGCCGTACGTATTACCGCTTCTCATGACAGTCGATAATGGTTTCTGTCAGCATAACATGATATGTTTGATACCCACTGACTTGCACATGACCATGTCCAAGGCTCCTGTTTGCAGCTCACAGCCGAAGTACCAGGACTTGTTTTGATGGACATACACTATGATCATACTGTGTCTGGATATCAGAAAAGCACATCAGACAGACCCCAAATTTTATAATCGGCAGCTCAAAATGCAGCTAGTTCTCCCTAGCTAGTCACAGTCGTCAGGCTTGGAACAACAAATTAATACAGGTGGACCAATGTGGCTCAGGGCTCCAGTTTTTACGCATGCCTAGTTTTGGATTCAGCTGATACTTTATGATGCTGAAGAGTGTCAAGGAGGCCAAGTTCTCGATTCAAGTGATGCTTTGTGACCCTACAGAGCATCACCACGATCCGCCGAGCTCCCAAAAGCATGCAGCTAGCAGTGAGGAAGCAAATGAGCCATGGATTAGAATTGACCCTGCGTCCAGCACGTAAACAAGAGATGGCCCCACACAAATGCCACCCGCTCATCTTTCTAGCTTGAAAGAGCCTTCTAATGTACAGCACAAAACGAAAAGAAACTTTAGGTGCTCAAATCCAAGCTGAAATGTCACTTGTGGTCCTTGTAATCAGCTTTCTAGTGCCTCGTTGAGGCAGCAACGTAGCATGTTCTGGATACGGCTGATGCTTTATGAAATTAAAGGGCAACACCAGTCCACCAACAAAGTTTCAAAAAGCATGCAACATTCAGAAACAAATAGAAAATGGATTAGATTTGATATAGTCCCGGCCGAGACATCGCCCCGCACCAAGTTCCAGCCACCTTACATTAAGCAACCTGGTAAATGGATTCCAACATCTAGCAGCCTTCCAGTGTACGGCACAAAACGAGAGAAACTTTAGCTGCTCAAATCCAAGCAGAAGCATCCAAACTGGTCATTGTAGTCAGCCTTTTAGTGACTCATAACTAATCTGGCCTACCTCAAAGTGAGACCACCTCTGCTTTGCAACACAAAAATGGAGGAGCCGACATGCGGTTTGAATGGGAATCCCATCAGAACAAGCAACCCTCAGGAAAACAAAACACTTCAGCACTTCACACCTAGAAGTCGGTAGGACCTAGGTATCTTCCGACGTCCACCTCTGGAAACTCCAATGACAGAATAGTTCTTTAACATCACGGCCCTTGGTGCCAATAAGGGCATTCTTAATTACTGAAAGAAAAAAAATACTAGAACTGCCTTTGATTCCGGAATAAATTAGGTATAATTCTAGGAATAACTCTTACACCTGCCAAATTGTGCTTGGGGAGGCACGACCAAGAAATAGTTATGCCAGTCAAACTTGCGTACCAGACGTTGGGTTGGAAGGAATCCTATTTCCATTTCGATTCTAAGGAGGAATGAGAATACTCCAATTCTTTCTGATTCCGGTCATGAACTAAACACATCGAATGATATGGCCATTCGATTCCCATTCCAATCCATTCCTATTTCGGTTCTGGCCACGAACCAAATGTGCCCTAATTCCATGAAACCAGATTCTAAAACCCATGCTAGTAGAATAATAAAAGCTCCAGTGATTCCATGGCCGAGTCTACTATCATGGATCTGGTTTGCATCTGAGAATCTAGGATAATAGAAATATACTAAGCGATTATCTTAAGAAAAAATGTGATTCAAAAATGGATAATTTTGTTAGATATATTGATTCTATTAGAATGGAATGATTTGGAATGAGGAAAGAGAAATATAGAAAAAGATGATGAGCTTATCATATGAGAAAAAAAAATCATAGTCAAAGGGACAAACTAATGTATATCATTTTTGCTTTTCTATTTTATAAAAAATTATTTCTATTTTTTTATTTTTAAAAATATAAATATGTTTAGTATAGTTAATTATTTTTTAAAAATAAATATGGTGATGGTGGTGGAGATGGTGGTAGTTGCAATAGAGACAATGGAAATGATAATAATGCTCGTAGCATATTTGGAGGCAATATAGTAGATGTGATAATAATGGCGATAATAGTGTGGCAGGGGCGATGATAGTGGTGTTGGTTATGCTGGGAATAAAGACATCAAATGGTGTGTAGTGGTTGAGAATGATAATAAAAGTTGTGTGTTGGAGGTGCCGACAATAGTTACAGAATGGTGGTTGTGGAAGCGCCAGGGATGTGGTAGAAGCCATGACAATGGCAGTGATAGTCTAGCGGTGTCAGTGGTAGTGAGAGTAGTAGTGACCGCGATAATAGTGGTAGTAGTGGTGGTGGTAATGGCAGAAACAATAATAGTAGTGATGGAGGCAATGTTGGTGGTGTCAGGGCTTAGTCCACTGACCGACCCGCACTTAAATTGGGCCTGTGGGCCGGCCCGAAGAGACTAGCCCGGCCCTTCACGTGCCCCACACATGATAAGTCGGGAGAGAAGGACTCCGACTGGGAGTCTCCTTCCTCTCTGATTTCGATCACCATCGTGATCGGAATAATTGAGTCTCAAGCCTAATCAAACATCGAAAGCTCAGATTTTTACCTTTTTAAGACTCCCCATTCTTCCCGTTTGAGATCCATCAAAGAATAAGGTTGTTTGCTCTTGATCTCAAGCTTGCTTCTCGAGAGTCTTCCTCCGTTTTCCACTGGAAAAGATTGCTAGAGAGCCTCATCGGATTTAGGTACTAGCACTCCATCTTCTCCTTTTCATTCCTTTGTGTTTTGGGCTCTCATTCCCTTGGATTTGAACCGGTAATTGTTGGAGAACTTTTCAAAATAGAGCACCTCTGTTTCCATTTCTTCCATCAGGTTTTGGCACTATCGGCCACTATGTTTGGCTGGATTTTGCGGCCACCTGAGGTCGCCATCGAGTAGGGCAGCTGGGTCATCGCAGCTACCACAAGTTGTTGTTCCTGGCGAGGGAAAAAGAAAGAAGAGGGAGACATAAAGAAGAATTCTTCCCTCTTCTCTATTTTCTCTCTTCTCTTTCTTCCTCTCTCCCTCTCTACTTTCTCTCTCCTCTCTTTTCTTTCTCTCTCTAGAAGATCCAAAAAATCCAGAATTGGGTCATGTCGACCTGAGCCACGAATCTGAGTTGATCCCTAAAAAAAAGGCCCGAAACTACCGTGGTGCTCAGGTCGCCTAATGGACCGATCATCCACCCTTGTCAAGTGTCCGTGGAACCCACTAATATTTTTAATATTTTTATAGGATTAACTCAATTGTCTAGTGAAGTTTGACGGTCTAAGACGAAAAAAGTAAGTAAACTTATACTCTTTATTATTTTTTAAATTATCATGTTTTGCATGCATTTGATATTGCCAATAAAGAAGTCATATTTTTTTTAAAATTATAGATCAGTGTATGTATTATGAAAATCATGCTTTATTATGAAAATAGTTTTATAAATATTTTGATAAAAATAGCTTTGTTATAAAATATGAATCTAATCGTGCTATTTGGTGTTTTTTATCTATTTATATGTATATTTTATGAAAAAGATATAGACTTTCTAAAGCCTCTCAGATAGCTATGTATAATCTCTAGAATTGAAAAAACGACACTGAGAGCTAGTATATATACGAACACTGGCCCCACCAATGAGTATAAAGTTGGCATACAAAATATGAATCTATGTAGATTATGAACACGGGCCCTATCACGGGTATAGAGTGACCATAGCATGAATATCTATGAGCAATATTTGAACTATGATATGGCTAAATGGTAGAAAAATGATTTATGTATTTATTAGCAAAATAAACTTGGAGCTATGTTTATGAAATATGATTTTGCATGCATAATTTGCTTATGACTTGTTTTATTATATTGTATTATGAAATACTTATTTTGGAATATCTGTTATTTTTCTTAAATGATGCATTGATATGAAAAAAACTCATACTTGATATAGTACGGTAGTGAAAGGTTTACTTACTAAGCTGTGTTGCTCATATACTTCTTGTTGGGAGGCAAAATGGATGGTCCTACTCCAACGTGGAACCACCTAATCCCAACCTAGCCAACCCCTTTTCATGAACCATTGCTTGCTGGCCACGCCATGACATGCCAACCAAGGACCATGCCTTGCTACCTCAGCCATGCTTGCTGCCAAGAGCCATATCCTGCCATACCTGCCAAGAGTCATACCCTGCCACACCAGCCAACACCATGTCGTGCACAAAAACTGCCCAAGCGAGCCCTGGCCTTGGCCACATGCCACCTGGCTAAGACTATCTCCTCCCATGATGAGGATGGACCATATCTCAGCCACATAGGCACCCTTGTGAGAACTATAAATAAGCCATATCAAAAACACTCAGGGACTTTTTTTCCAAAAAATGCTGGATCAACTCTAACTTAGCCATCAGAGGGCCTTCACCAGAATCTCCAACCAAGGCTTTGTGCAGATACCCCAGAGCACAGGAGGTGGCCCTCTTTCTCGGTCCCGATCGGCATCTTCTCGGCTTCCTCTGGCGTGGTCACCCTCAGGCTAAATTTCAACCCCAACACTTCTGATTTTCTTTTTTTTCTCTCTCCAAACGAATAGGGTTGATAGGAACTAAGGATGGTCCAAGCTTGGAATTCGCACTAGCAAGCTTAGCGATCTATATAGCAAAGCAGAACTTTAGTTCTTCAGTTGATTGTGAAATTATAATTAGTGATTTTCTGTACATTGAGGATTATGAATTTAGTATTTATGTTTGGATTTAGATTCTTTGAACCAATATTAATTTTATTTAATAAATGATGAATTTAGATTTTTAATTATTATATTTGGTTTGTGATGGATTTAAAAGCTAAATGTAATGGCGGCTTCATGTTATCGTGGTTGTATCCCTGATAATACGGCCATGTCATGCTTCGGATCTAGGGCGTGACAATTAACAATGTGAGGGCTCGGTCCATTAACTGGCCCACACTTGCCTTGGGCTTGTAGGCCGGACCGAAGAGGCCAGGCCCATGGCCACCGTGCCCTGTGGCACGATGCAGTACAGAAGAAACGGAGTCTTCTTTCTCCTCTGATTCTAGGAGAAATTGGAGTTATTTGGGACAATCCAAGTTCGACGCAAACTCTAGAAACTTAGTTATTTAATTCCCCTCCTTCTTGGATTTCCTCCATTGGAATCGCCAACGATTATCGTCGATCTCGATGAACCTTCTTCGAATCTCCTCTTTGATTCATCGTCAAAAAGAGTCGCTAGAAAGCCTCGTCGGACTGAGGTACGAGCTCTCCATCTTCTTCTCTTCCTTTTTTTTGTGTTTTGGCCTTACAATCCCACAGATTTGAACCTAAAAACACTAGAGTCAATCTGAAATAGGGCACCCCGGTTTCAATCTTCTTCCACCGAAATCAGTCGGCCAGCCACCACCGTCGACTACCCTCTATTGTCCACCACCACCACCTTACCGGACCACCACGATCACAGCCACTAGCTGCTCTCTCTCTCTCTCTCTCTTCTGTTTTGCTGAGAAAGAAGAAGAAGAAGAAGAGGAGAGAGAGAACCATTCCTCTATTTCTCTCTTATTTTCTCTCTCTTCTCTCTACTTTTATCTCTATTTTCTCTCTAGAAGATCCAAGAAATTTAGAATTGGGTCATGTCGACCTGATCTATGAACCTGAGTTGATTCCTAAAAAGAGGCCTTAATTGCCATGGTACGTACCTGAGTCCCCCACTGAACCAATCACTTGGCCTTGTTAAGTGTCCATGAAACCCACTGATGATGAACTATGTTAAATGACCTTAGCCCTGATCGAGTCCATGCCCTATGATTTACTGATTGAATGGCTCAGGCCTGACCCATCCAGAATTGTCGAATGCTATCATCCGGCTAATCATCCTCATTTCTTGTTATTTTATTTCAATTAAAATTGTAAATAGAAATTAATTTTGCTTTTAATATTTTTAATAGGATTAACTAAATTTTCTAGTGAATTTTGATGGTTTAAGATGAAAGAGGTAAGTAGATCTTATACTTCTTATTATATTTCAAATGATCATATTTTTCATCATAAAATTTGTTTGTGAAAATATCATGCTTTTCTTAAAATTATAGATCAACATATGTGTTATGAAAATCGTGTTTTATTATAAAAAATAGTTTCATAAATGTTTTCATAAAAATAACTTTGTTTGTGATATGAATCAGATCATGCCATTTAGTATTTTTCATCCATTTATGAGTATTTTCTAAGAAAAAGATATAAGTTTTCTAAAAGCTCTCAGATAGATAGATATATATGATCCCTGAAATTAGAAAAATCGACACCTAAAGAATGATTTATGTATTCATTTATAAAATAAACTTGGAGCTATGTTTATAAAATATGAATGATTTATGCATGCATGATTTGCTTTACTACTTGTTTTAATATACTGTACTATAAAATACTTATTTTGAAATATATGTTATTTTCTTAAATGGTGCATTGACATTAACATGGAAAAACTTATGTTTGATCCAGTAAAGTACTGAAAGATTTACTTTCTAGACTGTGTCTTTCATTTATCTTTTTTTTCTCTCTCCAGATAAATAGGGTCAATATGAATAAAGGATGGTTCAGGCTTTGAGTTCGCACTAGTAAGCTTGGCGATCTATATAGCAGAGCGGAACTTTAGTTCTTCAATTGATATGAATTTGTAGTTAGAGATTTCTTGAATAGTAAGGATTTTGAGTTTGGTATTTATGTTTGGATTTAGACACTATGAACTAATATTAGTTTTATTTAATAGATGATGAAATTGAATTTACATTTATTCTATCATATTTGAGATGGATTTGAAAGCTAAATATAATATTGGCTTCGTGTTATCGTGCGTTGTACCCTTCAGTAGGACGGCCATGTCATGTTCCGGATCTGGGGCATGACAAATAATGGTATCTGAGCGAACTCGGCCTATAATCTATATGAACTAGAGGACACTGCAGCATTGGTTCATTGAGGCTAACCATGAGCCGATCATGGTGGTTGTGATTAGATTTGAATAGATTTGAACCCTTAGCTTGATGATAACGCTAGAGCTTGAATGGGAGAGTACCTGTGTGAGGACTCGTGCGGGTGTGTGTTTAGTCCCACATCGATTATTCGCTTGATAGATCTTGGGTACTTATAATGGATCAAAAAATCCAAATAATAATTTCCGGCTAGCTCTTTTTGGGTGAAGTCATGGGTTGTGACAAATGGTATTAGAGCAGGCCCGACCCATAACTTATGTAGATTAGAAGTCATTGCAGCATGGGTCCATTAGGCTGACCACGAACCGATCATAGTGCTTGTGATTAGATTTGAATGGATTTGAACCTTTAGTCTGACGAGGACATCAGGACTAAAACGAGGGGAGTATGTGAAGATCCGTGCGGGCATGTGTTTAGTCCCACATCGATTATTCGCAGGGTAGATTTTGGGTACTTATACTAGATCAAGGAACCCAAATAATATCTTTCGGCTAGCTTTTTTTTTGGTGAGGTCCTGGGTTGTTACACCATGAGGACCCATATAGGCGTATGTTTAGTCCCATATCGACTATTCACCGAGAAAATTTTAGATACTTATATATGACTAAGGAACCCAAAAAAAAATCTTTCGACTAACCTTTTTAGGTGAGATCCTGGGTTGTGACAAGAGAAACCGTGGAAGCGTGTGTTTAATCCCACATCGGTTATTCGCTAGATAGATTTTGGGTACTTATACGGAATCAAGAAATCCAAATAATACATTCCGGCTAACTTTTTTTAGGTGAGATCCTGGGTTGTAACAAATGGTATCATAGCAAACCCGACCCATAACCTATATGGACTAGGGGTCACTGTAGCACGAATCCATTAAAGTTGACCACGAGCCGATCGTAGTGCTTGTGATGAATGGATTTGAACAGCTTGACAAAATATCATGGCTTAAACCGAGGGAGTATGTGAGGACCCGTGCAGGTGTATATTTAGTCCCACATCAGTTATTTGTTGGATAGATCTTGGATACTTATACTATATCAGAAACTCAAATAATACCTTTTAGCTAGTTTTTTTTTTAGTGAGGTCCTAAGTTGTTACAGGTAGTGGTGGAAAAAGTTTCTCATTTCTAAAGTAAGAAATTCTTTTTTTTCTTAAGATAATAAAAATACTTCTCAAAAAATGAAAAATAAAATAATAGTATCAAACATATTTTTTATCTCGATTTTTGTAAATTTATTTTTAAAATAAAAATAAACATAAAAAATGATGCCATACAAGCTCTAAGGCTATTCATGGTCTTACATGTACCTTGTAAAAGAGAGAGAGATAGAGAATGGTTTCCCGTATTTTAGCTTCTGCCTCCAAAATAATGGACACTGTTTTTCTATTCTTTGCTTTCTTTTAGACCCAAATAATAGACACTTGCTCTAAAGACTTGTCATCAAACCCCTTCCTTGAAATAGCAAGTTTTAAAAATAAATTGTTACAATGGTTTTTTTGACCCCAGCAAAACAAATTATTATACGTATAATAACAAGAAAAAAGATAACAACTATATATCATAACACATTATTTACCGTAATAATGCTCCATTATACATAAATTACAACTGTAATTCTTGGCTTGCATATTTCTTTAAGTAAAATACTTTACAAAATTCAGATTTTTTGCATCCAGTTTTCCTTCAAATTCAATTATACGGTCTGGAACGTAATGTATTTAATCTAAAAAAAAGTGGATGGTCAGGATTATATTGATTTTGGAGGAAAATATTTGGGACAATCAGAAGGATTATATGGTCCGAAATTGATTTTCTATTATAATGCCACGGTAACAGCGATTTTGTGCAACTACTTTCACAAAAAAAAAAAATAGCATGATACTTTTGAGACAAATAGCAGCCCTTACCACTCTCATGACAGTCGATAATGGTTTCTGTCAGCATAACATGTATGTTTGATACCCACTGACTTGCACATGACCATGTCCAAGGCTCCTGTTTGCAGTTCACAGCCCAAGTACCAGGACTTGTTTTGATAGACATACCCTATGATCATACTGTGCCTGGGTAGATCCCAAATTTTATAATTAGCAGCTCAAAATGCACCTAGTTCTCCCCAGTGACAGTCGTCAGGCGTGGAACAACAAACGCAGGTGGACCAATGTGGCTCAGGGCTCCAGTTTTTACGCATGCCTAGTTTTGGATTCAGCTGATACTTTGTGATGCTGAAGAGTGTCAAAGAGACCAAGTTCTCGATTCAACTGATGCTTTGTGATCATACAGAGCATCAACGCGATCCACCAAGCTCCCAAAAGCATGCAGCAGTGAGGAAGCAAATGAGCCATGGATTGGAATTGACTCTGCGTCCAGCACGTAGACAAGAAATGGCCCCACACAATATGCCACCCACCCATCTTTCTAGCTTGAAAGAGCTTTCTAATGTACAGCACAAAACGACAAGAAACTTTAGGTGCTAAAATCCAAGCAGAAATGTCGCTTGTGGTCCTTGTAATCAGCTTTCTGGTGCCTCGTTAAGGCAGCAACGTAGCAAGTTCTGGATACGGCTGATGCTTTATGAAACTAAAGGGCAACACCAGTCCACCAAATAAGTTTCAAAAAGCATGCAACATTCAGAAGCAAATAGAA
The DNA here is from genome assembly GCF_051530095.1 of Phoenix dactylifera. Classification (NCBI taxonomy): domain Eukaryota; kingdom Viridiplantae; phylum Streptophyta; class Magnoliopsida; order Arecales; family Arecaceae; genus Phoenix; species Phoenix dactylifera. Next base: position 24,149,676 of record NC_143197.1, read on the forward strand.
AATGGATCATATTTGATATAGTCCCGAGACATCTTCCCACACAAGTTCCAGCCACGCCACCTTACATTAAGCAACCTGCTAAATGGATTCCAACATCTAGTAGCCTTCCAGTGTACGGCACAAAACGAAGAAACTTTAGCTGCTCAAATCCAAGCAGAAGCATCCAAACTGGTCATTGTAGTCAGCCTTTTAGTGACTCATAATTAATCTGACCTACCTCAAAGTGAGACCACCTCTGCTTTGCAACACCAAAATGGAGGAGCCGACATGCGGTTTGAATGGGAATCCCATCAGAACAAGCAACCCTCAGGAAAACAAAACATTTCAGCACTTCACACCTAGAAGTCGGTAGGACCTAGGTATCTTCCAACGTCCACCTCTGGAAACTCCAATGACAGAATAAAGAGCCCTTGGTGCCAATAAGGGCATTCTTAATTACTGAAAGGAAAAATACTAGAATTTCCTTTGATTCTGGCATAAATTAGGTATAATTCTAGGAATAACTCTTACACCTACCAAACAATGCTTGAGGAGGCATGGCCAAGAAATAGTTATGCCAGTCAAACCTGCGTACCTGCATAACAGTTTCATGAAGAAAATGCAGTAAACTATTCTTTTGCATAAAAACATATTTTATATCTACATTTAATTTTAATGAAAAAAAGTATATCCCTCAAAAGTTATTCCAAAAAAAGGGTATCTCTTTCTATTTAAAAGTGGAACAAAAAAAAAAATGGCATAACTCCTAGAATAACTATTCTCACATACTTCACTCTTACCATGTCCATTTTCCGTCTATCCAAATCAAACGCAGTCTAAGGCTATCGAATATTCCAAGACCATGGAGTATCGAAACAGCACCAATCAACATCTACACTAATATTGGATTACTTAAACAGACCCTCCAAGAAATGATCGATATAATTGCACAAGTCTGCGACGAAAAAGAAAGATCCAGATTGTACTAGCCAAAGATAAATCCAATATCTTTACTGCCAGTGGCAAACTGCAAGCCAGACACAGCCATGACAGAAGGAAGACAAGCGGCAGGGTTGGCCAACAGCTAGCAGACTCGCGCCTAGAGGATACAGCCAGAACTGTCTTAGTACCATCCTTTCAATAGCAGGATTCATGGCAGCTGAGAATCATTAAAACATGACAGCAGCAAAAGCACAATGCAGCTATTAATTCAAACAGTCAAATCTGCTAACCATTCACTGGCCATCTGCTCCAATTTTTTTGTGTTCTCCAGATCATGGACAGAGAAGTACTCCAAACCATTCAAATGGGACATTAGCTTCCCTCCAATTACTGATTATCAACTTTGATTCCTAATCCCTGCCGAAAGAGAAATAATTTGAATGAACAAAATACAGAGACCAAATTTATGATGCAAAGCAAACACCAAATACAGAATACCAAATTCATGATGCAAAACTAACACCTTTCGACACACGATCCTCAAAAAATTAAAAAAATAATAATAGAGATCTCAATCAAATCCCACAATTACCTAGGTAAGGCAGGGAGGTGAACACTTTGTATGGCCTAGGTGGGTGCATAAATGTTTAGACAGCCACCTAGGAAGAAGTAAAATAGGCAGTCCCGTTTGAAACCACAAAAGGACAGAATGCAATAGGAGAAAATGGAGGGAATGATTTAATGTAATTTAGGCCATACATTTTCCTGGGAAATAATGTTTTATAATGTTTTAGGCTGCATCAAAAAAAAGTCCCCACTACTTTTTAGCTCTTCCTTTTAGCTTGGATATAGCAAGTTTTGCCTGAAAGGAATTACATTATTCTCTCTAATAATTCATGGATGGGAAATCTAACATAGCCAAAAGTGTCTAAATCAACCTTCACCTCTACGAGATTTTGTTAACAGCTTTAATGTCGAAGGGAAAAAAAGAATCTTGAGGGCATCGTATCTACAAAATTTCTTATGCAAGGAAGTTAATCTCTAATGATGATTCTAGGTCACTATTCTTTTCCCTAATTAACTCATGCATGATGATATGACTGAACTCTGCATGCCTACTTCCATATCCAGAAAGCTGATATTTATATATTTGTTTTTAGCCAAGTGTTCTTTGTACGTGGCTTTTCCTTTTTTTGGTACGATGTGGCTTTTCCTATCGTTAACAGAAAAAGAAAAGCATCTTGAGTCTACAAAATGACGGTTCATTACTGTTTACAAGATCATTGAATACCTCTAAAATCAAAAATATACTCGAGGACAACATAGGGGACTCGAGACTTCAAAATGTTTCATCATTTCCTCTTCCTTCTCTTACTGTGCCTTCCATCACTTTCAGAACTTGGTTCCGACTCCGACTCAGAACCTGATTCAGAGCCAGAGCTACTTAAACTCGACTCTTCATAACTTTCAGATTCTTCATCTGAATCCGTCACAGATTTCTGCTACTGCATTATGAGGCGAGGCATATTTTTCAAATATTCTCTCAAATCCTCCGTAATGCCACCTAGTCTAATTGATGTGAAAAAACTGATGGAAAATCTTGGGTTTTTTGGGTTATCCCTGGGGAAAATAGACTCAAATGGATTTTGCATGGTCGGATCATTTAGACGCTCATTAAGCAAATGTATGCCGAGATGCTCTGACAATTCCTGTATTAAACTTACACGTTATTTTAAATTTAGAAGCATCAATAAGATAATGAAGAAATAGAATTCCATAACACTGGATATATAGCTGGAAGAGAATTTTTATAAAAATTTGAGAAGATGAAGTCGTGTCCTCCTCCGTCGAGCATATATAAGCTAGAACATACCAAGGGATTGCATCAGTTCCACGTAAGTGAGCAAAGAACTTAGCCACGCTACGTAGTTTATTAGTTTCAGGTCGATGTACCATGGAATACTGTTGCACAAAGCATTTCTCAAAGTTTTCCTGGTAGACTTTATTGATCATGCAAAACCGTTTTCCTAGAAGCTGATAACAATGAAGATATGTTCTCTCATGGCTGCAGCACTCGAGCAGCATTATGCATAATTCCATCTATAGTGCAAACAAAAGAATAATGGAGGAGTAAATAGGGGATGCAAGTTTGATAATTCATTTCATTACTTTAAAAAACAAACAAAATATTTGATGGAAATACAGAGGAAAAAATAAAAATGCATGCAAATAACAAGGCAAAAAGTATTTCTCTCAAAAAACAAGGTGAAAAATATAGAAACAAGCCAGATCAGACTCATAATAATAATCATTTAACATAAATCATATTTTTATAGGTTTCTATGAATTAAAAATGGGGGATCGTTTTGCCTACTACAGATCCCATACTGTGTCTCATGGACTGAAAATCTAAAAATAATTGACCAATGCTTGTTTGAATAAGAACTCTACATGGTTCCTCCTCTGAATGAAATTCTATGCAGTCCATAGAGACCGCATCTTCATCCATAGGATCCCATGTGCCAAGATCAATCAAAAATTAGAAACATTTTCGAGCATTTGTCCAAATTCCTATTGACAATCACTCCATTAACGCTGGCATTTTCAATATCCTTTTCACTATCCTCGTCAGATCACCTAGGCTCCTTGTTGATGCTCCATCTAGTTACTGTGGCAGTAAATAACTCAAAGTGCAGCCTTCTTGATTTATCCACCCTAGCACTGCCATGCCAACCTAAGGATTCTCATCTAATGCAAACATAATGCGCGCAATGAGCCCGATGGTATAAAAAAAGATTAAAAAGAGAGGATAGGGTAAACTAAAACGAAGGAGAATATAGGATGTGGAATTTACCACAAAAATTAAGATCAATTAGATAAATACATCTCGAAAATAAGAATGAAACTGTCTTAACCAAGTTTTGCCATACCGTACCGATGTACCAGTGGGCACCGGTACCGGTACGGTACCAAACCAGCCAACAAAGCAGCGGACGGAAAAAAAAAAAAACAACGCGCGGACGCGTTAAATGCCCACTCTGTGATATTAAATGGCCCACGCAGGCGCGATTTCCTGCTGGGGAACCGGCCGCGGGCGCAGTTCCCTGCGCAGGGAATCGCGCATGGGCGCAAGCCGAGCGCGCGGGTGCGCAACCCCGCGCAGGCATGGTCTCCAGAGCAGGGAACCGCGCACGGACGCGTTCCCAACGCGGGGAACCCCACGCGGGCGCAGTTGCCAGCACGCGCCCGTGCGAGCGCGCTGTCCAGCGCACACAGGCACGGCAACCGGTACAAACCGGCTCGAAACCGATTTTAAGACTATACCAGACCAGTCAGGGGCGGTACCGGTTCAATACGGGCTGAATCAGTTGGTACAGGCCGGTTCAGCAAATGTACCAGCCGGTTCAGCAAACCTTGGACTCTTGAACAACAGAAAATTTAGCACAATTTGCCACCAAAGGTATTCCCCCTAGAGAACAACAAACGCCATAAAAATTCATTACAACTTTAAAGCATAAGGTGGTGTTGCTTGCTTTAGATTCAATCGTGACTAATCACGCCTCAAAATGCATGTATGCAAGCCATTAGCCCAAGAAATTGTTAATGTTACGACATATGTTGAAAAGATATATATGTGTAATTAGCATATAAGCCTTCTATAATGTTAACCCATTTATCCATATGTTGTTCGTGCTTGTGTATAACCCTCCCAAAATATATAAAATGGCACTTGTGGCTTGATTACATGCTCAAATATTGACTTGTCAATCTACATTATACCGTGCCATAGAATATGTAGTACATTAGAAGGTTACTAACGCATTGAGTGGGTGCATGCTCCATAACAGCTGCATAGAAACAGGTATTGGTTCAGATGTACCTGTGTCACAGTGATTCACAGCAACAGTCTGATAATTATTACAGCATAAAAATTAGTCTACTAAACAAAACTTACAGTTATGGATTGTTTTCACATCCCATAATTATATTTTAATTTCACATAAAGCATTAACCACTAATCATGGTTTACAATAATGGTATTCTAACTGATAACTGTTTCAGCCAACCCTCTATTACATTACTGAGGTAAATATCATGGAAAAATTATAATTTCTGTTATTTCTGTTATTTTCTGTTATTTCCCATTATTTCTTGTTCTAATACAAATAACGACTGTTATTTTAACCTGCACCTTCTTTTATATATATATATATATATATATATATATATATATATATATATATATATATATATATATATATATATATATATATATATATATATATATATATATATATATTCAACATTTAAATCTTTTGCCTTAAAATTGCCGACCCCACCCTCCTAGAAAAAAGGTAATTGTACAGTCCCCCAAAAAATAATACCATTCTATCTGATGAAAAGTGAAGGGAAGGATAACACCACTATTTTTCCTGTTATTTCCCATTATGATACCATTATATAGGCCATTATTTCAGTGATTATTTTAATATTAAAATTTGAAAGTTGCTTTTTGAGACAAATAACAACTGTAATAACTGTTATAACAGTCGATAACAGTTTCGGTGGTGGTCCGTTATATACGGGATAACACATTATTTAAAAACTTGCTATTAATTTCTGCTTACAGGTGCTGGTGCTGATGGTCAAGATTAATAAGTTTTCACAGTGAAAATTCTTGTCTCTGTTTTAGCCTCTGAGATTGTTTTATCCTATGTTACATTAGTTCCTTGGACTGATTTCTTTATATAATTGTGATATACAAGTCCATGATGCGTTTCTCAGGAAAAGAATGCATGTTTCATTTGACTTAAAACACTACAGAGAAGAGTCAAAGTTCTAGTCTGAATATCCAAAAGGTTTACTCTTCCTGTAAGAGGGAAAATAGAAGTAGCACAAGAAACAGGGAGGAAAAGCTAACAGAATTGTTTTGAAAGCTCTACTCGAATCTTTGTATGAAGCAACACCAAGAGAAATGCAATGATCAAAGTTAAGCTTCCACCATCGAGTTTATAGTCTTCATCAATATCTCTACAACTTTAAAGAAAATGATTTCTTGTCCTATAAAGCAGTTACTGCTGTTCTGACTTCTTTTGAGGTGGCAGATTGAGTAAATTTTCCCTTTATAACTTCAGACATCCTTCTATAAAATTTGCTGCCTCTTATATTTATGTCTACACTACAGAAGCCCTGCCACCTTTTGCCTGTCCCACTTGGATAAATTGTACTTTCCTATTACACTGTTAGAATGTTCAAATGGGTAAAGACAAAAACAACTGTTAGAAGCCAATTCTGCTCAGTTCATACCACTTGGACACCATCTGTTTGTTATACTTCTATATATTTTACTCTTATGTGAACCGATGAGAAAAGACAAGCAATCCCAGCAGTCAAGGCTATTTCTGAAACTTTTTCCTTCCAACGACAAAAAAAAGGGTGGTGAGCCATGTTCCTCAAATAAGAATGTTATCTACAATGAAAAACAAAGGCAATATCCCACTAAGATTATGGTGTTACGTTTCATTACGCAAAATCATATGTCCCGGTTGTTTGGTTGGGCCAACGGAAGTAGGTTATCTTAGAGGTACTCTAGTATATTAAAAAAAACTTAGTGCTACTGAATTTCTATATAACATTAGGATGGTGTTAATGTTTACTATCACATGTCCTTAGCCTAGCTTCTTCATCTGGCTTGCAAACAAGAAGCATTATCGAACTTTTCTTCTTCATCTTAAATAAATGTTTTATGTCATGATTTTAGCTAACGGTCCAATTTCTATATTATATGTGATCATTCAAACAAGTACATTAGTAAGTTTCAGTTATGACAAGAAGGAATACAATAAAACTCTTAGTGCTTTCTAACTTCGAACAGAACTATCTTTATTCTACCAAAAATAACACTTTGTAAGATCTCAACCATCTAGAGTTAGGGCTACAAAGTGGTTTGGTTAGACTAAAATTTTGGCACAATTTCAGTTTAACCAAAATTTGGATTAAGCAGTAACTCAAACTAACCTTGATCTACTTCTATCTTAGGTTGGAATCAATAGAGAGATAAGTGTTGTAAGCCTTCTGCTGGCCAAACACTTCCAGAAAACAGGAACACCGAATAGTTATTCCAAGGCTAGAATAATTTATTCATCGGATAAAGCCTTCATTATTCTTTCCTCTGTTTTTGCAATAATAGGATTAACGCAAGAGTTCATGTAGTGCCATGTGGCCCATATGAAGTCGTCCTAAATTTCTTTTTGGTAAAATTCAGACACGTCTAAGGATTATGTTCTGACATTTATCAACTTAGCATTAATGAGTATAGCTCATTATGATGCATATCTATCCACGATTTCACATGCTACAGTATGCAGTACAGCTTTCTCAGATAAAGCATAAAATTGATAAGTTCTAGAGGCAAACTATCTGAGAATATATTTTCGTTAAGATTTGTTATCCTTAATCATAACATGTTGTAGCACACATTCTTATTCATGTATATTGAATGAATATTAAATTTAACAATGAAATTCAAATAATGTGGTTAAAGGAATTTCAATATAATAGTCTCTTTTTCTTCTAGAAGACCTTGGGGCACATTTGACATTTGAATATGGAACCACTTCCCAATAAAAGAGAGGAATATCCATTGGGTTACAGACTTACAGCTTAAAAATGTTTGCATGACAATCAAATGATTTAAAACTGTTAAATTTTCATCCTTTTAATTCCACATTTTCACCTGCAATTTTTAACCTGAAAAGTGCGGGTGCAATAGGTTAAGTATGCCAAAATCCAGTAATGAACTAAATGCATCTCTATCAATTTATTAAAAAAAATCAATCTAGAATTAAATAGTACATCTAATTCATGAATTAAACATGGACCTTGGAATAAGAGTATATATGCTCAATCATATTTTACATGGGAATAAATAATAGCAACCCACTTATATGTTGGTCCTGCTAACTTGATTGTTAACCAGGGTTGATATTTTGAACTCTGTTAGTTTATGAATAGCAAGGGTGGATAATTTGATACTCTTTATCTCTTACATAAGCTAGAAAGAATTTTTTGTTTATTTCCTACTTCAGTTGGGGGCACTTGGAGGGGAGGTTGCATGGTTTTAACAAGCTGCAGATTATTTGGGCTCCATGAGTTTAATGAGTGTGAACTGCCATTTATGATTATAAACACAGGTATTGCAAGAGCCATTAGATAAATTTTCATATAACATCTTAACCAAGGTTTCTACAACGCCGACATGTTCTAACAACACCACCCGAAAACCATTCCATGTATTCATGACTTTTGCAGACTATATTATATGGTTATTTAATACATTTTTTCCTTTTAAGAATACAGATGTTCTAGATGTGAGGGATTTGTTGGGTCAAATTAAAACTTTTGATTATGCACACTTGAGTATTACAAGGAATGTTCCATAATGCTTAACACAGCACCTTAAGTAAGGTTCTAACAAATACTGATATGATTAAATAACAGTCCCCATTCCAATAGTTTTTTCTCCTTATAATAGAAACAACAGTTGTTATTTGCTCATTTAAACTAGATTTTTGGGAATGAAAAATTGGCTCTTATATCAGCTGCTGTTAGCTGTTATATCAAGAAATAACATACAATGATGATAAAATAATATGGTTTTTTAATTATGTCATTATTCACAGAATAAGTAGATAAATTGGCATGAAAATTTATATCCTAAAATATTATTCTAAGTAGAAATTGAGAATATCAAATGTTATGAACAGGAAACAACTAAATGATGAGGCAAGGTTTCCACTCTTTATCGTAGCTATTAACTGAAACATAATCTTCATGTCCTCAAAAAAAAAAAAAAAGCATGTTTGTTCTTCCATTTTTTAAGGTGTAACTAAAGTAAGCTTTCTTTTTTATCCTTTCTAAATTTTAATAAAATGTCTTTGACACATGTAGGGATGGGTTACCATCTTTGGCTCCTGACTTCTTAGATGAATATATATGTCATAAATAACATTATCACAGATCTTTCTCTTGGTTTATCAATTAATTCTATTATTAATTTTTATTTTATTATTATTACTATTATTATTATTATTATTATGGTGTTGCATTGAAATTTTCTTATGAAAATCAATTAATACTATGCACAGAATTTTTTTTTGAGAGTAAAATATTTGATAGGGGTATTTTGGGAGAAAAGGCACCAATGAGTTTTAATTTAATTAATCCACGAAAATTCAAATACTATAATTCATTTCAAAGAGAATCTATAATTTACGTTGCATTTTCTGAATCAAACAATGGTTTGCAAGTATCAAGCTTGCCTATTAATTTTCATACATTTATCCAATATGATCAAAAATGCAGCAGAAAGGCATCCTGACCATATATTTATAGAAACAGTTGGCTTGGCAAATCGGCATAATAAAAGGATTAGATAACAGCACAGTATGCGCTACTTTAAAGTAAGTTTAACATAGTCAATTTTGCTTTAAATGGCATTATCACATAAATAATTCCTTCCCTTCAACAAGTGTTCTAATTTTTGCAGAATTAATGTTTTTGCCCTTCATCAGCTATTAAAATCATTAAAATTGTCCCATATATCCCCTCATAAATGATTATATCATATCATGTTCCAACTATTTTTACCAATTACGAGTCAACAGTTTCAAACTTCATTATCAACACTGAAGCAAGCAAGCACATTCTCCAAAATTGGGATCAATGGTTTATTGCCAATCCAAATTCCAACATATGCGTACAGGATACAAGATAAAATGTACCAGAAATCAGACAGCATTGGAAACATTCAGCTATTTTACAATAGATATTACTAGACAATACTACAAAACATTGAAGCAGCTATCGTTTTAAATTTTAATAGAAGATGAGAAAACATGATATGATTTGAAGCCACTGACAGGATGGTATAAAATTCAAAATATTCATCTATATTAAGCCTACAGCAATTAAATTAGCCATTCTTTTCTCAGAAATCATATAATGAAGTCATATAATGCAGCCAATAAAAACATGACCACCTTTGACAAGCTTTAGAAGGTACAAAAATAACTAATCTACTAGCAGTCAATATAAACTACTGCAAGTGAAGAGTAAGGATTTTATTACTTACCTCTTAACCAGGCTCAAGTTTGATTTTTAACAGCTGATGACCAGCCTCCTCAAAATCAACACTTGACATGATTGTGAGATAAATAGCTCTCCGTAAATTAACAAGATTTGTCTCCATCTCATCTTTTATTTCCATTTCCTCTGCTTCCTCCTCTTTAGATTCTTCTTCCTCTTCATCATCTGAAGCTACATCAGACCCTTCTTCATCTTCAGAAGACTCCATCCAAAGGATACTTTTCTTAATATTTTCATAAGCCTTCTCATCATCCAGAAATTTTGGATTTGGCTTAGAAACATCTGCCAGTCGAACAAAAGAATAACAAACTTGCAATATATTAGCCTATGTGGCAAATCACCACAACATAAAAGAAAATTTATAATTAATTGAATACCAAGATTTGTCTCTGGATCTATTTCATCTTCCAGGGATATTTCATGGGCAAATTGATCTTCTTGCTCCACAAGATCCAATTCTGGGCGGATAGCTGGAAATCCCTGAATATCGATGTGAAACCATATAAAATGATTGAGTGAATCATACACTTTGACATAAACAATATAGAGACATGCATAATTCAAGACAATACCTACAGAAAGTTCAACCATACCTGAAATTTGGCTTTCCTTATTGCAAAAATGCCTTCAATGAAGAATTGAACTCATTTATCTATCCCTCCTTCATGAAGTATTCCCCTAAAACGTTCAAAAATACCTGCAAGATTGAGAAATATAAAAGTTAACCATGAGAAATGTAGATGTATTGCTTGCATTACCTCTTGTATCCAATAATACAACAAAGAATGCTCATCAAATAGCAACAGTATGGGCTATGGAACTTTTGTACAGTACAGTTAAGTGCAATTGGGTGTTGCAGATGCTAACGAATAGGGATGCATACATCAGATACAGATGATTACAAAACTAAACATAGGTAGCATTGTGTAGTCTGAGGACTCAAAAGTGCTGCTCTAAAATCTGAACAGTTATTTATATCCTCCTAAACACAACAAAGATTATTCTTTACGGCAAAGTGAACCCTTAACAAAATTATACATGTCAACCTAGATATGCCCAAATAATTATGCATTTACATATGTCAGCAGAATATGAGGCAAAAAATGGTTGCCAAACTATCGAATGTTGGATCAAACAATCATATTTGTAAGGATACCACAATGATAACTTCCACAACAAGACATTCACTTATTTGCACCATTCTTATATAAAATGCTGAATGGAAAAGGAAAATCACCTATGATGAGTTAAAAATATCGGATGGAAGAGCAAAAACACCAATTATAAGTTGTCTAGTTGTACAAAATCAATCAACTAGCTGTAAAAGGTTTAACTAAGCTCCATAAATATACTGAAGACAAATTTCAGCAACTAATAGAGACAACTATTAGTTACACCTGGATGTCTTGTTATAAATATCAGACAAGTATATGGCATGCCAGCAATTTTTTCCAGTGTCACACAAGACTTCCCTTGAGAAGTGGTTCACATAGCTTAACACATAGGTTAACATGTGTTAGGCTGCAGTAGCAAAAACTAGATCCAGCAAGCCACTTATATCAGTAAAACCAGACACTAGAGCTAACAGCTGGTTTTATACTTGAATCGAGTCTCTAGCATCTGAAAAGTATATGCTTGCATCTAAACCTCAGTATGTGGAGCTCAGGTATCTAGCAAATAGGATAATACTCTAAATCTTCAAATAAGAACTTCTAGACATGACATTACTTAACATATTGCATTAATAGGTACATAGTGAGGGGTCATTTAGTGTAGTAGAAAAAGGGTTGGGATCAAACTAAGAAAAAAATTGCGACTATATGGAGAACAAAGTTGATCAAATTAAATCCCCCAAGGTCAAATCTTGTTGTCTGCTGTTTTCTGGTCAGGATTTGGTCACGCTCATGGCAGAGCAATAATAATTGTAGAGATGGTTCCTGCTGAATACTTAAATGTATAAATTCTAAGTTCCTACCAAAGTGAAAGGTAGCGTGGTCAAGCTGTTATCCATTTGTGCTCATACTAAATGTTGGACTAGATCCCACAAAACCAAGAACAAATGGGTGGTCTGCTACATGGCAAACATGTATGATACTCCAACCTTGAATAAAAATATAATTATGGAAGTCCTACCCAATATATGTAGAAACATTATTTAACCAAGAGATCAACCACCAGATGGAGGATTTGGAAAGCCTGGTTGGGTCTTCATTGTAGTTAACTATAGCATACCCTAGCTAGGGCCTTTGTCGTGACATGAATAGTTTAGGAATACATCGTACAGAAAAAATGGAAATGACAAATGCTTATTTGGATTGAAAGTGGGGGAAAAAACTGGGTAACATGAGCATAATAATCCACAAATATAGCAGAAGGAAACCCATTTATCATCTTGCAGAGACCTAACAAGGGAATAAGTGGGAACAAACATAGCGAACATATTGGCTTATTTGTCATCACAAACATGACTGGAATAGAAGAAAATATTAGAGGTTGATTACAAAAACAGAAGACCTAGATAAGATAAGAAAATGCATGTGGACTCCATATGGCCATATGTACAAATACAGCATCCATAGTAAGAATGAAGGTTTAAGCACACTGCATGATTTAGACTATATCTATACAACAGAATACATTTATAAGAAAACTGAATTACGGTTATCTCATTGCCAAAAAGAACTTCCTTCCACATAATTGAGCATTTCCTCAAACAATGCAATGTTTTTGCAGCTTGATCTAGCGTGCAACATGAGGGTGATCTTTGGTGCAACAATAAAGTCGCTCCCTTGTGGCTTGGGTGACAAGGGTTCAAAATACGAAGACAATGTTCCACATGTGAAGGTAAGATTGTGTACATCTGACCCTCCACAAACCCTAGAACGGCAGAAACCTCATGCATCGGTCCGCCCTTTTTATCTAAACATGCAACATCAACTCTTTTGGATTGCAATGGTGAAAGCTGTTATACTAACTGAAGCAAGGATGGCAAGAAGAGTAAAGCAATGAAGAGAAAAGAGGAAATAACCACCAACACATATTCTAGTGGTATTGAATGTCAACAAAAACTTATTTAGGCAATAGTTCGACAATAGAGATCAATATCCTAACTTAAAACTTTATACCAAATATGTATATCAGACTATGACTACTTTACAGATCTGAATTGAAGATTAAATACCATAATCATAACCATCCAACCTTCTTCCCAACTATTTGGCTTTATGGACCTTCGCTAAGTATTGCTATTTAGAACTATCTGTGATGTTATTCTTAGCTTCTCCATATCCTTCTTCATAACCTCCATCTAGGTTACCTCAGAGCTTCCCCTCTTTTTCTTACAACCTTCCACACAAAAATTAAAATACCTCTTCTTAATGGAGCCTCCTTAGATCTTCATTATGCACATCCAAGCCATCTCAAATGATTTTCCATCACCTTGTCCTTAATACACGGCAACTTCTCCAGCCCTTTTATATATTAATTTCTTAATCTATCCTTTTTAGTTTTACCAAAGATCTATCTTAACATTCTCATCTCTATTGCACTACTTATGAACTATCATTATTACCCAACATTGCAAGTTATACAGCATTGCAGGCCTTGTCGTTGTTCCATGGACTTTTCCCTTAAATTTCCAAGGCATGTGTGGATCACATAATACTCCATATACACCTCTTCATCCAACCAGCTCTAATTCTATTACCTATATCTATTCATATCTCCCCATTAATTTGTATAATAGATGTTAATCATGGAAACAATTACTTGGTGATATCTCTTAATCCATCAATCTCGATTGTAATCTCACCTTCATTTCCATTCACACCAAATTTACATTCCATATACATTGTCCTTGTTCTCTCGATTTGTAATGCTCGATCCTCTAAAACTCCATTCCATAAGCTCAATTTAGTATTTAACCTAGTTCTTTTTTCATTAATCAACATTATATTCTCAACACCATAATACATTTTGCTTATTAGCGGTAGGTTCAACCATAATTAGTGCAAAAAAAGTATGAGCTTAGTATTGATCCTTGGTACAAGTCTATTGTGATTGGAAACACACTTGTACCACAACAATTCCTAACACTCTTCGATGCTACAGCATATATATTCTCAATTATTTCCATACACCATTTATGTACAATATTGCTTCTTAAACCCCACCAAATTACTTTTCTTGGTACTCTATTATAAGCTTTCTTTGAGTTAATAAGCACCACATATAAAGTTCTTCCTTTTCTCTATATTTTTTCCACCAACTGCCTAAGTAAAAAGCCACTCCGATGTTGACTTTTCAAGCATAAACCCAAATTGATTGTCTGAAATTATTGTTTTTTTCCTTAATCCTTGTTCAATTACCCTTCTCCACAATTTCATAGAGTGACTCATAATGTCAGAGGTGGCCCTAAATTGGAATTCTCGATAAATGAGGATCCATAAAACCGATTCAAAATAGCTAAAAAAGGACAAGTTGTTAGGGTTATGATTATGGTACTCCTAAGCTTAATTCCTCAATTATTCGAACAATTTTGTACATCACCTTTACTCTTATGACAGACTTCTCCTCCAATCATTTGGAGTTTTCTTGTTTTTCAGAAACTTGTTAAATAAGCTAATAAACCAAGTTAACCCAATATTTCCTATGATTTTCCCAATCTCTATAGGTGTTTCATCTAGGTCTTATTGTCTTAGCATTTGGCATTCTTTTCAGCTATCTCCACTACTATCTTATGGATTATACATATAGAATGTTGCCTCCTCCCTAACTGCACTTCTTCGATAAAAATTTCTGTAGTAGAATCCCATTTAAAATCTTTTAGAAATAATGACTCCATCTTTTTTTTTAGATTTCACATTTTTCACTACCCTCACTCATAATTCATCTACTTCAATCAGTATCTTTAGCTATTTTATAAATTTCATACTCACCTTATTTTGAACCTAAACTGTCATATAGATTATCGTACACCACATAGCTTTATTTGCAAGCCGTTTTGCATCTTTTTAACAAATTTCGCTCCTAATAAAATTTTAACAATTACATGAATCTTGTTGCCCTCAAAGAGAGTTTTGTATCAAACAGCAATATTTGGAAACTTTCTACAGCAATGCTTGAAATTTTGCCAATCCAAAGCTCCCAGTACAATAAGGATTATTCAACTGGCTTGAAATTTCACTTCCTCGGTAACTCTTTAACAAACCAGAATTTGTAGTTTGTAGCTATAGAAAAGCTCTTTTCAAATCAAGCTTTAGGAAGCTAGGAACATAAACAAGAACAACACATAAGACCAGGGTTTTTTTATTTGTAAAAGTAGATGTTCGTCACATATATTTTAAACTCGGATCGCTATTTAGATGATACCTATCTACATCCACCCTCAACATAAAAATATATGTATATATGTGTGTGAATGCATGTACGTATAAGCACATCTTTGTAGGTGGTCAACAACAGCTAAATAATCAACTTCCACAAATTTAACAAACCATAGAGCATAATCAAATTATCAAGCTAAAATGCCCCAAGCATACATCAGCTAAATAAAATTACAATTTGCACTAAAAACTAAATCCAACTCACCATGGAGACCTTGAGGGGAGAAATCTTGAAGCAATGCTCCACGTTCTTTTAACAAAACCTACAGCCACTTGCACAAGAATAGAAGATGTACACACAAGGATGGTTTGACTAAACTTAGCATGATGAAAACACTTATAAAAGAAAACTTTACCTCTACACTATCATCAGTGGGGTTTTCCAACAGCACCGTTAGAAGCTCTAATGCAATAATCTCAGGGGCTACTTGTTGATTCACAAGATGAGCCATAAATTTTGTTGCAGCGAGTAATTGAGGCTGACATCAAAAATATTCACCAAATATATTAGAACATCGTCCTTTCCTAATTAAAAGACAGCGGCAACTGAAAGCTGAGGAACACAAATACAAACCTTGTCATTCTGTTTATATGCCCTTTTGAGTTGTAACACGATTCTTTTCAATAGAAGTAAACCCACTTCTGGGAACTTGGTATTCACAACAGCAACTAACGCAGCAAATAAATTTGTAAATCCAGGTGACGCCATCTGTGATTTCATACATGACCGGCAGAATAGGCCCCGCCCAAGAATTAAGTTTTCTGAGAAAAGCTTGGGGATTATATTCTTGATGTTGGTGGCAATGACTTTGTTCACGAGTCCATTAATGCCCTTCCGAAGAGCATCCCAACTGAGTCTCTGGTAGGCCTCGCTGCTCTTGTCCTGTACCTCCCACATCATCTGTGCCATCCTGAACGAAGGGATGTATACACCACCAATCAGCATGCCGGCGGCCCCGGCGATCGTCCTTCGAGCTCCGCCTCTTCCTTTGGACATTCGAATCGGAACCCTCGTTACCGGAGCGGCTGCAACCGTCATCGCGGTGCTTACTTTCGTCTCTGGGAGGACCCCTAGAATCAGCACCGCCGGATAAAGGCTTGTCGCGGCTGTTCCGGGTGTTGGAATCGGCGGCACCGCCGCACCGGGACTTCCGGCCATCCCGGCGGCTTCGTCTCCGGTCTTCGGACTCGGAGGATGAGGAGGTCTCGGAGGCGGCCATTTAGCTTGCTCTAGGCTCAGGAACTCGCCTCTCTTGGTATTTTAGTGGTAGGGCTAGCAATGGCTTAAACGGATCCCGTGCGGATTTTCTAAATTTTTAGGGGATTCTAACTAGGGGTGGCAATTGGGTCGGGTTGGGTCATAAACGGGTCGGGACACATGCAACTTGGGTCAGAAAATCATAAACCTGAACCCAACCTGTTTATTAAACAGGTCAGAAATTACAACCTGAACCTGTCATGTTTAATAAACAGATAATCCGACCCGATCCGTTTAACCTGTTTAATAAACAGGTAACCTGTTTGCCCAACCCAACCCGACCTGTTTAACCTGTTTATCCAACCCGACCCGTTTAACCTGTTTAGACCTATTAAACATGCCCAACCCAACCTGTTTAACCTGCCTAACCCGACCCGTTTAACCTGTTTGAAAATGTTTAACCTGCCTAACCAAACCTGTTTAACCTGTTTAATAAATAAGTAATCTCTTAGGCTCTTAGCCTTAGGCCTTAGCCTAACCCAACCCGACCCAACCTGTTTTATACTACATTAAGCAGCACAAGAAAAAAAATAAGGTAAATGTAGAAAACATTATAAAAATCTTGTCCCAACATCATTGACATTAAAAAAGCATTCAATCTTTACAAAAAGTTGAACATAAGGAATACAAGTTATTTGTTCATTCATCTAGTACCAGCAATATTTAAAAAGCATTTAATCTTTACAAAGACAAGAAATACAAGTCAAATCATATTACATATGGAATAGCCCGAAAATACTATCTGCTTCACATAGAACAAATGTCAATATACATGATCACCTCTGATGCTAGGAAAGCATGGTACTTCTTAGCAATCTTTTTGACCAGCTTCTTATTTTTGTTCATTTTTTTTAGTGCTTCAACATCCATACAGTCAAGCCCTATTTTCTCTGCCTGCAGAAGACATAACAAGATGTAAAATGGTGCACAGGAAAAAAAAAGTCAGGTGACATGTAGATGAGAGAAAAATTAAACATATGATATTAGAACTTGGTTAAGAAAAATAGAAGGAAAAATCCAGACACCTCATATCCCATTGTTCCCCTGCAGTGGCCTAATGAGTCTCCCATTTCTCTGTATATACACAAAATAGATGTGCCTCACTGCGAGTGCAGCAAATAATATCATGTGGAACCAATAGTGAGCACAGTAGGTGTATTAGCAACTAAATGAGAAAAACACCTCCATCAGATCATGGAGAACAAGACCAAGAAACCACCTTAATTAGCCAGCAGAGGTAATGGACCCTAGCTTCAATATAACTTTGCTTGTAAGACATATAGGCACAAAAAAATGTAGGGAGGAAAGAACAAGTCTTCCTGCCATTGGATCTGGGGCATCCTCCCCCTTGCACATCACCCAGGGGACACCTGTTCCCATACCAACCGCCATTTTAGCAGCCCAGTTCACATATGCATGATCAGCAGCACAATCTTTTGGGTGAATCTTTGCATCGCCGTCTGCAACACCAAATAAAAATAAATTTGCCAATGGAGAATCTATTTAGAAAGCAAAGAAGGCCCAAACCATGCAAAACAAATTAAATAAATTCCAGGAAACAAGGCCAAAATCTTTCCGCATCTTTTTCACCAGCACAAGAAAATGAGAGAAGCATAGAAATGCAGAGGATAAGGAAAAGAACCTCGAAAGGCTCATTGTCTGTTCTGCATCGACCGATGACCTGGAATACAAAGGTCCGAAAACATGCCAAGAAAGAAGAAAGGGGACTTGTGCAATCAAATGGAAACCAAAACCGTAAACCCCAAACCCTAACATCATATTATAGTCGAAAGCCCACAAAAAAGGAAAAAAAAAGATATCGGCATCTAGGAGAAGATGTGAAGAACCAATGCCCGAAGAACAAATAAATAATACTGAAATCATCAACTTCGCACAGAAAATAAGACCAGAAATTATACCAAAATGAATCGCTTATAAGTTATAAAGCCATAAACCCTACTGCATCGACCGATGACCTAGAACACAGGAGAAAAGAGAACAACAAAAAAAAACCTAGAAATCGAAGAAATAAACGCAAGGAGGGATGATCCGTATCAGATCTGAGAGATAATTGAAAAAAAAAAAAAAACTAGATGAGAGAATCGAAAGCATTCATCGATTACCTCGGTAGAGCAGAGGATCCGACCTCGCACGCACGGAAGACTTCGAACAGAAGAGGGAGAGGGAAGGCGACGGGAGGCGGAAGCCAAAGAAATCCCAGGATCCATCGAGCCGCCGTGGTCGCCGTCTACGGGGAGGCGGAAGTAGTCGGCAACGACGACAAGGGGAAGGAGAGGGCGGAGGCGGAGGTCTGAAGGAGAGGGCTCGGGAGGTCTTGAGTTCCGGAAGAGAGCTAGAGAGGAGAGGGGAACTGCCGAACTGGAGGAGAACTCGGGCGGCGCACAAACGGCAAACCCTAAGTCCCTGACCCTAAGGAGAACAGGAGAAGTCGTGGTTTTGGGCCGAGGCGGGGAGTTGGGCTAGTCTGGCCTTATTTTGTGGATTGTGGGCCTGTGGCCCATATTTATCAGCCCAACAATTAAGCAGATTATACGGGTTAAACGGATCAGATGTCTTAAAATTCATATCCGATCCAATTAATAAACAGATCAAACGGGTTAACCTGTTTACCATCCAAATATGTTTAGGTCAAACCCAAACCTATTTATGGCGGGTCGAATACGGGCCGATTTGGCGGGTCGGGTCATATTTTGCCACCCCTAATTCTAACTTTGACACGGCCGTGCTGTCGGATTGGGTCAGGTAGAATCCGGATACTTCCAGATCCAAAAGCCAGGCTTGTTGAGGGGTTTGATAATTTGAATCTAGATCTTTATTTATATATAACCCAAAAGGGCCCAAATCCATCCAAGAATTGGATAGGAACCATACCGAAATCTGGATGTGCTCAAAGTCCTGGTGTGGATCCATCCAATTGGAGAACATTTCAAATCTAGGTTCAAAATGGATGTTGGATTAGGACCGGGTTGGATGGTCCACATCTCAAGCAGGTACAATTATTTCCAAAACTCAATTTTCATTGTGCATCAAAATAACTAACTAATGATTTAATCTATAAGTATATTTAATAATCATAATGACAAAATTTATAAAAATATGAAAGATATAAGAATAAAAATATTGGATTCCATCCTAAATTAGAATCAGCTCTTGAAAAACAAATACATATGCTAATCAATATAACATATACTTAAGTACATATGGAGCAAATTTGTGGTTATGAAGGGTATTGCTACGGTATCACCGACTAGATTACTTGCACGACATGGCATTCAAAAATTGGTGTACCACTCCAGCAATAGATGGTATTTAGCTACCATGAATATTGTTCTACCAAATTATCGATCACCATAAAAAATTATTGATTTAGGTGATATTGTGAAATGTAACCATTACCGCTCTTTTTTTTTATAGTATAATTAAATAAACTTGCATGTAGTTCATTTATTTATAGATAATGTATGTTGGGCAACCTTATGGTCATGAGTAATTCAGATCCAACTCGGTTTTTTGTTCGAGTCTTAATTTTGGACATAGACCCGATCCGATAAAAGATCAGTTCGGGTTGGTCCATCACTACAATTTTTGACCCAACATATCATTCAGGCTGAGTCGGATTCACCGCTATAATTTTTGACCTAACATGTTATTCAGGGCGGGTCGGATCCATGTATAATCTGGACCCAACTCAAAAAATTCAGGTCTAGATTGGATCCGATTCGGATCAATCCGTCATGGCTTTAGAACTTATATTTGCACCCCGTGGGCCCAAATAATTTTACGGATTCGAGTCGGGTCGGATCATAGAATTGAAAATTCAAATTATCCAAATTTTAAACAGATCGGGTCGAATTAGGTCGGGTCAAGTCCGGTTGGGCCTAAATTTAGTAAATCCAGAACCAATCCGAAAAATAGTACCTGTCCCGGCTCCATGGTCCTTCAAAATGGATTGGATCGGATCTAAGCTGATCGGGTAGCCCTATATTAGGGTTTTGCTTGACGGTTCCCTCACAGATCTCCCCTGTACTCTCGTTCCCTTCCCTCGGTTATATCGGTCATGGCGGAAGACGGGGAGCAGACCTTCAGCGGCCTCGGCGTTTGCGAGCAATTAGGGGAAGCTTGCGATAGTCTGGGGTGGAAAAACCCGACGAAGATCCAAGTTGAGGCGATACCTCATGCCCTTGAAGGTACCCTTTCTTCAATCCATTAAATCAAGCACTGCCTTTTGTTTCTAGTTCTTCTTTTGATGAGATATTTCCTGGGAATCATCTTCATCACTTCGAACTTCGAAAAGCTTTTTAGTCGACTTATAGGTTTTGATGACTTACTGCTGTTTATTGAGCAACAGATTTGGGAAAAAACTTTTTTGTTTGTTTAAATAGGTACGATGCACGTGCGGGAGATTTTTTCCTTTTCCTTTTTCTTGGGAGCACTTGTATACGCATGTTAGTCATTTGACTTGATGGAAAGCTATCATGGGAACAAAATAGACGTAATTGTTTCAAAAAATTGCTAACACATTCAGAATAGGTGTGATTGTTTCAAAAAATTGCTGCACATCGAGTGGAGGCATGATAACACAGGCAATAAGCTAGTGTTTAAGTGCCTTGGCACCATGCTGATGATTCTTTTTTGAAGTGATCAATTAATTCATTCTAAACTATATCACTTTGGTTTTGTTTATGTTTGCCCTATCAATGCTATACCATAGCACAGACAGAGAATACGGTCTTGATTTGGGGCTCAGACTCAGTCCACAAAATCTCAAATTTTTTCCAGAGTCACATTTTGTTTTTATGTAATTGCAAAGTTCACTTTCATAGTTACACACAATCACCATCCTCATCGAGGCATTGATAACCTTTCATCGTGCAAGGTCCTACTATATGGTTAAATTTATGATTATGACATAAGGAATGAATGTTGTGTGAAGAAGTTGTGATTAAGCATTTAGACTACCTAGATAGGATATAGGCATGGATCCCTGAAATCTTGACTAAAAGCATAACAAAATCTTTAGTGTGTGTGTGTGTGTGTATATATATCTTTTTTTTCATCTTTAAATATCATGAGATTGAACAATGATGTGAGAAGTATAAATAAGGTAAGGCAATCACTTGTTCATGATTGATGCTGGATATGTGGTTATTTTTAAAAAGGCAAGCGGGCATAGTTTGACCTTTAAGTTGTCTTTTCCTGATTTTCTGCTTACTTTCAGCTGAATCTGATGATACCAGCATTAGTGAGGTGAAAGATACGTTGCAAGATAGATACTGAGAGCAGAGGTTTCAAGAAAATCTGAGGAGGTGCATGGCTTCTTTTTCAGAAAAAATCTGTTTCTTAAACTTGTAATGAAGGGTTTGTTGATTTCAGTCCATTCAATAGTTATAGATCTGAATTGTTAATGACTTTCTTTGGGAACATAATCTAGCTGGAATATGATAGAGAGATAGAAAATAAAGAAGAGCTGGTGACAAAGGACTAAGTGGAACTCTGACAAAGGTAAAGAGTGAATCAGATTTGGATTAAAGGATCAGGGCCTTGGTGCCTTTGTGGTACTTCCCATGGATGACAAATGGATCTTTTTAAGTAATATCCCAATGTCCATTTGCTACTCTCAGAGAAGAAGTAAAAGGAAAGAAAGATGGAAATATGGTGGTGTGAAATCCTACTTTCACCAGGAGATTGGAGGTAGAGATTGTTTTAATCTTGTGAAACCATGATGTTTGGCTTTTTGCAAGTTGGTTTGTGATAGGGAGTGGAGTCCAACTTCTTTTGTGGTCATTAGGAAAAAAAAATCAAAGACTATATGGCATGAGATATATTCAAATTGGGTTTGAACAGGAAAGAATCAGATTATGCATAGGTACTTACTCAAAGTACAGGGGTGTTTTGGGATTGGGATAAGTTGGATAATATCATATAGTGTTAGGATTTTGTTGCAGAGTTATTTTATAGTGTTTTTTTGCATATACACCAGTAAATATAGCTTATTGCACATTTTCCTTTTGAAAAATATTATTTGTATATGTACCTCTCGAACCCATCTTGTTTTTGCACGGATTCCCATCCTGTTAGATTGTTGGCTGATGGTGTTAATAAATAATGGTTTTGTGTATCATCCGACACTATTATCCTTTTATGTTGATACCTTTAAAAAAGTTCACATTTAGTTTTTAATAAAAACAGATATATTTTTATCTAAATTTTTCGAGGATATCCATGTAAAAGGGTAATAAGATCATTTTACACTTAAAGTGGTCATTAACACTGTCAATCAAAGATCTAATAGGAGGGGTTTTCATGCAAAAATGGATGATTTGAAGGGTATTTTTACGACAAATAGTGATTTCTAGAGGGTAAATATGCAATAAGGTATATGAGGGGTATATATGCAAAAACCCCTACTTTATATTATTTGACAACATTTGTTGTTGTCAAAATCCTCTAGGATATATATATACATATATACATGAATGCATGCATGCATATGTGCATATGTACATATGTGTGTGTGTGTGTATATATATCTACATGTATGTATGTATGTATTATGTGTGTGTATATATGTTTGTATCTGTATATGTATATATATGTATATATGCACACACATACGGATACACTTATATATTCACATATATATATATATATATATATATATATATATATATATATGTATATATATATTGGAGGATGTACCTGATTTGTAGTATTTAATTCTGAATTTCTGATTTATCAGTAAATAAATTGGGGAGAATGTTCTTTTCTTTTTTTGGTAGGAAGAGACGTGATTGGCCTAGCACAAACAGGGTCAGGCAAGACAGGAGCTTTCGCATTGCCAATTTTACAAGCGCTACTTGAAAACCCACAACCGTTTTTTGCTTGCGTGCTTTCTCCAACTAGGTTGGTGGTGATTTCTTGCTTGGATTCATTTTATTGGTAGTTTCTTTATCATGTGATGCTATTTTCTCTAGTTTTGTTTTTGTCTATTTTCAGGGAGCTGGCAATTCAGATAGCTGAACAGTTTGAAGCTTTAGGGTCTGGCATAGGTGTTAAATGTTCTGTGGTGAGTAAGAGGATGTAGCTCGTGCCATTTGTTTTCCCTTCTTAATTGGTATTAAGTTGAGTTTGGATCCTCTGTAGTCCGTGTTGTGCACCGCAGAGGATGGTGCATGATTGGATGGGCGACATGTCACCCATCTTGGAGATGGATGGCTGTCGCCCATCTCTGTATTGTGCCAAGCAGGATGGCACCAGTACATAGCAGGAGCTGAGAGATGGATGATAATCGTCCATCTCTGAGATGGCGGCGTGTCACCATCCAAGCATGCACCATCCTCTGGGTCCAAAACATGCAATGCAGAGGATCCTGACTCATATAAGTTACCATGCTGTTGCTTGAATACATGCCTGTATCAATCAAACTTTGTGGAGTTATATTGGTCATGTGTATTTCATGAATGTGAAGAAATTAAGGACTAGAACTTAGTCTAGGCACTATCAATAGGAAATCAGTTGAAATCATGCTGCTTATCAATTTGCTGATATTTGCTTGAAGCACTGGAAGATTTAAAACAAGCATAATATTTCAATAAATGTATTTATAGTGGGTACTCAATCAAGCGAATCAGATGAATTTGCTAAAAACTCTAATTCTTCATTTAAAGCTTATATAGGAGAGTGTAGTTGTAGTAATTAAAAGATGCTTTGAATTGCTTTGAGAGGTCCCGAGTTCAACAACGCAAGATCAAAGTTATTCCCCTGCCTGTTAAAGTATTTGGACAAGTTCATTAACCTATATAAGGTGCTTCAAGCAGATCATATTAGCCATCTGACTTTCTAACTGTTCAGTACCTTATCAACTTGATTTGAGCTGGATTGATTTGGTTTTGATCCTAAATCTGTATATCCATGCCTCGCCTGATACCATTGGCGATTTTGCTGTAGGTTGGGACCCATTTTAAACCTCCAGGTCCAGATTTTGAATTTAGATTGGGCATAAATCAGGCCAGTTTGTTGGTTAGATTTGGGTCTATTCATCCCGCTACACCACTGCTTGTGCCTTATTGATGCTTTAGGTAGAAGATGTTGGGCTAAGTATTGAGACTTCAAGCTATTTGAGAAGATAGTTGTACAAATGGTGAGTTGTGTTCTTATTGGGTGAAGTAAGGTCATTCTGGTTGTGAAGAATACATTTTCTTTGTGTCAAAGCTTTAGCGATGGCAATTTGTCAGTGCAAATATAGTATGTTAGGTTTATGATATTATGCTTGTGTCTCGTTGACTAATTTATTCATAGTTTCCCGCAAGGCAGGGTGCATAAAACTACTGAGATCTGAAATTTACAGAAGACTTAATAGACTCATCATGAGAGAATAAAGGATGCATCATTTCATGACCTAAAGTAAGCCCCCAAGCCAAAATCTAATGTAATAAGAAAAGCACGGATATAGGTGATACAGGACCAGGTAGGAATGTTCTGCAATGAGTGGAGGACCTCAAAGTGGAGAAATCCTAGGGTTTTAGATCCTTATGTTCTTGCTGTCCAGTTTCAGGAAACAGGACTGAATGTATCAAAGATTGCTTGCTCATAAAAGCTGATCTAAAGCGTGCAACAATTACAAGAGGAATCTAGTAGATGCTAGAAACCACAAATAGAAGTTTTGACAATCCAAAAGGATTTAATGCCTGCTGTTCATTGGTTGCTGTGCACAGAATATTGTGAATGATCTCCTGATTTGCAATCTTCAGAGAAAAGAGGAAAAGAAACAAGATCTGTCAATGCCTTGGTGTTTAAAATTGATCTCCAAATGATATTGCAATCAATCTAAATGTAAAAAACCTTTTCTAGAATAGAACAGTTTTATGAATTGAGCAGCAATATGATCAGTTAAGATTAGTAGGGATAGACAGCAGATTATGATATAAAGAAAAAGATTAAGAGGAATATGAGAAGCAGCAGCAGCAAGAAGGCGATATGATGGGGAAGGCTGAACCTGAGCCAAAGAGTCCCGTATTTCTTCTTAAAATTTCCAGCATACATTTTACGTTCCAATGACCCTTCTGGACTCTATAAATTCACTCAGTTCCCTGGAAAGTTCCTAATTTGAGCTATCTAGGACCCTTATTACAAAGAAATCCCCCAAAATCCCACTAACTACCAACCTATTTGACTCTTGGCAGGATTCCTAAAAGGTCATGGTTACTGTACTGCATATCATTCATGCTACTGTAATGCAAACAACAACTGACCTCTAGTTAGAAGTCAAAATAATATACAAACACTTCTAATGAAATGAAAAATCAATCAGCAAGCAAATTGGAACCCTTTGGATGAAAATATGCTTGCAGATCTTTTTTCATGGTTATTCATTGCAACAGGATGAGGCCCTGAGATGCCTTGATTGCAATGCAGCCTGGCAATCTCAGCGTTCATGGCTCCAAACAGCAATCTTATTGCTTTAGGAGCTGAATTTTGTAGCCGTTGTTCCCTCGTTCAGGCCATAGCAGCTGATCTTGATTGATTGCTGTATCAATCAGCCATGTAAAATTATGGTGACTGCTTTAGATCATTGAAATTATTTTTAGACCTTATGTATATCTTTATGTACACTAATAAATGACTGAAAATCTTCATTCACATGCCTAATTGAATTCAGATATATTCTTTTTATGCTGATATCATACCATCTCTGCTCTGCAGAAAAAAATATTTTACAAATTTTAAATATTATGAAAGAAGTAACAGAAACCTACTTTAGTATATCTCTAATCTTGTCATCATATTTTGGCTTTATCCTTCGAAAACTATAATAGGAGAACTGAGTATAAGCTAAAAAATAAAAAAAAAATGGGTATAAACTTAGTTTGCCAACGGAAGAAAAAGAGGAAAACATGCCATAAAATATATGATGTTCATTGCATCATCATGGGGTGCGAAGTTAATCTTGAAACATTAAGTATCTGCTGCTTAAGTGAATGTGTATCAAGTTATCTTTTGAAAAGGCATCTTGCTTATTGCAGCTGGAGGTTGATCTCTTAAGTTCAATATTTCCTTCCTAAAGGACCATTATCATAAGAAATGAGACTATAATGATCTATTTATGATATCCTTCCCTAAGAAAAATTTTACTTATAGTTCTTTATTAAAATGCATCAGCAATTTTCAACTGCAAAAGTCTCCCCTAAATTCTTGTACCGTAAACAGATCTTGCAACTATCATAGGGTCCACTCTTGCATCTTTTCTTGACCACTTGATTTGTGGTTACAGGTTGCCCTTGTTCATTTATCTTGATGTTCTTTCTTTTCTGATAAACTTTATCTTTACATGCTTGAGTAGCAGTTTTATGGACCATGGCAGTAGTTCTATCATATCATAGATGAATAGATTTTTGATGAACACATGATCCTGATCATCTACCATGTGCTTTCTCAATTGTGCCACTATAGAATCATATGTTTTCTTTTTTCCCTGGTGATCCTTTTTAGTATTGTCG
The DNA here is from genome assembly GCF_051530095.1 of Phoenix dactylifera. Taxonomy (NCBI): domain Eukaryota; kingdom Viridiplantae; phylum Streptophyta; class Magnoliopsida; order Arecales; family Arecaceae; genus Phoenix; species Phoenix dactylifera. Next base: position 24,176,903 of record NC_143197.1, read on the forward strand.
GTAAGTTACATTTGTAAAAAAAAATCAGATCTTTAATGGTTATTTGATAGTGGGTCTAAGCACTATTAATCATTCTTTTATTTGGTTGTTGTAGACCTTTTTTTGAACCACTGACAGCTTGTTCAAGTGTGTTTGGACTTTGGATACATTCTCACTCTTCAATCTGTTTAAGACATGCTTTGGTACAATGTTGTTATTGCTTCTCTAGGAATGCTTAAGAACTTCACATACAATCTAATCTCGTTCCAGGTTCATGTATGCTTAACATACATACACAAGAACATACGTATATTTGTATGTGTCCTCCTAGCAACAACCTTTGCCTTTGGACACTTGATGGGTTCTGATATTAGGAAATGGAATTGCAAAAGATATTTTGCATTGGAAGTATTTAGGGTGAAATATTTCTGTTTGTAGCCCCCACATGCATGTGTGTATATATATGTATAATTGTAACCATCATTTTATTGAACATCTAGATTGGTATTTTGATTCTATAACTTGAAATTGTTAAATTCTTGCATTATGTCCAATCTTTATTTTTTGAAATAATTTTGGAATAATCTTGTTATGAGAATGCTTTCTTAAATATGTGGCATTGAAGATGTAGAAATATTGGGTCTTATACTGAAATTCTTTGGCTAACATCTCTTGAGGGCTACATAATAATGTGCTAGTAATATGGTGTGGAGGCTTACCATACTAACTCTTTCTAATTGAGAAAAGCAAACTTTTTGCAGCTTGTGGGAGGAGTGGACATGATGCAACAAGCAATTTCTCTCGCAAAGCGTCCTCATATTGTGGTGTGTATAGATATCTATTATGCAGTCCTAGATGCGTGCTTGCTGTAATCTCTAGTGCTTTTGTGTAAAGAATCTGAATTTTGCTTCATGCTTTCTAATTATGGAGGCAAGGGTCAACCCGTTATATTTAACTTTTGGATGGATTGTGGAATCATCTGAGTCGCCTTTAATGGAATCCTTGTTTTGTGTCATAGACATAGACAAACTACTTAACAAAATTTCCTCTTGAAATCTTGCTGTACTGCAAGCTGAATTTCAATGATCTTCTATCAACATCATTCTGCCAAATTCAAAGCTTCATTCTTTTTCTTAACCAACAGAGATGACTGCATTTATTCTACATCTTCCACATAAGTTTTGTTGCCTTTACTTCTTGCTTTGTTGTATTTATTTGTCATGCTACATTAAATAAATTTAAATTCTGTGTACATTCTATATTCACCTTTATTAACTTGAGTTCCTATTGCCGCTTGTTATTACTTTGTTGCTTCTTGGAAATCATTGGACATGGAAAATGTATATCATTCTTGGAAATATTTGGAGGACTAATATGAACACATTATGCAGTCAGCCTCTGATAGTTGTAGCGGCATAATCCCCCTATTCAAATCCTGTTTTAAATCATTCACTAATTTTCATATATAGCAGTAAGATTTGCTAGACATGATTTAAAAGCTATGAGGGACCTTCCTACATTTATTTGCTATTAAAAATTGTTGAATGAGATAAAGGATAATGCCTTGCCGAAGTAGAGGAATCTGATTAAAGACTAAAGTAAAACTGTTATTAATTTTGATTTATCATAATATTTTTATAAAAATATGTACTTCTGGTCTTCTTTTTTATTCTTGAATCTAGATCGTAGCATTTCTCAGGCTGGGCCAATATCAACATCAATATGGTAGTACTAATTAGATTGCTACAACCTGACCTTGGGCCTGAAAATCATAGTCCAAGCTTGAGTCAATCATGACTGAATAAGTCTAGCTAATTGGGCTTAGCCCAACACAGCCCAAGCTTGGCCTGATTAGCTTGGGCAATGGATTGGCTTCCATGGCCAAGCTAGGTGGCGATAAAGGGGGAGATGGGAGGAATCAGAAGGATTTGGGAGAAGGGAGGACAAAGAGAGAGGAGAGCTTGGGCAAGAGAAGGGTGCTCTAATAGCTAGGATGGGGCTAGTGAGAGAGAAGAGATTGTGGGGGTTTGGTGAGTGTTGCTTTAATGGTTGGGAGGGGGTGAGAGAGAGAGGAAAGGATAACTTTGGCAGATGAGAGGGGTGGGCAAAAGGATAGGGAGAGGGAAGGAGCAGAGGAAGGGAGAAAATTGGAGAAAGGTAGAAAAAGAAGGGATAGGGAGAATAGAAGGGAAGGAGATAACGAAAAGGGCTGCATGCCTATCACCTCAATCAATGATGGTAGGGGATGCTGGCATGATTGAAAGGGGAGTTTAGGGGATGCTTAGGTTTTTGGGTTAGGGCTAAAAGAAAAAAGTGTATACACGCACACACACATATATATTATGTATATACTAAATTTATATATTAGAAATGGTTTGGGCCAAGCAGCTTTGGTTAAGATGTGGCTAGACCAAGCCCGGCCCGATTTTCTGTTCTTTTGGGCCTGAAAATCTAGTCCCGGCAATGAAATACCCCACCCAAGTCAACCCAAAATGTGCCAGGCCGAGGCGGAGTCCATTTTGCACATCTACATGAAACATCTTTTCTGAAAGGTAAAAACTACTGCCACTTTAAATTGATTTTTAGCATCACGAGACCTTAAAAAGTTAGATAAAGGATCCATTATCGTAGTTTAGAAGCAGAAAAGCATCCAAATTTAGCTATTGTGATTTTGCTTTGTTATTTTTGTATTGACAAATTAACTTTAGGAGTTAGTTGGCCTGTTTTTGTTGTAGCAAAGCCTTAATGGTTTAATTATTCTTGTTCAGCTCTACTATTTATGTTGTATTGACTTGTTTATACTAATAATTATGAGAAGAATAGAAGCAACTTATATCAAAGAAGACACCTACATAACCATAATGGTTACAGAATTGTAAGAATATCCAACAACCAAATTTATGATGCTAGAGATGTTAATTGCTCAACTAAGTAATTGAAAAAAAATCAAATATAATTTTATTGACATCTGTATCTTTCTTATTCTTTTCATTATTTTTATGTTGTTTACCAGCTATAACAAGTAAAGCAACCATTAACGAATTTTCGCTCGATTGTTAATTTTAGAAGTTTACTTCAATTTTCCTCATATGATATGAAGTAGTCGAGGACTATGTTTAGCATGAACTTCAATTATGTGGTGCTTTGTTGCTTTCTATTTTCCTCTGAAACTAAACTTCTTTTTGACCACCTGGTCCATGTAAACTTTCCAGGCAGCTGTGCTGCTTATACTGAAAATCTATTGCTTTAACTATTGAATGGATCCAAAAAGTTTGATACTTCTGTACTTATATTCCATCACTTATAGAGAATGAGATGGAGAAAGATCTGTAATAGATTTTGTTTGCTTTTTCTTATACATAACTCTGATTTTTTTTCCTTTTCTTTTCATGCATATTGTTCTCCACTACCCTTTTCACCATTATCTATTCTACTCATGATGGGCCTCCAAGTAATGAGTCTTATTTGTTGCTAATGCAAGTGTCTATTAAATGCTTTGAGGGATTTGAACAAAGTTACTGCATTTAACAAGATTGAACATTCATACGGCAGTTCCTGCAAATGCTCATTCTCTAGTTGTTGCATGTTGTTGGAGGTTATAGACGGCCTTTTTGTCTCTTTTGATAAATATATGCTTCTATCCTAGTATGAAATGCTATATGTGTTTGATTCGACCTTTTCTTTGACACAAATGTTATATTTGTGTAGGTGGGGACTCCCGGGCGTCTCTTGGATCATTTATCAAATACAAAAGGTTTTAGCCTTCGCATGTTAAAGTACTTGGTATAACTTCATTCCATTTACTATGTTAAGTTCATATGAAGTAGGATAAGGACTTTGTTTGCTTCTCTAGTTTTATCTATATTTCTCAAACTAAGTCAACTATCTTAATTCAATTTATTTAGTTACAAGGACTTGTTATTCTTAATAATTCTAACAAGGTAGTGAGCAACATGCGAGGCATAATCTGTTAATGATGATAATAGCTTAGAACACAGGCTCGCAAGATATTGAAGTTGTTATCACAATTAATAACCAATATGAACATATAATAAGTAGTTTCAATCCATATACTAACATAAAATAATGTCTACTTTGAGTTTTCTCAAGAAACCATGGTATGCCGTGCTGTACCGTACCAAACTGAACGATACCGGGCATACCGCATTGGTTCGGTATAGGTACCAGTGTGGGTGGCGTATCGATACTCGGTATGCCAAAAAAATTTCTTATCGTATGCTAGTGGGACACTGGTACGGAGTTCGATATCGATACGGCGAACCTTGCTAGAAACAAAATGCTTTCGTTTTTATAGAAAGGATTTTCTCATTCAGTGGCTAATGAATTTGTTTAAAAGAGTATAGTTTATTAGGTCGAAGGGATAAAGGTACTAAAAGCATTTTAGTGACATTTAATCTCAATATTTTATTATTGGTTTGTTTAAAGCAAGAAGCTCAGTGATATTTAATTTCATTATACAAGAATACTACTCTTTTTAGCAAGAAGCTATTTAGCTAAAGTTATGCAGCGGGAAAAGAAAGAAGGGCCTATTTGATTGACGAGGTTATGCTTTGAAGATCAACATGCAAATAGAAGAAAACTGGATTGAAGAATTCACTTGGTGAAAGAAATCCTCTCAAAAAGAATTTTATTAATATTTGAAAGGCTGTCTTGTACAATGTATTACATGCATATTTTTAGGACATGACACTCTAATTCTAATTCGGGTAGTAAACCTGATGCAGAATCATTCTCGAAATAGGACTCGACGATAAGAAAACATATTAAAATTATTCTATTACAAATATAGAAACATGGCTAAAATTTGATTCTGTCTCTAAAGAAAAATTTATAAGAACATCTGTTGAAAATCAAATTTTTGCTTACTGTAGTTTTTGGCCACGAATCCACGGGCTCCTTCGATACTTGGCATGGTCTAGTTGATCATGCTACCTGTTAGCCAGACCTTGTGCCGCATCATTGTGGGGGAAGAAACAAAATTAGAAAGTTTGGTGTTGGCATGACAGTCTATCATACTATTAGCTGCAAGATGATGGTGAGTTTTCACTAGGCAAGAAATTCAAGTGATAATAACAAATAATGGATTGACAATTTATTGGTGTAGCAGCATGTTCAACATTATAATGTGCATGAAGTTGAAGTTGAAGGTTGATAAGTTTGTGGGATTTGAGGAGGTTTCTTCATTAAATACATGTTTAACGGAAGCCTTTGAAATGGGTTAAGAAAATATAGTTGCTATCTACATGTGATAGAATAATCCATGTACATTCATGGGTTGTTCTCCTGGGATGCAGCGGTGTTACAAGGACACTCGTGTCCAGCTTCAAAAATTTGTGTTGGACAGGCATGCAAGTCGGATATGTATTGGATGCTTGGACACTTATGAAGCTCTTTGGTAGCTATTTTAAAGATTGGAAGATAGTTGAACTCTTCCAACAATGATTTTGATCCTCTAACTTGATATTAGGACTGTGTAGTTGTTCTTTTTCGAGATTTGTCAAGGATGTAGGTATTGAAACAGCTTTGCAAATCTTATCTTGCAAATGTTCTTTGTTAATTAGGAAGTTTGAGTAAGAAACATGTACAATGAAAGACCTTAGCAAACAATATGCTTATAAGATTTTCTTTTTAATGTCGAAACAATTAACATTTAAAGGTATAAATATCTAATTTAGTTATATTTATTTGTTATCCTTCGTATCTTCGTATCTCCCTTTTGCCTTCTTGCCGAGCTGACACTTGGATACGTGTTCATATCTAATTCTCGTGTCTGTATCCATGCAGCATCGGCAGCAGCCTTCTAAAAAGGGAGAGATTAGTTATGGATTTGTTGTGTGATTAAGCAGTGGCAACAACTATCATCTTGTCGAATATGAGTTAATTAGACACATATGTGGCTGGGCTTGGAGATATTTCTTTTTTCTTTGGGGAAAGGCAAGACAATCCATATAAGCTACTTTTATAGATGGATGAGTTTATGGTAGTTTATTTGAGTTGGCAGAATGACCAGATACTGAGATGACAGTAGTGTTGGACTTCTGAATGGTAAACTGAGTGAGGCTTGCTTTGATATTCTGCTAGTTTCTATCACAGGCTAACTGTCTGTTGAGAGGATATATTCTTTTATTGATTATATATTTATTAGTTTTTGGCATGTCCTGTCTTTTGGATGCTCAAGCCGCACTATCTGTTTGACTTTTCTTTACCCTCTATTTTTTCTTGCTTTGATAATATTCTTTAGGAAAAATTTCGGATATGATACATTCAGGTCTCTGCGACCTGTTGTGGAAATGCTGGTCTCCTAGCTGCAATAGGCCCACAGCAAAGATCAGGTTTATGTCCGTCCCTCTGTTTGTCTGCTGATGACAGTTTGATAGATAAGATTTCAAGCAATAACTATGTTGTCTGTAAATTGGTGCCAGCAAATTTTGTTCAACTGAAACATAATATCCTCAGTCAAACCAATTTCATTGGAGTGAGGCCTCTGCTGAAACACTAATTAGTAAAAATCATACCCCATTTCCTGTTCTGTGGATTTATTAAAGTTAAGGGAGTTGGATGAAGTGGAAGCAATCATGTGTTGTTGCATGGTAGTACTTGTCAGGAGCTGCAAGATACCTCAGAAAATTGGGCCATAAAGGTCCATGCACTGTTAAAAAAAATGAAGGTCGTATAGACTAGAGTATAGATTAGGAAGTATAGGTGGACTTGTGGAAAAACTATGAAAGGTATAACTAGAAATGGAAATTAGTGGAATCTAAAAGGTACACTGCTGGAGGACAATGCTTTGGTGATTAGCTTGAGGTGGTTTGGTTGCTGCGAGGTCATTATTAGGAGGGCGGGTCAGCACCTATAGATGAAACAAAAAGACAAATAGGCCATAGAAATACTTGTATGGAGATTATGCAGTACTAATGTCTGTTTAGCTAATAATTAGGTGTTTTGTGGATGTCATGGGTGTTTTAGATGTAGAGAAGGATAGGTGGAGAATACTATTGATACAAGTACTGTGAGAATGAGTTACTATAGCAGGTAGTTGCTTTTGGTATTTGGCCTGTGGTTTTCCTTGACCAAAAAAGAAGACAAAGGAAAGTGAGTCTTGTTGTTGGCTTGCCTATGATCCTATTGAATAATTTCTGATATAAGCATTGTGCTTTACAAAGATATCTTAGTATAGAACTTCCTATTTACCATCTGGCCGTGATTGAAAGCATAGACTAGTTCCCTCTCTCAATAATCCAAAGATGGCATAGCTAGTTAATGGCTGTCACATAAAATTGTGTACTGTGAAACATGGTTCTGTGACTCAAACATGGAAAGACCATATATTTGTACTGGCTGACATGTAAAACTCTGAAATCATGAAGCGATCCATTATTGTACTTTCATTTCTTTGCTTTCCTTTTTTAGTATTGTCTGTTTGTACATATTGTCATACATGTATTGCTTCAACAATTACCTGTCATACAATTTTAAACAAAATTGCTAATTTGGTTTGTTTTTGTCTGATGCCAAGGTCTTAGATGAGGCTGATAGGCTTCTCAACATGGATTTTGAAAAAGCTATTGATGACATATTGAAGGCTATTCCTCGAGAACGAAGAACATATCTATTTTCAGCTACCATGACGAAAAAGGTATTCTTTCTGATTTATTGGTGTTTCTTTAAATTTTGAGAAAATAGTGTTCCGTATTTATAAGTTATAATAACTTCTTGTGGTTTTGAAGGCATAAAGAGTCATAAAGAGTCAGATCCTATATGCTAGTTCTCATGTGGATGCGTTGCATGTTGTTCTTATATTTTATAGGAACATGGCTTGTATTTTGCTACTGTGTAGGTACTGGTAAGGCTAGCTTGTATGCTAGTTTTAGTATTTTGCATTGCATATTATTTTGACTTCTCATGTGGACACCGTTTCGTGTTTTGCCCCTGCATAGGTACTCATAGGATTGTTCACATATTGGATATTACTCTTTATATAGGGCCTTGTTAACATTTGAAAAGATCAATTTGTTGCAAACAGTATATAACTTTTTTTTTCCAACTGTGAGAGTCACAGTGCAAGTTCTACTCTCCGTGTTGAACCTGGGACCTCTCTCCAGCAAGAGTGGGGTGCCAACCCATGGACCTTAGCATCGCTGGCACTGACTGTAGTTGATTATTTGTTTTTGATGGAACTGGTTTAATTATATCTTTTGCCAATCTTCAGTTGTCTTTCTTGTTTTGTCTGTCATAGCTATCATGGTTCATGGTTGGAAGTCAAGATTAGGGAAAATAGTTCACTTACCATGGCTAGGGTGAAAATACTATTTAGTTAGAAGTTTTATACATACTATCAATGTAATTGTGGATCAATGTTGTGACAGGTGGCTTTCTAAGCTATTGCCTGTTTGCCACATCATAGGTCCTAAGTAAGATGGCTGCTCGAGTGTCTAGACATCTGGTGGCCTTGCAAGGCTTAGGCCAATGTATAAACCCATAGTAGAGCATACTGAATAACTTGTTGCATTGTTATCCTAAACCGAGCGGAATGGAGGAAAAGAATTCATGTAGTTGACCCCAATTAGTTTGGGACTAAGGCTTAGTTATGTTATAGTATTACTATATTATTAAACTAAGGGAAAGCATAGAATTATAGATACACGCTCCCTTAATAAATGCATTTTATGCATATATATAATTCATTATCTTGGGAATGTGCCAAACCAAAAAGGTGTTTGAATGCTATCTTTACTCTTGCTCCTTGATTCAGGCTTGCAAGAGGATATACCTGTTTATGCTTTAACTATTGCATGAGTTCGAGCAATAATCACCATGATGTTGGTGCAGATTAGTAGTTATGGTAACCATAAATCTTTATCAAATTCTAAATGTTTTTTAATAAGTTTTCTAGGTAATTTTGTACCATATGAGTCTATTTATGAGCATATATAGCTGCAGTAGTTATTATGTAAATGCAAAATAGCATTAGGTAATTTTAAGTTGGGTTCCCATTTGGTTGTTTGGGCATTCATCTAGGCCTTTGAAGGGATTGCTGCCCCCTAGGCAATTCATTTTAAATGATTGTTGCACCAAATCAAGGTAATAATCTACCATTTTGGATTGTGGTGGTTTACTAATTAGGAAAGAATGATTTAGTGGAGTGTAATAATGACAACCAATAAGCTGATACATTGGCTGAAGATCAAGTAAAAACCATGTTTTCTTTTATTCCTTTTTTATTTTTTTGCATGACAGAGGTTGCATAGAGACCATGTTTTAATTATAGTTAACAGAAATTTTTGTGCTTTAGTAGCATACAAGTTTTTCAGATTTGAAGAGTTGGTTGTTGTTAGTTTGAATTTTGCTACGTAGTATTGAGATTTAGTGTTATGACTATTTTTAGTTTGAATTTCAGAATGTAATATTGAGACTTAGGGTTATTTTGGGGTGGGTCAGTTTTTTGATTCTCAGTTATCCTGTCAGTCGCAACGCTTAACTAGTCAAGACTCCATTTGAATGACTTTCCAGGATTTGTCATATAATAGATCAAGTATTGATTCTAAATGAACAAGAGCTACATATTGTCTTTAGATTTGCCCGAATGTATTCTTCCTCCTTGGCAGTGTAACTTAATGTTGAAGACTAAAACTTGCTGCAGGTTTAGGTGACAATGTTAGACTATAGTGGTGAAGTTTTATTTGGGCTAACCCTTTTTTACAAATAGTTTGCTGGTTATATTTTATTCTTATGCTTCTTCCTAAGAATCCATTTTTGAGATCAAAGTTTAAGTAACCGTAAGTTCTTGAATTCAGTGGAAAATTGTAGATGTGAATTTGAAGGTCCCTAGTTTAGGCATTTTAGCTGTTTGCGTTTAAGGATATTTAAGTCTGCCTGAAAGTTTCAGCAACTTATAGGTGCAGTCCTAACCGTAGAAATCTTGAGAAACCCTGGATTCAAGGTTGTTAAAATACTCAGACGAACCCAGGTGGAGTATGTGCTTTTTATTTAACCTAGACGGATGCCATGGTGCCTAGGTGGTGGCTGCCTCGGCAGGAAAGCCCTCCCAGCCTTGAATATGCATAACTTTAAATGATATCATACACAAAAAATTATGTGCATACATCATATGTGCACTCTTTTTTTTTCATACTTAAAGAGTCCAAAGATCAAAGGAGAAGAAAGAAAGCAGCAATAGCATCACTGACGCTGAGGCAACCAGCAAGCTGTAGAACCATAGCTAGGAAACTAACAGTCAGCAAGGAGTGGAAGAAGAGGGGAGAAGAGAAGGGCAGGGAAGCCGTAGCCAACAGACTCCGTGGCAACTAACAAGATGTAGGGCCATAGCTAGGCACCTAACACTCAGCAAGGAGTAGAAGAAGCAAGAAGAGGAGAGGGGCAGGGAAGTGGGAGCCAACAGACCACAGGGCCACAGCAAACACCATGAAGAAGAAGGTGCAAATGGAAAAAATGAAAAAACAGGGGCAGCATGGGTATATGAAGAAGCAATTGTATAAGCAAAGAGGGGAAAAAATCAAGAGAAGATGAAGGCTGATCTAAAGAAGAAGAAAGAATGAAACATCTAAAGGAAGGAAAAATCAACAAAAGGAAAAAAGGACACATGCCTGACATCAATGCTAGCAGTTGCCATCATTGCTGTTACCAATTGCCATTGGCTGACCCAACAACAGCCATTGATCATCCTACTGGCTGCTGTACAGCATGGTGGTATCCTCCAGTACACTGTCAAATCTCCCATATGGCTTTCAATAGGGAAAGGAAGGGGTGAAGGACCTGAAAGAAAAGTCGGGTTAAAGCAGACTGAGCCTAGCTGACCTGGTCCCATGTGGCCTCTAGGCGTCCTAGAGTTGCTCTCCTCTTATCAAACCTTGAATTGAAAGACTTAAATCGGCAAGTTCACCTCAATTTCTTCATCAGTCTAACATTTTAAAAATAGCTTTTCTTCCTGCTTTAAGTAATAAAGTTGAATTATGCAACATTGAAAAGCAATGTTCAACTGAAACTTATCTTGTATTATTTATTATTTCATTTAGTTATCTCTTTTCTGTTCCTTTTGTTCTGTTCTTTTTTAGTCCCATCATTTTTGTAGGCCCACTGATGAACCACGATAGACCTGTATTAGGGCACTGTGTAAAGTTCAAGGCACCCTCATAATACTGATGTCCGCTGGTTTTTGAATTTGATCCACTTGGAAAAAATGAGTTCACCTGGTGAGCTTTGCTTTGCTTGCAAAACAAGTTGTTATGCTATATGTGATTATATAACTGAATCTTTTCGGAGACTCCAGTTCTCATGGATCAAATGATATTAGCCTCCTATACATGTTTGTAGGTTAAGACACGTGAACTCGTCTAGAGGCCTTATCGAAATGGGCTATTATCTGCCTTGCAGGCTTGTGAGATGCACGTGGAAGACAAGTTGGGAGATATGTACCAAGAGCTATAGAGAATGTACTAACAATACTGAATGAGGAGGTAATTAACAAGGGAGTTAGATTAAATTTGTGTGGGAGTGCAAGGCAGAACAACTAAGGTTACCTGGTCTTTCAACAGAGCAATCTTTTCTTGGTTTAAGTGGAGTTAATAGGTTCAAGAAAAGTAAAGCATTTACTGTGCAACATTCTCAGAGTGGTTATTCTGCTGTTGAAGAAAAGTTAAACCAGCTGATCAATTTACTGTTTGGGTGATTATAAGGGAGTAAATTGGTTAAAATTGTCTTATTCCACTTTGACCCCCAAGCAAATGCAGCCTTAAAGAATATTTCTGAAAGAAGCATTTTTAGGAGTTTCTACTCAACTATATAGAAAATAGACTACAAAAATTCGCAACAAGCCTACTCTCCTTGTCCCTTGCATCTCACATTTAGGGAGTGTTTATTCTCAATAGCACTGTTCAGGCTGCACACAAAATTATTCCATGTAAATGAGAGATTATATTCATGCTTCAAATATCCTTGGTTGGTTGCGACAAATGAACATTATAGTTAATGAGCTCTATAATATTTCTGATGGATGTTTGTATCTAGATAATTTACTTGTCATTGGATTTTAGAACCATTCTCTTGGGAATCTTTGACCTGGTTGATCTGGTCTAGTTAATGTTTTTTCTAAAAGATTCATTTTTAAAAAAGTAATTAAAATTTTATGTAATTAGCCCTTTTTATTTGTTTACAGGTTGGCAAACTTCAGCGGGCTTGTCTAAGGAATCCTGTAAAGGTTTGGCCACCTCCATTCTTCATTTACTTGCTTTTTGCAAGCATTAGCTGATATTTTTATGGCTTTTATTTGTATGCAAATTGATGTTCATTGCTGTTTTTTTCAGATTGAGGCTGCATCAAAATATTCCACTGTTGATACGCTTAAGCAACAGTTTCGCTTGACTCCTGCGAAGTTTAAGGTTTTTTCCTCTTACCCATGTTAGTGTACAGCTAGTGGGAGGACCTTTAATACCAGTTATCTGGCTACACGTTGCAGTCTACTTCAGTCTTTTTCGGAATTGCAAGAACAAACTAAACTTTGTATCTGTGTATAGTGACACAAGTCTTCACTTGGTTAATATATAGTAGTTACTCTTAGGATCTGCAAGCTATATAAAAGTCATTGCATGTATTTTATTTTGGTCAATCATAAGGGCTGTGTCGAACAGGAGACTTGTCAAAAATTTAACAGCTTTTATCTCACCATGAGCAATTACTCTAGTCAAATGGTCGGTTAGATGGTAATTGATGTCATGGCAGCGGTTCTGACAGAGCTATCTATCTGTCCTTTTAATGTGGTTTTTCAGTCGTCTAATAAAATCATGAGGAGATCAATGTAACTGTGGGCACAGCCAAATACATATAGCAACCTGTTTAATAATTTGTAAGCTATTGACGATATATAATGATTAAAACATTGTCTGTAAACTAGTAAATAATTTAAATAGGAGACTCAAATTATTGAGCCAGTACCTACGTTTAGGATTTAGTTTCTTTACTATCACTAATTTGCCCCAGTTTAATAGTTGACAACAATAACAATGTCTACTTTCATCTCAGGAGCCCATCTATTTTACTTGTCATGATCTATTTTGTTTCAGGATTGCTATCTTGTGTATATTCTGACTGAGATGTCTGGGAGTATTTCGATGGTTTTCACTCGCACATGTGAATCAACACGACTTCTCTCTCTGATTCTCCGAAATCTTGGTTTAAATGCCATACCAATTAGTGGTCAAATGAGCCAGGTAACATATATGTATTTTCAATATCAACTGTTATGATAACCAATTCTTCAATTTAATCTACTTGTCTTGGTGGCACGAAACCTCACCCTGTTTCTTTTCTCGTCGCGTTTGGGAGCAACTGTAAGATGAATCATCATTGACACTCTTTTCAATTGCTGTTTCTGATAGGCCAAGAGATTGGGAGCTTTGAACAAGTTCAAGGCTGGAGAATGTAACATTCTTATATGCACGGATGTGGCTAGTAGAGGTCTTGATATCCCTTCGGTGGATGTGGTTATCAATTATGATATTCCAAGCAATTCTAAGGTTTGTATCACTCAATTTGGTCATTGGAACTTGGTTTTGAGAACAAACTTTAGATCTTAATGAACAAACTTGGTCAATGTGCTGCATTTTGACTTTAGACCACATGCTTAGGTAGACTAAGCTTTCCAGTGTTGTAAAAGATGGTGCACCTTTCAATGTTGAAAAAATTCTGATTACTCTGTATCTTCAGTAGTTATGAAGTATAGATTTAGTCGGATTATGTTTGTGTAGACTGGGTTGACACATTTTCAGCTTGGGTGATGCACAGTTGTAATTTCTACAGTCTTCTGTAATTGCTAATTTTAGTTACATTTGAGTGAATATTGTGATAATGATGGCAGTTTCTTTTGACTTTGTCATTTCTACTTTTAACTAATTAATCATAGACCATATTGTTGTCAAGCAATGTGATTACATGTCTGTATTCTTATGCTTAAAAAATCAGCTTTCTTTGGTGTAGTTCATAGTGCATTAATGTTAGTTTATACTGATTAAAAATCTAGTGATTACTTGTATCATATTTTCCTGATCCTGATATCATTTTTTATGCTTCTTGGACTCTCGAATGAAAAAAGTTCCCAAATAAACAGAAGGCCTACTTTTGTGCACCTCTCATCTCTGTCAATTGTTCTAGAGATGATTTCTGAACGTTGGCTTTTCTTTTTCTTGTAATCACTTACTCATTGCCTCTTGTGTCCTGTTGCAAAACAGGATTATATCCATCGTGTGGGCAGAACTGCACGTGCTGGACGATCTGGGTTGGCAATATCTTTAGTGAATCAGTATGAAGTTGAGTGGTACCTGCAGATAGAGAAGCTAATTGGTAGGCATCTGTTCCTTGAATCAGTTGAGAGTTAACATTGGTTTCAAGCGCCAATTATGCAATTATATTGTTTGGATCAATTATTATTCTGCAGGCAAAAAGCTTCCCGAGTATCCCGCAGAGGAAGCAGAAGTTCTGGTGCTCTTGGAACGGGTAACTGATGCCAAGAGGATTTCTCTCATGGTATGATACCCTCCTGTATATAGGTTGTAGCATAATTTTACTATTTTTGTACCAGAAAATCTCTTTTCTAATTGTTATTGTGTTTCTTCTATTTTCTGGATTATTTCTTGGTATTGGAAGCACATATGAGATAACTATTTTCCTTCACAGAAAATCAAGGAAGGTGGTGGCAACAAGAGACGGAAAAAGGTGGAAGATGATGAGGAAGAAGCTACAAGATATGCTGTCGATCCCAAGAATGCGAAAGCATTCAAGAAATCAAAAAGGAGGTGATAGAAGATTAAAATATAGGAAAAGGAAACACTGATTGAAGAGCTTCATTTTTTCCCCCCCTTAAATACCTGTTCCTTATTTACACCCAGGTATATTAAGTTCTGTGTTCCTGTCCAAGTTTTGTCTATGTTATAGCATGAAGACTGAATGAAATTTGGAGTCTTTTTCTGATTTACCTTCTACAGAACTGTTTTTAGGGAGTTTAGAACTAATTTTGATTCACATTCAGCTAATCCACTTTTGTTGATGGTCTGGGCCATGACTCAAGGTGTCATCTTGTTTTATTTGTGATTCTTAATTTTGTTAAGTATTCCGAAACATTAGCCTTCAGCCTGTTTTGGGTGTGGATACTCTGCCGCTGGGGCTGTTGCTGCAGCAAGGTCTTACGGCCTTTGATTCTGGGCATCGTTGTCCCAGACCTGAATATGTTCCGGTTAATAATAAATATAGATTTTAATGTTATCATTATTAATTATGGATTAAAAATGTTATGTTGTTAATACTAATTTTATCAAAAAACATTTTCTATTGATTTATTATCTATATTTATTACCATTACAGTAATTTATTTTATAATATGTATTATATTTGATGTAAATTATTTAATATTTTAAATTATATACTAATTTATACAGTATTTTTCTGATGTGTTTTTTTATAGTTCTCGTTTTATGTATATTAATGTTTTTAGTGTGCATTATATATTTCAATAACATTTTATCATAATAAATTATATATTATTCATTTTCATTTGTATAACATAGTTATTATATTTATGATATTTAAGTGTTATATTAATTTTATTTTCATTGTTTTTAAGTCTTATAACTAATATAATGTTATTAACATAATATGATTAATTATTTAGTATACTCATAATATATTATTAATTGCAATATTATTTTATACGAGATATGTGATTATTTATTTTGTTATCATAATGATAATGCTAATATCATCATTTATTGATGTTATTATATGTTGTATTATTCATTTAAAATTATGGTAAAAGAATATTGATATCGATTCTATTATATTGATGATATTAAAGTTATTATATAATGCTACTATAGTTATATAATTCGTATAATTATAAATTATAAATATTGTACACGATGTTTATTATATTATTTAGACAACCATTATTATTCTATTGTATCTTATACCATAAGATAATATCCTGTGAATATTATATTGTATTTAATATAATAAAATAGTTCGGTAACAATGTCAACTCTTGCTAAAATGAAGTCCTGGGATTTATCTTAATTTCTTTCTTTTCTTTTCTGGCAGAGTGGGTTGTAGTCGATGGATTGCGAAGTAGGATTAGTACATCCCCGCAAACCAGTAACTCTCCAAAGAGATTGGAGGATTTGGATGTAGATCTTAGACTTTACTAAGTTGATAAGAGCCTTTATCCTCCTTTGATAATGAGGTTTAGAAACAATAAATTCTTGCCCAACCCATTTATATTGCATGGACCTGTAGTTAGCAATTTAGTTGGGAATTTATGATCAGGCAGAAAATATAAAAGGCTCAGAAGAAATTATAGGGAAGAAAATGACAAATCTGATAGAACACAATAAAAAAGAAAGAAAGCAATATAAATCCTAATCATAATGAGTCTTTTTATTATCTAATAAAACTTTCACCATCCCATGGCCCTTTATAGATACATATAACTACATACATACAACAAAACTTTGACAAACCCAGGTGTTGCAGCCGCTGTAAACGTCTATGCTGGATTTAAAAAAGAGGTTGTCCAACCCATGATGACCTAACGAAGCCCAACGATCAAATCCATACTTTACCCGTTTATAAGTGCATTAATTCCGGGTTACCACAAACTTGACCAACTTATTGAAAATATTAGTCAAAATTTTCTTAATTCAGAGGGTCTAAATAGGGAAATAAGAAATGGAGGACACGAAGAAGGTAATTTTTGGGGATCCTTTGGATTCCAACCGCGTGCTTCAATCCCATCGTAAATGAGGGCTTATCTCTACTTTATAAGGCCTTTTCCGTAACATGCCATCTTTACTTGGGGTGCCCACTCAAGCTTAGCTCTTGTCATGGCTATAAGAAAGATAAAATGGCGTGATTTGGTTGTTAGGCCTGGCTTGTTAAATGAAAGGGTCTTTGATCTTGATTCGTTCTAGGCCTTGTTTGATAGAGCTGTTGGTAGTAGAGTTTTTATAAAAAGTTGTTTGCTGTTTGATAACTATATTTTTAAAGTATTATGCCACTTTAATATGTATTTTTTTTTTCTTTTTTTGCTAAAGCAGGCATTTCATACAACACAGGTACGAATACACTCAATCGAATCAGAAAACAAAAAGTCTCGAAAAGCTCCGAGCATCCCTCCCTTCCCAGTCCATAGAGTGCCTCCAGAGTGGTTTGCTATATATGCCACCCCCCAGTCGGTCGTCCTGTTAGCTTTGCAATATACATGCGTAGCCTGAAATGTAACATCCTCATTCACCATCATCCAAAAATCGCGGAGCAAACGGGGAACTCCGTCGACACTTTAACATGTGTTGGGTAAACAAATTAAGAAAGTACTTTTGGTATGACAAAATGATCATAAAAGACATTGCATAGTATTATACAACAGGGCATAATAAAATATAATATGTATTAATACATAAATATATGATATAGTATAAAATTATTGTAATATTATATTATTATAATATAGTAATATAATATTGTATACTAAAGCATAATAATTTAACATAATATTAAATTATTTAACATAACATATCAATGATTATGATATAATTTAATAAATATTATATTTATAGTATAATATTATAATAAAGGTATAAAATATTATAATTATTAGCATAAATTAATTTTTTCATAATATAACATAATATTAAATTATTTAATATAACATATTAATGTATTATAATATAATGTAATATAATATTATATTTATAGTATAATACAATAATAAAGATATAAAATATTATATTTATAAAGAATTTCTTGTTGGGACTCCTGTAGATTTTCAAAATTATGAAGGGATATTTTATATAATTATTATTTTTTTACCACAGGTATTTTGGTCAAAAAAACTTTCCAACGGAGCTTAAAAGTGTTCTTCCAAAAAGTTTCAAAATGAAACTTCTCCCAAAAAGCTATTTTTAGCTTTCTGAAAAAAGTAAAAAAAAACTTATCGAAATTTTTATCAAACACCCATATTTCATCTAAAAGTGCTTTTGGAATGCTGGAAAGTAGTTTTTGGCTCTCCAAAAGCTCTCCCAAATGAGGCTTTAAGCTAACATTGATTTAAAATTTTCAAACTTGGTTTATTACTAGATAAATGGACTTAAAACAAACTAAATATTCCTGAGTTCCACTTTCCCGACTCATGAATGCCCGGGCGTGGTGCGAGAACCAGACCAACTCGGCTTATCCTGAAGACCAAAGTCGGCAGGCTCAGCCGGCTTTGATTTTTAAAAAATTAAAAAAAGCAAGTTGTGCATATCCTATGCTTACCAGCAAATAATCTAGCACATTTATTTAAAAAAGCAGGCTTACATACCCTAGAAGTTAACCCTAGGAATGTGCAGCCGTCTAGCATATTTATTTAAAAAGTCAGGCCTTACATATTTTATGAGTTAACCGTAGAAATGTGTGGCCGTCTAACATATTTATTTGAAAAGTCAGGCCTTACATATCCTATAAGTCAACCCTAGGAATGTGCGGCCCCGGCTCCGGTTATTAGGTTGGGGTACGACACTTGGTCCTTAAAATATGAATTGACCTTGATAAAATAAGCTCAAGCAAGCCTGCTATTGAGTTGGGCCTAAATTGCTCTTCAATGGCTGGGTTCAGTGGTGAACCTGGGTTCCTTCCATTATTTCTTTCTTCGAGACAGGCAAGAAGTATAGCAACCAAAAACTCCAAAGGGTATTTATTATCTGACATAAGTCTTTTTTCAAGAAAGAAGAAACTCATCACAGCTATACATCTTGTTTCTGCAACCCATGTACCAGATGCTAGTTTCATTAAAGAGGATTTTGTTTCTTTCTAGGGAAAAAAATGAGAAACATGTAACCATCCTGCGATAACTTACTTTCTTTAGAAAGAATCCTGTTAGGGATTGTTAGATGACACTGAACATCTATCACTGAATCAATTACTTTGTACAGAAAGCAGGGAATTCTTTGATCATTACGTCATGATAGGGCAGTTCTTAGAAAATCAAACTGACTTTTATTGAACCACAACAAGTCTGAGCAAGTAAACATTTCATACTGCCTCAAGATTCAATCAGTATAATTACCCCGAAGCAGAAAAATACTTGGAACATATTTGATAATCAAACTGTCTCTGATGAAGGGAACAGCTTCTCTAGCATGTTATTTGAAAGAATCCTGTTGGGATCCAGTTCTCTGCGTGCTTTGTTATAGGCATCAACTGGAAAGCGCCTCCTCAGTCTTTCTTGGAGTGCAGCAAGCTCGTCTTTGTCCTTTGGAACCTGCAGATGCAGACCTGTTAATGCTGAAGCTAAAAGAACTTTATAGGGTCAGCTAACAGGGAAAGCCCCTTAATTTTTTTTAATTATTTCTTACGTGATTATGTCTCCACTTCTCTTTATAAAATAAATAAGCAGTCCAATGCAACCTCTAATTCCAGCCAGGATGAGAAATACCTGAATCTTCCAGTGCTTAGAGAAAAAGTACCTTGCAAGATCTATGGCATATAAACTATCTAGAGACTAGAAATTATTAATTTTGAAGGTCTCTTTCCTCTGCACCAAGTGAGCACAACCGTTCATCTTCATCTAAATATTTTAACACATGCAAATCAAATTTCAATTGATTTGGATACTTGTAGATTGTAAATCACATGAAAGCATAACATCATACCGTTAAAATCATTTATTTTTCATTGATTGGATGCAAGGGTAAAAGGTCTAAAAAATGTGTAGAGAGGATGACTATTTTGTTCCCGGGGATAACCAGCTTCATTGTTCCCACCTGTAAATGACAAGACCACTCCCATGCGTTGCACTAGATGGGTTTACTTGCATGCGGGTAGTTTGTCATTTGATAAGTGCAATCAATGGGCTAAAAAGTGAAACAATCAATGCAGAAAAGTGCATTCCCCATACATACATATAATACACAAACACATATACATATGCATAAATACATACTTTGCTCCACAGAATGGGCATCCACACTGTTGATGATGATTTATGCCACCAAAATGCCTAGAAACTAAAAAATCATATGTTTTGGTGGTTTCTAAGCTATACAACATATAGGCACAAGAATGCACAGTTTTTATTACACTAGCGTATCAAAATATATGATAAAGCATCTAAATTGAGAATCCGATCATAATCTATACATGTTAAAACATATACATATTGAAAATAAATCAATTTTGATGCTTATATCATAGCAAAACAGGGTCAAATATCATCTTAACTGTTTATTTTTGTTTCCACTGACGCATAGTTACAAAACATCAGAATACGCGACTACTGGTTTCTAGGTATTTTTAGTGGATAGGTCATGATCAATAATAGTGTGGATCTTCGATTTGGATGTCCCAATTTTAGAGTCGAGAGAAGTAGATGTTCTCTTTTGTCCTAAATTTGATTCCTACTCACCTATATTTGAAATTCCAAAATTTCCAAAATTTTGATCTGCTTTTACGATAATTGATTATCATTAATTTAAATGATTGATTTTGATCATGATTAATAATTTCCAGAAATATCTAGTTCCTAGAATTTCAAATTCTGATCTGTCATAAACAGAAATTGATCATAATGAATTAAAATTTTCAGAATTGATTGACCTCAAGTATGATTAATAATTTCGAGGAATGTTTCAGA
The DNA here is from genome assembly GCF_051530095.1 of Phoenix dactylifera. NCBI lineage: Eukaryota > Viridiplantae > Streptophyta > Magnoliopsida > Arecales > Arecaceae > Phoenix > Phoenix dactylifera. The sequence goes on from NC_143197.1 coordinate 24,197,574, forward strand.
TTCTGAATATTTTCAAAATATCAGCTGGCAGTTGGGATATTTTCTGTATTTTAGAATGAGAGAGAGTGTTATTTTGAGATTGAAAATGACAGACGAAATCTAGGAGGAACACTCAAAACTGCACTTTCAATTTAGTAAAGGTAGACTGAAGATCGCCTGAAAAGAATGATATGGGACAGTCACTAAGATCATAGGTAAAGAAGTACATTTTAGTAAATTGTTACTGTGACACCAGAATCTCATACAGGCAATAGTGCCCAAAAGAAGTTAGTATCTGCCCCGAAGGAGATCATCATTTACCCAAAAGAAAACAACCTCCTCCAATTTTCAGAATTGCGGAATTTAGCAAGAGCTGGTAGAATTCAGACATATTAATTTGAGCGAGAAAACTTATTCACGGCACTATCCTATGACAACTATCCACAACCTAGCAGCATAACAGCCTAAAAAGCCACATCTTACCGAAAAAGAAATAGAACAGCAAAACAACTAATCCCTACACCTGACTCTTTTGACACCATTAATACTCCTAAACCAGACCATACCTGGAAACAAATATTAACTCTTACATTGTATTGATGAAACCATCATACGACAGTGAAACAAAAAACCACTGATGCACCAAAAATGGAAGTAATGATAGCAATTGGTGCATTTTCAGAAGATGAGTCACCAAGCATCCAGTTCCCACATAATGTGGCTTGCTGTAATTGTAAAATCTAGTTTGCCCTTTCAAGATATACAAACACAAGTGCCTAATCTAAAATGAACATGACTTTGTAAAGTCTACTACTTTGTGTACATTATGAATGTTAAGATTGTTTCTCTCCACAAAAGAGGAAGACGCTGGATATTACAGTCCTTGGGAATGTACTGAGGTAACATAGGTGCAAATGTACATACTTTACAGGGTTGTATGGACCCAGTTACTGTACCTATGTTATGTGTAAATGTAACCAGCTTTTGAATAGGTTGAGGTGCATTGAGTACAGGATAATAATAAATGAAATCTCCAGACAAGAGGTCTCTCTGATCTCGGCCACTTCCTCCACCTTCTCTCCACAGACAAATGACAGCTAAATGTCATATTTTCCACCATGAGATGGTACAAAGAGACTTGGAAGTCAACTACCCAGGTAACCCCTAAATCTTTGATGCATCTCAACTTCTCAGTCTTAAGATACACAAATATTTAATTTTTTAAGTTAATACTATAACAAAAAGATTGAGACTATATCCAATCACCAAATTTACCTCAATTTTAGCCCAATGCTCGTAAGCAGAATATTCATCCCACAGTCTAGTTTGTGTCAGATGTCTGTAACTAAAGAATTCTTCTGTTATCTCCTTCCTCTGACGAGCATCCATTGTAGGCAGGTACATGATTATACCAACCTAAGAACAGAAACATGAGGAGCTGAAAGTCAACTTGAAAGGCAATAGTATGATATATCCATTCAAAAGAAGTGCAATTCCTATTACTTCGGAAGGTTGTGCTTAGTTACTGAAGGTCACAAGCTCATGCTATACTACAAAAACAACCACTCAGATGAAACATATATTGCTTCATTAACTAAACACAACCTTCTGAAGCAATAGAATGCAGAAGAACTAACTAGGTTGTGTTAAGAGGTAACAGGCATCAGACATAATGGTGACACATGGAAACTACATATGCAGAAGAATTAAATAGGGCTTCAGATCGGAAATATCAAAACAGAACTTTCTACACATATGCAGATAGTTAAGAAAAGGTTTACTAAATCTACCAAGCTGGGATAGTTTAGAGAACTTCGCATATCACATATAATGATATATAAAATGAAGTTTCGATTCATTCAGATTTCCACTCTGTAGATCTAGAGGTGAAGAGTCTAAAGAAGAAAACTACCTAAAAAAGAAATCTACAAAACATGGAAACAATTAATGTGGCCTAATGCTGTGAAATTAGTATAAGAGAAATATAGTTACCCATGAAAATATATCCTCTCCAGAGCTTGATGCTGGGCTCATAAGGCTCTTGCTGTGAGCTGTCCAACGCTGCTCAATAGGAGCTGGTGCTGGTATCTCTTCGCTCTGTATGAGCTGCATCAACTCTTCTATGTAGTCCAAGTCCTTCATGCTGGGCTTTGCAAGGGTCCCTGCTGGGAAACATGTCTCACTGACCCACTGCTGCCCACCACAATCAAAACCCAATATTTCATCACTCCAACCTACCCGATATCCCTCTGACTTCCTCCAGTATGCAGCTTCTGCTTGGTTGATTTTTATGACATGGTCTTTGTTGAGGGGATCAAGGGCAAGAAGTTTATCCCTCAACTCTGTGAACGAGAGTTCATCTATATCCGGTTCATCCTTACCAACTTCAACCCTGCAATCATCTACAAACTAGCAGTCACAAACAATTCAAAAAATTTCTTTGTTAATCAAAGATTGGACTAACCATAGACATTTAAGAACTAGTGATGTAAAATGACCTTTCTAGACATTGTAAGAATCATATTAGTCATTTTCCTCAAAGCATCAGTTGGTCAACAGCCTTGATAGGTCAACACGGTGTTTGTTAGATATATCATTAGCAAGTGTAACAGCAAAACCCATAGGTTTACCTGTATTTGTCAAGGGAATCACGGTAAAGATCACGAACATTTTGCAATGCTTCATCCTTCCCATATTTTGATTTGAACTTTGGAGTTTTCCATTTTGAAAGAGGATTGCATTGCACAACTACAACTGTGTCAGTATAGGGAATCCATAGATATTTCACATGCTTGTTATCAGCCAGCCATTTCCTGCAAACCAAGGAATATAGCAACAACTACTAGTGATTATATACTATCAAGTTTTGTTCGGGTTAAAGAACATTAGGAATACCAAAACTGTACTGCAAAGTATAACAAGATCTTATGATAAATAAAAAATTGTACTTGTGATTTTTCTTGATCTCATTGACGTTGGAAACAAATGTATGTTCCACAAGCTCGTGTCTCTCCACACATTGAAGAGTGACCTCTGCAACCACACCAAGGCCCCCTAGACCACAGCGAGCCAGATAAAAGAGATCAGGATCTTTCTCTCTAGACACCTCAATTGTTCCCTTCGCAGGAGTCACCAGTTTCATGCTAATGACTTGCTCATCAATGGGTGGCAGTCGTGCGCCAGTACCGTGGGCACCAACCTGGAGGTCATGCTTGTGAATACTAGCAAGATCTTTCTGATGATCTAAACCAATAAGGCAGAAAGATAATGGGATCTTTTATAGAACACTAATCGTAAAGTATTGCACTGTAATCAGTGTAATAGAAAGATAAAAGAAATATTACATTAGAGTAAGTTTAGTGCTTTTGCAAATCATCAACCATATGCCATAATGCCATAGTTATAAGATCAGTGCAGTTTGTCCTTCCTCCTTTTCTTCTCATTTTTTTCCTTGCTCCTCCCCTTTGATATCCTTTTTTCTCCTTTGTCCTCAGTTCTTCCTGCCCTCAGAATCAAAGACCAACAATTTTTGGAAATGCATGTGTTCTATTTACTTACCATTAGTTCATTATTTTATGTCTATGCCCCAGTTTCTATCAGCACAATTATGATCTTTATCTCATTTTACTTGTTTTTGCAGCATAGTTTTCTTCTTTGTCAACTTTGACAATTTTTCCTTTTCTGACATCAGACATTCATTTGGCAATGGACTAATTGCTGATTTTTCAAAATGATGAGAATAACTGTCATGATTTAGTATCTTTATCATGAACTGGTACTTATGTGACTATATGTCTCTGACCTCCATATGCATACCTATGTGCATTTTAAATAAAATAATCCAAAGTTTAATGACAGTCAAATTGTTCTCAAAGTTGATAAGATCACAAAAGAATGTGACATGCTTATGAGAACAATGTTAATGACTGTCAAATTGTTTAATGATTGGCATGGTTTAGTATCTTGATCACACACTGGTGTTTATCTGTCTCTGTTCTCCATTTGCATACCCATATGCTTTCGAAATAGGTTCCTTAAATCTAACATAGGTTCCTTATGTTTAATGATTGTTAAATTGTTCTCAAAGTTGATAAGAACACAAAAGAATGTGACATGTTAATGTTGTAGTTTGTGCAACATTGCAATGACTGGAAAAAGCATAACAGATTGCAACCAGATTTAGCAAATTTCTTTATCAAGTCACTTGTAGTCCTAAATTTTTGTTGATGCATCATTACCAAGAAGTCTTTTTTTTTGTTGTTTTGTGAATCCAAATATCATAAAATCGAAGGATAATCAAGGCTTGTTTTGCTCTAACTGAAGTAAGAAATTTTTTTCTGTACATGTAATTATACAAGCAAGCACCGATACTGTGTAAACATTAGGTAAATCTGTTAATAAGGGAAAATTGTGCAAGAATAACAATTGCAATAGGGAATAGCCCATCGAATGTAACAGTCATCTTGACAATTACAATAGGGAATAAGTGATAACCTACCTCTTTTCTTCAATTATACAGAAAACATCTTAAAGATATGCAAAAAGTGGCAAAACTCGAATGTTTCAGTTTGATCACTCAGAAGTATGTAGCTTCACCAAAAAAGGAAGAATATATCAACAGAAGGTGATAGCTGCATTGTAAACAAAAAAGTAGCACTAGCAAATTGGCTTGCCAACAGGGTCGTCTCGTTGGTTGCATAAGCACCTAGTTGCCTGGATTAATCCAGCTATCTGGACAAACAGTTTTTTCTCCCTTCCTCCTTACATGTTTTTGAGGATTTGTGCTGGCATGCATTCAGTCCTACATCATTCGTGTGGGGGGGGGGGGGGGGGGGTGGAGATCTTGGATACTTATATAAGGTTAAAGAACTTAGATAACACCTTCCGGATGGACTTTTAGGAGAGGTCATTAAAATGGTGGCAAAGCGGACCCATCCATGGCCCACATGGATTAGGAGACATATATCAGGAACCTTTTTTGTGCTAATTACAATCAATCATGGTGCTTGTGATTGGATCTAATTGGATTTGGATTTGATGGGTTTTAGACCCTTGGTTTGACGATGGTGCCAGGACTTAAACGAGGAAACTATGTGAGACCCATGTAGGCATGATGTTTAGTCCCACATAGGTTGTGTACTAGAAAGATCCTGAGTACTTATATAAGGCCAAGGAAATAATACCTTCCAGGCTACCCTTTAGTGTAATTGTGTAAGGTCTTGGGTTATTACAATGTTGGTTCTTTTGCTTCAAGCCAACACCCAGCTTTGTATATCCCTAAACCAATCAATGGTCAAAGATAGAGCTAACTTAAGGCACCCTTTTTTCAGAAAAAAAAATGGTAGATCCAATTCATCCATTCAAAGAAATTTACATCAAGTTAGCAAATATTTTATAAGAAAATATTCATAAAATGGTTTGGTCAACCTGAACTAGCAATAGAGTAAACCTTCTCCCAGATAAATAGCCCTTTCTCTCCTTATTGAAGATAATAAGATAATATAATATCAAAAAGTTGAAAAAAGTGCAAAATAAAACTAAAACTATAAACCAAGTTAACATCTTTTTTGTGACTCCGAAGGAAAAGAAAAAACACGCACACAAACAAAAGAAAAAAAAGGATTCTATTTATCCAATTTATCTGCAGACTAACGCACTTCAAGTTAGTAAAATTACTAATTAAAGATTTATAAAATGGTTCAGTCAACTTGAATCAGCATTTACCGATATAATAACAGTTTCCCCAAAAAAAAAGACACCTTTCGACTGCCCCACTGAAGGTAATATACCTAAAAGTTAAAAAACGCACGTTTTGAACTAAATCTAAATCCAAAACGACATCTTTTTTCAAAGGAAACAAGCAAAAAGATAGAAAGAGACCTGCACGATGCCTCCGATTTGCTGCTCCCGGATAGACGCGAAGTTCTGAAGGGTGAGCCCGTGCTCCTTGAGCGCCTCCACGAGCTGGGAAACCCTGATCCCGGCCTGGACCCGGACGGTCTTGGCCTGCCGGTCCACCTCCAGGACGTTATCCATGAGGGCGAGATTCACCATCCCGGCCCTCGTGAGGCCGATCCCGTTGGGGGACAGCCCGGACCCGACCGGGCGGATCCGCTGGCGCTTGTTGTGGGCGTCGCGGACGACGGCCTCGAGGTCGGCGAGGGATTCCGGCTGAAGGAAGACACGAGTGAGGACCTCGTGGGTGCCGCTCCAGTTTGTGACGGTGTGGAGGTCGTCCGGGAGCGGGGCGTAGCGGAAGATCTGGGCCTTCTTATGCTTGGCGTCGGGGGAGAAGGGGAAGGAGTAGTAGGTGGCGACGCCGCAGCCGAGGAGGAGGACGAAGTAGCCGGCGTACTTCCGGAGCTCGGCATCGGAGACACCGGCGGCGGAGGAGGAGAGGGGGCGGATAAGGTCGGAGCTAGGGTTAGGGTTTAGGGTTTGGGCGGAACGGAGGGACGCGCGGAGGATTCGGGCGGATCGGCCCAGCGAGAGCGGTCGCAGCATCTTGCGGATCTTTGCAACCGACGGCGTATGTTCTCGACGTGGCCGTTGGGTTCAGTTTGCAGCGGATGGAGTGTGAGATATATATATGTATGTATGTATGTATGTATAAATAAGAGAAACTTCCAATAAAATCGATTATAATAGAAAAAACATAATTGGGGATCACTAGATTTTTTAAGATGGGATGCTTGCAAAATATAAAGAGTTCATAAATGTTTCTATTGAAAACTTGATACAAACATTAGGTATTTATGTTGAGAGATCGGTGATGTCCGCATCTTGATCTTGTTCTTTTATACTTATAACCACAAGAAAACTACCTAAAGCAATTAGGTCATTTTTGTTATGTTTTAAACTACAATTGATTTCCAGAACTATCTCGACATTCTCATGCTTGTGTTCTATTTAACTATAATCGATTCTTGGACCTAATTCAGCAATCACATGCTTGAGATCAGTTCTCGAATACAATCTCAAGATCCATGTGCTTAATGTTGGTACTTGGAACCGATTCAATCACCCATGTATATGCTTCATCGATCGGTCACAAGATGGATCAATGGAGAACATGGTTGAGCCGATACCCAATTTTGTTTTGTAATAAAATCTTGAGCATCATTTGCCATGTGCCATAAATTAAAATTTAGGATAATGGTTGCATGTTGAGCTAATCAAGATCCTGCGTATTGATGAGTAAATTGTGTGGTTCATGCCAATAATAGATTTTGTGGGTGTCTGTTTGGAATTCTAGCTCGCTAGCATTTTTTTTCAGAGTGAAACTCTTCTACCAAAAAAGAAGTTAAAGGCAATAGACAATTTGTAGGAAATGCTTAGAGGCTTGACATGCGTATATATGTGTGAAAAGAGATGCATGGGTTGTTGTGATTGAACTTGAACGGATTAGGAGCATGCAGAATAAGGATTTCAATCGGGTTTGATCGAACAATATACGGATCGGATACATGATAGATCAAAAATCAGTTAACTCGAACTTGATCTGTTTATTAAACATGTCAAAATTCAGATTCAAACTTAGCCATTTTATTAAACAAGTAATTTAGCTTGGTCTACAACATTAAAACTAGTTAAACAGGTTAATAATTAAGCATTGCCACACCTAATGCGAAAAGAGTACAGATGGTTATGATATACACCCATTAAAAGATTTTTAGGTTTTATGTACATTGATAAATGGATTTCCATGCGTCATCCACCTCTAATTAATTTTTATGGAATAGAAATGGTAAAGCTTAAATAAAAATAGATTTATTTCTATTGGAATTAATTATTATTAAAAAATAGATTTAGAATATATTTCAACAATCCAGTGTGTTCAACTACAAATGTCCTTTTCCATTTAATTATTATTGGGAATAAAAGGATCCCATTAAACTGTGATATTTTCTGAGGCTCTTTTCTATGCAAATATTCTTCTATAAAATAATAAGAGCAATTTAAAAAATATGGGCACCATTGAGTATTTTGAGATGTAAACGTCTTAAAAAAAAAAAAAAAAAAAGAAGAAAAAGGAGAAACTTTAAGCAGTAGAAAATTACAGATATAGATGACCATATTGCTCGCTTATATTTTGTAAGTTTTATTTTTTAGTGAATACCTTCGTTAGTTTGAGATTGAGTTAGAGAGATCTAATCTTCTAGTTATAATTTTAACATAATACATTATTAGTAACATATCCTCCTGAAATAAAAAATAAAGGTTTCAAAGCTACTGGTTGATTTTGTTTTTGCTCCAATTGTTACTTGAGATGATCGAATGATTCTTAGAACAAAAAATATATAGAAAAAAAATCAAAATTTTAGATTCAATTAATTATTAAATATATGTTATTTACAATTTACTAATACCAATTTTTAATATAATCTTCATTTAATTATTTAATAAATTAATTGAAAAATTTTACCTGCCATATATTTTACATATAACCATGGCCGTAACTTGATCACTTAAAAACTATCGAGCGAAATAAATGCATAGTAGGTAGGGCTTGATGTTTTTATGCTAAGCTATCATTTCGGGTCTAATTTATTATTGTGTCTTGGGAGATGGTGGAAAAAAAAAATGCAAGGGGTGTTTTCTTGCATGGATTTAGGAGATATGAAGTCATTATATATTTAATTTTTTTTAAAATAAAAGATAATGTGGTTGAGTTGATCCAAATGAAATATATTCTGTTACATGACTTACAACCAGGCATATTTTTCTTTTATTTTTCTTTTAATGGCTATTACGTTTTCTCTTAGAAAAAAAAAATTTCTATTTAAAATTACAACTCATTCGCACAACCAGCTGAATCATTAGAAAGTAGAGCATTCTGCTAGTGGTTGGGGGTCTTATGAGCTTTTCTGTTTTTCTTGAGCCTTAATGCTGTAACTTAACTAGGCTGTTCAATTCCATATGGGCGGGGTGGCAAGATATAATAATGAGAAATGAGACATACATACAGATTAAACTCAGGATTTGAAATCCCACCTCGACTTCAATTTCATTAAAATTTAATATTTTTTGTTTGTCAAAATATTGACATAGAGTCATGCTGCTGTGTAACATTGATCATTTCATATTTTCAAATTACACCTTACAATTCAACTTCATATATTTAATTTTGCTTTTATTTGTTAAAAACCAAACATTGATACCTTGAAGTAGAATCCCATTGTGAAAATATACGATCATTATCTTAATACCAACCATGTAATGGGATTCAATAGTAATCAAACATTGATGCAACAGCAAACAACCATCACAATAATCACTTTGGCCAAAGATTGGTTCATCAAATCAATATAGTTATCCACAACATGATAAAATTAATGAAAAGCTTAAAGATGTCATTGTATACGGAACTAAAATCATATAGAGCAAAACTTGACAATATTACATTAGATATTAAATAAAGAAGGGGTACATATAGCTGTATTGTATGTTAAATATTGGAATAGAGAAATGTACAGATGGTTGGATGGAAATAGCAAAAGAAAGAGAGCATGGAACCCCTAGGATGAGTATGAATGCGGCCTATAAGATCAGAAAACAAAAGGCTACAAAGGAGCTCCAGTGCATGCAGATGGTCCACCCAGATAAACTCTCCAGAGTGATGAGCAGCGAAGAAGACAACCTAGTCAGCAGCGTAGTTTGCCTCACTATAAACATGGATGACCTGGTAGGAGGCACACTCCCCAAGTAGTCTGCATAGGGCCGGCTCAACTCTTAGGCGACTGAGGCGGCCGCCTAAGGCTCCGATCTAAAGAAGGTCAACCGCAGGGAATGCCTTAAAGATAAAACAAAAAAAAAAAAACTTCTTAGTGAGTTTGCCTTACTGCAGAGAAGGCCTCAAAGACAAAATAGAAAGAAAAAAGTCCCTCTTGGTGAGTTCGCCTTAGGCCCCCCAAATGCATTGGGCCACTCTTGAGTCTGTAGATGTCGCGGAGCAGCGGCCTCTCCTGAGCAGTGCACCTCCAACCTCGGACTCACTCGATCACTGTGGTCGAGTCTTCCTCGAGGAGGGTATACTCTACGCCCAGCATCTGTCTCGCATAGATCACACCCTTCCATGCAGCTTTAAGCTTGGCGCACGCAATAAACGACTTCTAGGCCTTCTTCTCTTTATTTTTATCTTTGATACATCGTCTTTCCTTGTAGCAACAGGGATTCAGGGGCTCGCCAAGATTTTTACTTCTTTGGCTGCCACAAAGCACAGCTTTGGTAACAAAACCATGCTGCCTTCATCCATGGTTATGCTTATAGGCTCTCAGATTGAAGAGCTTATGAACATACCATTCTTGCAGCTTTTGTTTTTGCCTCTAAGGTCTTGGCATAGATGGACGCCTCACTCAGAGCCCCTCTAACGCTTCCTACATAAACTCTATATAGTGCCTTAACTCGTATAAAATCTCGTCCTCCTCCAATCCACATCTGGTTACTTCTCAAGTTGGTCCAGAAATTCGACATGCTATGTCCCCATGAGAAACACATCCTTGATCACTGTTTCATTGGATCATACCCTTGTGTTCTATCCCCGCTAGTCTCTAAAGCCTTGCAAGAACATCCCACCATACTCATGGCTAAGAATGACTTGCGAGGTTTCATACATCTATTTTTTCTTTTTTTTTTTTGGGTCAAAAATAGGAGGGGAGGGGGAAGGACCAACCCACCCGCGTAGCAGCCCCACTACTGGGCCTCCCTTCCACTAGAAAATGTTCGATACAGGTCGCAGGTTTCGCGTGCCTTCTCCGATCCGTGGGCTCACCCCACTGGGCTTACCGTCTCACATGTGGGTACGTCATCCCAGCACCACCTTAGTACAGATGGAAGGAAAGCATATCCGCCAACTAAGGGTGCAAATGGGTCGGGTCGGGTCCTGAGTAACTCCGACCTGACTTTAGGATCCGATCCGATCCGGTTTTTTGTTCGAATCCTCATTTTGGACCCCGAACCAATTCGATCTTCGGATCGGGTCGGATTTGGATCCGAATCAGGTGCAATTTTTTTGTGCTTTTGGAAAAGAATTTGGGCAAATCTAATTTGGTCATTTTATAATTATGAGGTTCTGGGTGACTCATGACTTGAAAGACTTGCAATTGACCTCCAGTCAGAACTGATGACCCGTGGCGTACTAACTAAGTCGGTCTACATGCCAAATTGCATGTCACACTATTTTTTATCTATACGACTGAATGGGCGGAACTTGGTGTCTCCCAGCTCCCCTCTCACGAGGGCAAAAAAAATCCCAGACTTTCTTCCAAAATCCAATTCCATTGCAGAAAACTGGCACGACCCATATTCAGTTCAGCGTTCCCTCACTTTCTCCCTTCAAAAGTTAAAAGAAACAAAAACCAAAAAACAGAAGAAAAAAAAAACCAGCTACCGAGACACCAGAGGTATCAACAGTGTAATAGATCGAGAGAGAATTCTGACGGGCCGAGATTCCTTTGGATTCTATGAACCTATGTCTGTTGCTGTCCTTCCACGCTTGAACCTACTCCTCTTAGGGCTTTTCCTTTTCTCTCTCTCTCTCTTCGGGTCTATTCGGATCGGATCGGATCTGTTCGGTAAACCTATACCCGACTCAGATCCACGGATCCTAACATTCGGATCGGATCGAGTCTATGCGAGTCGGACCGGATCGAGTTACGGGTCGATCCGACCTATTTGTAGCCTTACCGCCAACGAGCCGTCCGGACGTGGGGCATTCGGTCCCCTAATTTAATCGACGCCCGCGTGTTTCAAATCTGGACAACTCGGATGGAATTATCGCCCCCTTACTATCAGGCTACCACCTTGGTGGCTGGTTTCATACATCTCGAAATCCAACCCTAGTAGTACTTTCAATTCAGATGATATTTTGCATTAAAAATGTCGCATGGCCCTTCAAGACATGGCATGCTCAAACTTTTAATAATTTTATTAAATTTTTTAAGGGTAAAGTGTTTCTTGTTATCTGTGTAATAAGTACGGGGTAGAGATGTATGTGATCATGCAACTAAATCTTACACCACCATGGCATGCATCACATTCCATTCCCATAGCATTGGTGCTACCTTGGCCCCATTGCCGATCTCCCTATTATATCTTTGGTAAGCAAGGAAGGGGATACCAGGCTTTGGACCCTCGTTCAATGGGGTTGACCCTTGATAACCTTCTAGACTAAGTATATATTTAAAGAGACTAATGAGGTCGTAGACTGGATAACTTTTTAGGTAGCCAGTCACTCCGGAGGCACCCTATAGATCGAGGAGAGGGAGCTACCTAGAATGCTATGAAATTTGATGTTTTCTAATTTTATTGAATGCATCCGTAATCGAACAGTAGAAATCATTCATTTCAGCCAAAAAAAAAAAAAATTATCCTCTGACCACCCTCTACAGTTGGACCAAGTCGCCGTACAGCATACGACAACCATAAGATCAAAATCAAAAGGGCACCTTGAATCATAGATCTCTCTCTTATGCGTTGGTGTCATCTTAAACTTTATAATATTCACGCAAGCCTGCACTCGCAAGCAAACGGTGGAAACCTAAACCTACTAGATTAATTAATTAATTGTTTATTTTTTATACTGTTGATCGGTTTGGATTTATCCACGAAATTTCATCAGGTCTTCGTAATCGATCCAGACCGCTCAATTGATGTAACCTCTACTTGCACGGTCGTGATGTAGGCGTCAAATTGCCAGTTTACAACAATTGTCCAAACTCGTCCAATTCGACGCGTATATATAGTCAGGGTACTCGGTAGAGCCATCCGTACCTTAACGACAAAACTCAAATAAAAACAGACGAATAACCTAGCAGATCATATCGTCTGGGGCCCCACCTCTAATAAGCCAATCTTTGGGGCGCTAACCCCGATTCGTCGAGTTCGTTCGCCAGTTGTCGTGTTAGCCTAACCTCGCTGTACTACGGACGGCAGCCATTCTGTTACCCGCTCGGTCCCCGCTCCATCCTTCCAACGAATAATTGTTTGCCACGTGGAAATTACCGTTGGCCCCGCACCGTTGCATGTATTGATTCGCAGGTACCGGTATCCCCTGTTCTTGTGATCAGGTCCACCTGCAATAATTCCTTACTAAATATAAACAAATATGACGATTTTAGCCCTCCTCGAGTCCCATTATCCCATGGAATAAGAACGAGAAACAACTATGTAGAGTTGTAGACGAAAGGGAAATAAAAGGGAAGCCCCCTTGATCGCTTCCGTTCTTTCTTGTGTTTTAATAAATTTCTTTCCCTCCAATCTCCTGGTTTCTCCAAAAGCCGTAACGCAGCAGCCAACCCTTACTAGATTAGTTTCATGAATAGAATTGGGATTCAGAAAGAGGGAGGGAGAGAGAGAGAGAGAGAAAGGAGGAGGAGGAGGTTTAATTGGTGCGGTGTTCGGGAATGGGATTCTCGACGGACAATCTGAAGGGATTCGTGCTGGCGGTGCTGTCGAGCGGGTTCATCGGCACAAGCTTCATCATCAAGAAGAAGGGTCTCAGAAGGGCTGCTGCCGCTTCCGGGATTCGAGCAGGTCGGTCATAAAAAAAGAAGAAGAAAGAAAAGAAAAACTGGTCTCTGTTTAATTATTATTCATTGTTCTCATCATGCGATGTGGGATGTCTTCTGTGGTGTAGGTGTTGGTGGATATTCTTATCTCTTGGAGCCCCTCTGGTGGGCCGGCATGATCACAAGTAAGCCAACAAAAGCATCATTTCCCTTGTTATATGTAAAATTTAACTTCAATATCTTTCAATTTATTATCAGTGTCATTGCATAATCGATTCATGGTTTGAAACAAAAATTTTTGGTAGTTTAGCAATCAAGAGGCTAAATATTGGATTACTGGTTCTTGGGCATGACTTTTGTTCAATTGTATGGTGCGACTTATCTTTTGATCGGTTGTTGACAAGTGATTTTGCAAATCTTTGGTCCCTGTATCGATTAATCACGAGATGTTATCTTGTTCAGTGATTGTTGGAGAAGTTGCAAATTTTATAGCATATGCATTTGCCCCGGCAGTTCTTGTTACTCCTCTCGGCGCATCGAGCATAATTGTGAGGTAAGTTTCGGCTGTGTATTAGAATGTGATGCTGTGTTGATCACCTGTAAGTGTTGACTTGCTGATGATATCTTGATGGATTATGTAGTGCTGTGTTGGCTCACTTTATCTTGAAAGAGAGGTTGCATAGTCTTGGGATTTTGGGCTGTGTGATGTGCATTGCAGGGTCTGTGGTGATTGTCATTCACGCGCCGCAGGAGAAAGCAATCAGTTCGGTTCAGGAAATATGGAAATTGGCTATGCAAACAGGTAAGCAGATTTCTTCACTCTATTTGTCTTTTTTTTTTTTAATATCAATTAGGTTTATTATATGCTTTCCTTGTCCATTGATGGACTTGTTTTATGATCACCACAGATTGATTGGGTTGGTTGTTTTTCAGCTTTCCTGCTGTATGTGGCTTCGGTTATTGTATTGGTCTTTGTGCTAATTTTCCATTTTGCCCCATGCTATGGGCATACAAATGTGTTAGTCTACACGGGCATTTGTTCTTTGATGGGCTCTCTCTCGGTAACGATTGTATTTTTAATATATTGCCACTTTCTTGTTTGCATACCTTATTTCAATTAAATTTAACACAAAATAAAGCTAAGACTGGATGTATGTTGAACTATAAAACTTTTTTACATATGCAGGTAATGAGTGTCAAAGCTCTGGGTACTTCCCTAAAGCTGACTTTTGAGGGCACGAATCAGTTAATTTATCCCCAGACATGGTTTTTTATGCTTGTAGTGCTTACATGTGTGATAACACAAATGAATTATCTTAACAAGGTGAGTAATGGCATAATTATTCCCATTGTATATTAATGTGCTTATGATTTTGCTGGGATTTTTTATTGCTGATGTTTTGGCTCAATAAGGTTGTAACTCAACTGCTTTTGTCTTTTCTTTCTTTTCTTTTATTACTAGTCCTCCTGCTACCAAGCCAACTGAATATATTCAGGAGCTGATCTTTTGGTGCATATTAGGTCCACTACCTTTCAGATAGATTTGAATGTGAACAGTAAGATTGAGGAAATATAATCTTCCTTTTTTTTTAAAAAACTATCAAATGCATTCATTCAAAATAAACAATATGCTATATATGTTAATGTCTTATGGGATTTGTTCTTCACAATGCTGAAGACAATGTGGTTTGTCTTGTTTCTTGGGTTATGTTTAAAATTGGGTATTTGTCAGCTACTTTGAATTTAGAACTATCATAATGCTTGCCAGCATATGTTCATGGCAAAGAGTCCCCCAGCTTCACCATGTGTGTTATAATGATTTAATTTTAATGTTCAAATTGGTAGTGATTGATCTAAGTACTCAAATAGGAAGGATGTATAGAGATGTTTAGGGACAATTTGACGAGTAGCTTACAATGTTATATAAGTGTGTCCTAGTGCACGAGGCTCTTGCCACTATGCAGTTCGGGAAGGCTCAGGTATGCACAGTCTTACCCCTACATTTGGAGAGGCTGTTTTCGTGTTTCGAATCCATGACATCCGAGTCAGAATAGAAAATCCTTATCGTTGCACCAAGGCCCGCCTTCATTAGATGACAAGGCTCTATGCTTCAAAATGTTCTATAGTAGAGAAGTTAAAGATGAGCATAGTAAAGTCATGAGGTTGATCTCTAATAAAAGAACGAATGATAAAACCAAATGAATTTTTAGTGGTAGCTCAGGAGTTGTGAAAAATATGATGAAGAATCTATTAACATGTTGTACTTCTAAGGAGGAAATATTAGAAACAGCCTCTTTTAGACTAGGGACTTTTTGTGATGAAAGATAAGAGAAGTGGGGAGATAAAATGCTTATATTAAGAAGCTTGGGTAGGTATGCCTTGAGAAAAAGTGTCCCCAATGAAAGCGAATAGTTGTGGATCCATAAAGGGGGCTTGTGTAAATAAGTGAAGACATGGGAGTCATCTCTCTAGTTATAACATCATCTGATATGTCTGCTATGGTTGAACTTGCCTTTTTAATATTTGATGCTCGTTGGTTATCTTCGTAAGCATCCTAGAATTTCATGGTATCATTATACGATTTCATTGCTCATGTAGTTGAACCCTCTAGTTGGAGATGTGTTTATCTGTCTCTAGGTTGGGATTCATTGAGTTGTAAGAAGAAAAAAAAAAATATGTATGCATGCATATGTTTATGTTTATTGGAGTTAATACTCACATAATTTGGTGAATTTTAGAAGGAAGAAACAGAGAGGGCTCTACGGATGATAAGCAGAGATATCAATATCATTTTGTAGCATATGATCTTTCACTTGTTCTCATATAATTTGGTGAATTTTGGAATGAAAAAAAGAAACAGAGAGAGCTCTTCCAATGACAAGTAGAGATATCAGTATCATTTTGTAGCATATGATCTTTCATTTATACTTGGTTCAAGGAGGCTTTATATGTTGTCAAAATGTAACCTTCAAGCCTTTTTCTAAGGGTGTCAAGAAAGGGGCTCTTTTTGAACCCAAGTTGGAAAGCAACTTGATGTTATCATTGATCATCTAACCAAAGCTTGATCTCAAATTAGATTTCAGACAAAATTGCTTGTCCGATACTGAACCTCATTTCCATTGGCCAAATTGGACCCACCCTGATTTGAGCAAAACTAGAACTAAGCAACGATCAACCAAAGGGATGGTGGTTGGCCAAGCTTGTAGTTTCTTGAGAGTGTGGTGAGAGAGAGAGAGAGATATTGAGGTGGAGGGAGGAGTTAGGCTATCGATGAAAGCATTGAAGTGAAGGGTTGGAAGAAGAGAGTTGGGCTATAGGGTTATGTTTTCTTTTGTCAAATTCTTAGAGAGGAGAGAAGGGGTTCCAAAATGGATGGTGAGTGGTGGCTTGTGATGGTGGGGGAGAGCACTGTAGTGGATAGGGTAGGGGGAAAGATGTAGCATACCTTTTGCTGATTGGTCATCGAGGGAGTATTGGAGGAGAGCAATCAGCCAGTGAGATGGTGTGAGGCAAGACAGCAAAGCCATTTGGTGGTTGGCTATTGTGGGAAATGTTGGACTAAGCTTGTTGGTAGTGTTATGGGGGAGTATCAGCCTAGGGTTTTTATAGTAAGGAAGAAGGAAAAAATACAAATGAAAGGGGTCGAGAGATTGGGAGAATGGAAGGCTTTTTGGGATTGAGCAAGGTGGAAAAGTTTTTTGAGTGGCTCATTTTATTGTTAGATTTATGGTCTTTCAACCAACAAGCTAGCATCTTATAGCTCACTCTAAATCTAGACCCAACTTATATAAATAGTCATTATGCCGGTCTAAATTTAAGGACTCGAACCTGATGTAATTTTTAAATTGGAAGTGATTTTATATTCAGACACGGTTTTGGGATGAGGAACCGTTGCCCAAGTCCTCCTTTTATTCTAGGTTGGATAGGTTTGCTTGGATAGGTGGGACAGAATTTTACCATCCTCGTTTTTCTATGTTTTTTTATAGTTTCGTTTCTTTCCTTCTTTTCCTCATTTTGGTTTGTTCTCTAGGTTAGAAATTCAAAAGGACCTTTTTTCCCCTTTTTGTCCTTTATTGCTAATAAACATCTCGCCATTAAGGAAAAGGGAATGTATATTTTATTTTAAGAAGTATCTTTTATTTGTACTTTGTTTTTTTAACTCAAGATGCTGTAAGGGATTGAGTTCATCTTCAAGTATACTAGCATATAACCCGGACTATTTGTGGGTACGTTTTTTTTTCTATTTTCAACTATTCTTGAAATACAATATAGAAATATAATATATTATACTAAATAGAAGGCTTCAATAGCCAAATTTTTGTTGCACAATAGCCAATGAACTTTAATAATGGCTGGGTAGAAACTTCCATCAAATATCTAAACGATATAGTAATATTAGTTTAAATATATATAATACTTAATATCCTCAATCATAAATTATACTCATACCAATTGTATAAGTATCATTGATACTTAATACTACTAATAGTACGATGCTCTATTATCTATCACTTATACACATTTATCATTAAAGAAATAGATAATATTATACTCATTTATAATATATATCTGTTAATAAGTGACCATTAAAGGCCTATCTTCCTCCTATGTTAGTTATAAGAGCCCTATTTATTATTCTAAAACCAGATTAGTGACATTATTGATAGGGGCATCCATGTTGAGAGTGGAGAGCTCAGCTTAGTAAATTTTCGTTTCACATTACTAAATATTAGTAAATCTTGTTCAAATTTTTTTCTTCTTTCTTAGTATGTTTCCCTCACAGACATGACTATGTTAAGTTATTTACTAATTTATAAATCTCTAAATCCATAGAATATTTTTAGTAGGTCACTAAGAAATTGTTGATTGCCACATGGATATGGGTTGTTTTCGATTCAAGTGCTCTTTCCCAAGTAGAGTGGATGCCTTGAAAGTTGGTTGTTTTAGCTAACTTGTGTCCAGTGTCAGAAGAAAAGGCATAATATAACACCAAAAACTATTCAATTTATAAACTATAAACTAGTTAGAATACCGGCCCCATGCAATACGCAAGGCACGATTTTTTCTTCAGTTTCCAACTAGTCTTGAAATGCAATACAATAATATAACAAATTATAAGAAATAGAAGGTTTCACTGGTCAAATTTCTATTGCAGATTAAATAATGAGCTTTGATGATGGTCGAGCAGAAACTCCCATTAAATATCTAAACTAGTATAGTAATATCAGCTTAGATAAGTATAATATTTATCTATTGTAGTTAGATAAAATTCTCAATTATTAGTTATACTTGATACTTAATATTGATAATAGTAAGATACTCCATTATCTATCACTTATACTTACTTATCATTAAAGGAACAGATAATATAATACTCACTTATGATATCTATTAATAAGTGATCATTATGGATCTCTTAATAAGTGATCACTTATACTCACTTATCATTAAAGGAACAGTTAATATAATACTCACTCATGATATAATACTCAGCTATAAGAGCAAATAACTATCATTATTTGCTACAGAATATATTATTTTATTAATTGGATATTTAAAATTATTATTATTGTGGCTATTATAGTAGTAATAGATAATAAAAAAAATAATGCTAGTACTTTTTTAATTACCTTTCACTTGATAAAAAAATTATTTCTCAAATTATACGATTTCTTTTAGGGGAAAAATGATGCAAAAAAATTGAACTTTCAAAAAAAGTTAGTTAAAAAATGGTGTAAATGAAAATAATGGTTGTTATTGACATCAAAACTAACTATTATAACACTAAATAATGTGTTATAAAAGCACCATTTATCAAAAATAAGAAATCTTTTTATCAAGTGAGAAGGTATTAAGATGTAGTCGCTATTTTAGTTTCAAATGTCCAATTTGACTAGTATAAAGGTTAATAGTAGATCAATGCTAATGGAGTAATATTTTTTTAATTAAAGGATTTTGATGTTGTTCTGTGATGGGTTCATACCTTTTATTATACACCGGAACAAGGATTAAGGACATGGTCCATCATGGTTGTACCATGCTGGACTAGAGAGAGACTAGGTCTTAGGAAACATCTAGACTCTAGGTCTCTCTAGATTGGGTTCTTCTAGATTCTCCTGGTTTGTCCCAGTCCTCTCCAGGATAGGATAGTGTGAGACAGTTGCATATCAATGCTCGGGATGACTAGGCATCTTGCAATATCAATTTTAAAATTTTTTTATTTTTTATTTTTTCTCTTTATTCTTGTTGTTAATAGTTGTTCTGGTCCAACCTATTCCTCTTTATCATCTTGGTACCATACTGTACTAGGACCAAAATAGGATGGGTACCGATATTGAGATTTAAATCCATGCACTAGAATTGATTTCCCACTATTGTTCATAGTTGATGAGAGAGAGAGAGAGACTCCATACTTTTATTGTGGAATGGTGGCGAGTTGTAGATTGGGTAAACCCATTTCCATATGTTCTGACCAAGGACTATGTATTAATGAACTTGAGCATGTTGGTATTGGAACAGGAGGGGAGACATAAGTGAAGGAAATCAGGGAGAAAACTCCCTTTCACATATGCCATTCTTCTCTCTCTTCCTCCATTGCACCCTCTTTTTCTCTTCATTTTCCTTTGGGGCACAAAAGTTTGCTTAGGATCGACTGGATAGAAATCAATATCAAGGCTTCAAATCGTGGCACGCCTTACCAGTCCGTATAGGTGCACACCGAGAATGGTACGGAAGGCGTACTGAGTGTCGATATGCCAAACCGATCTTTGTACTAGGCATAGCGACACTGTATCAAGATATTACTGGTGTAGGGTCTGGTAGTGGATAGTGAGCCTTGGTCCAAATTGCATCCCTTCACATCAGATCTTAATGCCTGTAGAAAATCTAGTTAGCAGATCTCTACCGAATACTCATTTTGGTCTCTTTATTTATTTTTCAATTTACAGCTCAAAGAAGACTTGGATTGACTTGATTTTTGGGTGCTAAATTTCTAAATTTAAGTCAAACCTCATAGGGGTTGGCTCTATATACTCAAGCCTAATAATAGTGCAAAGTCAGCTTATTAGGTTGGCTACAAATTCTACTTAGTAATCCATGATGATCAGACACATCTACTGCAGAATCACTTTTAACTGCCACAAAGTTGTGTGAGCCCTGGAGCTTAGGGTTCAGGTTTACCACACTCGGGAGGTTTTAATTGTAGATGGATCATAGAGGACTAAGAGACTTGCTTTTCAAAATTCTGAACATTTTTTTTACCTGATCTGAGAATAATTTTGTTTAACAAGCTGTTGTAAAAGGGTAGAAGTTGAAAAGGGATATTTGCAAATTACAATTTTGATTTTTGAGGAATAGAAAAGTTTTTGGTGCATGATATGGGCTTTATTTGGGAGAAATAAATACAGAAGTGGCAGGATATGCACATATATGGTACCAACTATACCTTTGTGAAACGTTCTCTATGCACCGCTCAACCTTCTTCGATCCACCGCTCATCCCTTCCCAAATCCAGCTTCTCCCTAGTGTTTTTTCCTCTTGTTTTTCTCAAGTATAGATTGCTTTTAAATAAGAATCCTATTTTTGATTTTGATCTCAGCCAGCCATGCCCATCAGAGTGATCCATCTATCCTTGCATCACTTTATTGAAGCCACCACCACCCCCCACTGGCCCCAAACCCTGCCCCCCCTTCCAAAAAGAAGAAGAAGAAGAGGAAGAAACAACGAAAAGGAAGAAAACTAAATTTATCTTACCTGTTTTTATGTCCGTTATATGCATTCATTATGGTTTATATAGATGGCCGTATGAGACCGAACACTTCTCTGATATGTTGGCAGGTTTGGGATGGATGGATTTTGTAAGAGAGCAGCAGTGTAAGGTGGGAAAGGTTAAGAGTGCAAGATGCAACTATAAGGGTACTATTGATATTGAGAACTCGAAATTCTGAAAACAGATTTGTAGGAATCAGCGATTAAGATTTAGTGACAGTTAATGAAAAAAAATAGAGGACGATAGAAGGGGAATAGGTGCTATTTAAACATCTGCATTTATCATTGTGAGTGATTATTATCATGGTTGCCATGTGGAATGTTGTCATCACACCCCATATTTACCAAGAAATATTTATATCTATTGAAGATTTATCATGCCAATTGTATGAAAATTCCCTTCTTGTTTGTTAGATTAAGTGATAGTTCCTCTATATCTGAGTAAGTCTAGGGAATCAGTATATTTTAATATCATTAAGGTTAAGTACTGAATATTTTTCTTTCTGGACAGCTTTTTTGTGGTATGCTTAGTAAGGGCCCAATCTGTACATTTGCTTGCATGAATGGACATCTTGATATTATGATCATCTTTGATTAGTTAGTTGTATGATGAAAATTTTACATCACTTACAATGTTTATATTAATAATGTCAACTGAATGAGTAATAATCTCTCAAACAATTTAAGGAGATGATTACTAAATCATAGTGCAAGTAAAGAGAAGTTGTAGATAGCTGCATTAACTTCAAAGTATGCAGTGGCTAGGATACATGTACTGTCAAGTCATAAGAAGTTCTATAGGTTGTAAGACTGAAGAAGCATCTGATAAATATATCACATTGTAAATTGGCAGCAGTTAATATTCTGCTTTTATATGTTCCTTTACTGTCCCGGCGTCCCATGGGACGTTCTGCTGGGGCTTGAATCCTTGATTTCTAGTTTAAGAATTATGAAATCTGTGGGCATGAAGCTAATTTAGTAGCCAAAGCAGTTTAACTGCGTACTTGCTAATAAGTTGATTACCATTAAGTGGAAGAAAGTATTAGCAACTGTTATCCATTGATCTCATAACAAACCAAATTTTACATATAGTCTTTCTGTCAACCTTTGTCTAGGTATCATGCAACCATATTTGAATAATTTCCCGGATAGTGGCTTTCATGTACTTGACCATATTTTAGTTGTACATCATATATCTTATCTTGTTATGCTACAAGGCTATCTCAGTCTTGAAGCTGATAGAGTTTTTACCTAAATCCAGAAAATGAAAATGTTTATTTAAATTTTCTTAAGCATCTGCTAGATATTTTTTTAATTGAGTCATCTTTTTTATTTTTTCAGGCTCTGGACACCTTTAATACTGCCATTGTGTCTCCAATATACTATGTGATGTTCACCACACTTACAATAATTGCGAGTGTCATAATGTTCAAGGTACTGTTTGATAGTAGCACCAATTGCAGGGTCTGATAAAGATGTCCTTGCATAGAGTTGTAATCATTTCATTTAGCACCAATCTTGCAATTACATATGCTTGGCATCTACACTGGAAATTATAGCTGACTTACTGATGTCTGGCATTGGAGTTAATTTAACAATGTACTTGCTTGATTCACATTTACTAAGCTCGAGAAGTTTCATATTTTACCATCGATCTTTTGTTCGATCATTGTTCATGGTCTGGCAATTGTCAGTATTGTCTTCCCATTGTTTTGAAATATATAAGCTAAGCACCACTTGCAGGATAATTGTTGCCCAAAAGGCACACCTAACATATGATCTAACCTCAGTAGGAAAGCTGCAGTTCTCCCACCCCTCAATAATTGACTTATATCCTGCTCACTTATGGTGACAAAGGAAGTCTGTAGGGCTGCTGCAGATAGGATTGATGTGTTCCTGTGTTTGCAGCAATGACAGACTTATTATTGGATGTTTGCATGACTTGCATGATGGAAATTTTTGTGAAATTGTACCTTGAGGTTCAACTTCCTAGAAGTAATGGTCAGGCTGTCCATTATTCCAACCAATTTATAGTTTGTTTGGGAGCATATTTAAGTGATGAGTTATCGTTTGATGTCTCCATTTAAGTTAATAAGGAAGCAGAGCACCTGTATGACACAAGTAATTGTGAAGATATTTAATACGGGGCTGCATGGTATGCACATATATTAATGCATAAGATTGTCTCCATCAATCAGATCAACTGAAACACTTCATACACCTTCACCTTATTGTGACACACATCTGGGTTCTATGGCGCCACCTTCCAGTTAGAGTTCTTTTCCCTTTTTTTATGAGGAGGATTTCTTTTGGGGCCTTTTCCTGGGTGTTCAGATCATTGCTTGGTGAGTCACTAAACGTCAAGTTCAAACATGATTGCAGGATTGGGATGGACAAAGCATGGGAAGCATCATTTCTGAAATTTGTGGCTTCATTGTTGTTCTTTCTGGAACCATTTTATTACATGTAATGAAAGACTATGACAGAAATTCATCAAGAAGTGCGTGAGCTACTCTGCCATATCTCTCAAGCTAATTTGGTTTTCTACTTTGCTTGATTTCAAACTATTGCTCATTGTATGAAGCTGTTTTGAACATAATGCAGGTATGTATGCATCATTAGCCCCAAATTTGACTACCAGACTTTGTAGTGGAAATGGGGAGTTGCTGAAGCATGTTGATGAGGAGACGGGATCTTCAGAAGATATACTTTTGAGAAGACAAGAGCTCTATTAGCAACTCGAAACACAGAATCATTCTATGCTAACATCCAATACCAAAATCTCAGTATGAAGATTCCAATCCAGTGACCGAACTTGTAGAATTTGAGTTGATTGGCAATCGAAAACTGATGAGCATTCATACCATGGTGTTTTTCATGAACTGCCACCTGGAGGCTTTGAACAGTTGTGCTGATTGCTTGGTGTGAGGAAGAAATAATGGCTGGTCTTCAGCTTTGCATTCCAATATATACTGAAGTGCTCAGAGTTTGTGGGATTATAGGGTGATCTTGCCCAGTGATGGTTCATGGCTAGGTGGTTAGGAAGATTAATTTCTTTTGTGCATGCATGGGCATCCAGTTGCCATGTCAGGAGGGTGGAATGTTTCATCCTAGCATCATGCATCAGAAAATCCAGCGAAAGGAATCGCTAAGTTCAGGAAGGGATAACCGGATAGCAGGAAAGGGGACAGGTTCTTGTTTGGTTTTGTCATTGCATGTATAGAAAGCATCGAGGAATATTTTATGCAAGTTTCAAGTTATTATTTTCACCAAATGCCTTGGATAAATGTCAGATGGATTTTCTTATTGAACGTGTAACTATCTCAAGCAAAGAAAATGTAAATCCATGATTGACTACAAGGTCAAAGGAAGCTGCTGCCTGAAATTTGAACCACTTTGTGTCCCTTTTTGGGTAGAACAGACTACATAGTGTTATTTTGATTACATTTCTCCACTCTGACAATAATCTTTACCATGTATTTTAACTTCAAAACAGATTGGTTCATTGTAAGTGTGATGATATAATAAGGATGAGACCTATAGTGTTTAATTCAGTCAACATTGGATGATGTATCATTTTGCTGCTGCGGTGAAGCCCATGATGAAACCACCAATCGGGCAAATTCTGATTAAACCATCAAGCTTACGATTTTCAGCTTATTCCTTGATGGCTTTTATGTATATAAACAGTAGCATGATCTCTCATATTCTCATTAACTAATATTCTCATATTCTCATTAACTTGTGATGCCTATCGTGGTTCCTATGAAAAAAGAAAATCACCACGCAAGTTTCATCAAAACCATGCATGCCCCACCATCAATATCCATAAGTATTGTTGTTGGTTTTTGGTTTTTATTTTTTTACAAATTAGCGAAATACCACATGGAGATTGATGTTGAAGGTAATATTTGAACAAAAATTCTGCTTTTCCTTGCCTCCATTCTCTCATCCTTAAAACAACAAATCCTTGCCATCAAAACGCTTTTAATAATCCTACAAAAAAAAAATTCAGAAAAGAAAACCAAAGGGTTTTATCATAGATGTCCTTCGGTCTAGTTCATTCTTCTTCGTTGGGTTTTTGGAAACGGAAACAGAAAAAAAGCAAATACCAAAGGGCCGTAAGTTAGCCCCTTTAGACTCTTCTAAAATCTCATGTTTATTATACATTTTCCATACTAATGTGTTGTAAAGTACAACGCCCTTCCAAATCCTGTTACCTAATCGGCAAAATGTTTCCAATTTAAAGCCTGCGTGGTCAGGCTGTGGGTCCAAATCTTGGATGTGCGTTTAGATCAGGTATAAGTTGGAAATGCTTGATCATTAGAGTGAAGAATTCACTCCTTGGCCTACTTCCAATTACACAAAGTTTGAGCCTTTTGTCCTCAAAGACAGGAGATTTACTTAACATGATCAACTGGCTCTCATGAATATCTTCAACATCTCATTGTATGGTAGGTCTTGCCATCCATGGTGGTTCACAATTGGATCATAGACTATCCTTGCATACTTAGCTATAAAGATTTTGCATGCAAGGTAGTTTTAGATATCCTATGGTTAGGAATCTGTTCCAAGCTCCTTGTGCAGTCTACAACCTTAGTTTCAAGATGTTCCTACAATTAAGACAAGTGGTAGATACTGTTTTGTGACTATACCACTAATTGACTAATTCTAAATGGAACAATATTCTTATTCAGATTTCTTTTGACCTATCAAGCTTTGCCATGTACCTAAATTTTAAGAACTTTCAGTACTCATGATGATCAGCTCATCGAGATGTTGCCCATGATAATCCAGCTTGTT
This sequence comes from Phoenix dactylifera, assembly GCF_051530095.1. Taxonomy (NCBI): domain Eukaryota; kingdom Viridiplantae; phylum Streptophyta; class Magnoliopsida; order Arecales; family Arecaceae; genus Phoenix; species Phoenix dactylifera. The sequence goes on from NC_143197.1 coordinate 24,223,631, forward strand.
CAAGCAATCATTTGCCCCAAGAATCCCTTGAAAAGTGATGATGTAGGCACGACATGTATTGCGCAATCTATGATCATGTCCATTTTCTGAAACAAAAACTACTCGAAGCCTAACCATGCATCCATTGGAACTAAACACCCTATGACATATTAATATGCTAGCATGGTGCATGCGATGCACAAGACTGTTGGCTGAAGACATGCATTGCAATCTAAACTTCAAATTTCGTACTAGAATGGATAGATATACCACATATTGGGCGGCCATCCTAAGGTTAAAACATGCCATGTGCATATACAAATCACCTCACCTGATCTAGGTCTATCGAATTCAGTCCAGATACAAAAGACCCCACATTGGGTCAATGCCAATATGGATTGGACATTGACATAGAGCCCCATCTATGTCCTCCATCCTGTGCATGGGGACATGGAGCTCAATCATCCTAATCCACATTTTGCTTTCTCCCTCCCAAATCCCTCCCAATTGCCCCCCACCTGTCTTTTATTGAGCCAAAGATATGTGCACTTGTTCATCATGGACAGATAAGTTGCAATCATTTGATGTTGGCTTCTATTCACTTGGCTCCATCTCCTTCCAATGTACCTATATTCAGTTTTCTTGGTATAGAGCGAAGCATTTAAACAACTTAGCCACAGAAAGCTATCTCTCTGCCTATGTATTTTTAATACAACTTGAAAAAATATGTTCGGTAGACCTGTTCAGACCTTCATTCTATCTCTTCTACAAGTTTTAACCCAGATATTGGATCCTACTTGAAATAGGGTTGTTATAATTTGCATCATCAAATCTTAATTCAATTTATTGTTAAAATGGCGAACGGCTTTTGATTTTGGCAATCACATGCGTGGTGTTAGACTATTAGCAATTCCGGTTTTTGAAGATTTCTTTCACGCCTCAGGTCCTAGCTGGAGTAGCTCAGTTGGTTAGAGCGTGTGGCTGTTAACCACAAGGTCGAAGGTTCAAGCCCTTCCTCTAGCGGTATTTATTGCCATAAATAATTTCTCCTATTTTCCCTTCTTTTTATGATTTTCTGGTGCTGGTGGAGAAAGAAAGATTAGTTCTTATTTTGTTCCCTATTTTTTTTTTGAATTTTAAAATTGAGATTTTGTGGAGCTTTGTCTTGCAGGTCTCTTAGTTCAGAGTAATGTCTATTTTCCCTTTTTTTTCAATGATTTCCTGATGCTGGTGGAGAAAGAATGTTTAGTTCTTGTTTTGTTCCCTTTTTTTTGGTTTTTCTGAATTTTAAAATTGCGATGTTGTGGGAATTTTAAAATTGCGATGCTGTGGAGCATGGTCATGGAGACCTCTTAGTTCGGAGTAAACATTCACCTACTTCACAGATTTTTTTTTTTTTTTTGAAAAATTTAAGATTATTGTCGGAAATCTCTGTAGGTAGAGCTTTTATGATTGAAACCCAAGCCAAAGGGTGTTCGCTAGGTTTGTTTAGATTTGCTGTGCCATTTAAATTTTGATACCTTACATAATTGCTCATGATGATCACTTCACCTAACTACGACCCTTGACAAAATCACCCCATTCAATTAATTATTTGCCGCATAACAAGTGAAAATATTTTGCATGATTCAGAATGTGCATGCTAGATATAGATACAACATACAATGTGCATACCATGATTGCGCCCATTTTCTTCTTAAACATAGGCTACTTAAAGGCTTCAACAGGAGGAGATAATAGAGGGACGGGATTTGTGATCTGTGATCACAATTCCAGACTGATTGTTGCGGGAGGGCGGTGCATCTGTGGCACAACAGTCATAGGAGCGGAGCTTAGGGCGGCATGGAAGAGTTTCACCTATGCAAGGAGTGTCTTGGGGGCTAGTGTGATCACCCTATAAGGAGATTCCGCTATGGTGATCGATTGGATTCGGAACGCTGAGCAACATGTCGACAGCCATCCTCTCCTTAGCGATATACAGCGGATGGTGAGAGACTGTGACTTCTTTCAAATTACTCATGCGTACCATATGACGAACATGATGGCTAATTGGGTTGCTTTCTTTACTATCCATCACTTTGGAGAAGTTTTATCGACATGGACTGATATTGTACCTCTATCTTTTTACTACATATTAAATCTTAATTTAGTTGATTGCACTCACGCCAGGTTAACGTGAGCGACCGTTGCACCAAAAAAAAAAAAAGAAGCTTGAACAGTGGCATATGCAAATTAAACCCTTCTATGACATAATAGCTAAAAACTTGCACTTCAGTCTAAAGTTTGAGCTATATTGTTAAAAAAGGAGATACATCATCCATCAATCGACCATACCGAGGGTTCAAACATGCCATGGGCACATGCACACCTTCTAACCCAATCTAGGCCTGCTGTGGAACCACTTGCATTATAATCCAGATTCCAAAGACCCCATGATATGTCCATGCATGCATGCCAACATAGATTGGATGCCGACATGAGCCTCATCCATGCTATGCCTATTATCCTTATCCATATATCCTGCTCTGTCTCTCCAAATCCCTCCCAATACTCCCCACCTTGTCCTCCGTCGAGCCCAAGGTGTTTGAAGCCATTCACCACGGACACAGAGGTCGCAATCATTTGCTTTTGGCTTCTATTCACCTGCCTCTCACCTACTTCCAATTTAATTAAATACATCCGGTTCCATCCGTGTTGCATGAAGCACGTAAACAGCTTGGAAGCCATCTCCCTGTCTTTCCCTGTTTCAATATGAGGGGATGTGTCTGGTAGTGGGTCCCAAGGCTTTGTCCCAGGCCTTTATCCTCTTTTGCTGCAAGCCTATGCCCAGGTATGGGGCCCCTTCTTTGAAAGCCACAAGGGTTGGTTTTTATGACCGATCGTCTTAGTTGGATTTGTTTATGATGAAGCAGCGATGACTGTTTGTTGTTATTAGCCAATAAAATTATAATAAACAATGAATGATATCATGGCATTGTCATGATATTATTTGATTTTCTTTCATTTCATTCAAATATTGTATTATGATAATCACAATTTTTCTTATTGTAAACAGATGAATATACGGTGATGGTCATCACTTTTCAAATATCTGGTATTCTCATATATTTATATTGTTTGGATTGATATAGTTCCCTATACAAGTTTGACTGGAAAAATTTTTCAATTTACCCCTGACATAAAATTGGTAGAGAACTGTGATAAGAGAACTGTGAGACATTGGACTTGAGACCAGATGGAAAAAAATGGAGAGATGAAAAGTCATAAAAGAATGTCTTAAAATGTGAGGTAAGGACATATATATATATATATATATATATATATATATATATATATATATATATATAAGTGCCATGGTTGGGAAAAGTCCAAATAATGAAGACAAGCTTTGACGATTACCATTATAAGAATGCTAATATATGGGCATATGCTATGCGCATGCTGTAATTTTTGAGAAACCGATATAAAAACTCATGAACTTTTTTTTGTGCGAAGTGTGCAATCTTTTTTTTTATTATTTAAACATTCGAAAGGTTCGCCTTAATTTTGAAGACGCGCTTCTTTTGCTTCTCTCTCAAAAGAAAAATTTAGTTGAGCATATTATATAATTAAGATAATATCAGTGATTTGATTAGTGGTAACATGAAAGAATATAAACAAATATAGGATTTGAATCTGGAACTTCAAGGACCAGGGGGAATGCAGTTACATCCATGCTTTTTCTTAAAAGCAGAATTCATGAAATGAAAAAAAAAGAAAACGAGATATATGGGTTATTAGTCATCCCAAGAAATAATTTTTGAAATTTTTACTATAACAATAATCACTAAAACAGTGGCTGTTGCAACATTGTTAAAATGAAAAATAACAAGCAATTATAGGAAAAAGACATTATCTTTTCATTTATACTTTTTATTAGATAAACTAATTTTTTTTTTTTTTTTGGGATCATATAGCCACTTTGGAGATAGTTTGACATTAAAATACATGAATGTTATAAATATATTATTTTATTTAAAAGAAGGTACATGTGGAAATAATGATTGTTGTCAGTGTTATAGTGGCCCATTTTAATGAAGAATAATAAAAAATAATTATCATTATTTTTCTATATTATTTATTTTAATGTTATAACACGTGATTTGCTGAAATTATTATAATGACTGTTATAATTGTTATAGCACTATTATCTAAAACGAGATGCACCTAATATAGCATTCAGATATGCATGGGTACATGGTTTGCCGGGTCAGTTTCTATTGATTAAGTAAAATATTGACATTATAATGATGAATGTGCCCATCAAATGTGGCATCGGATACCTTAATGAAAAGGATTCCACAATAAACAAGATATCTTGGTAAATATGCGGACAAGATATATGCTTGTTTTGAATCTTAAGCTAGTATAGTCGATCTACTTTAGGTAGTATGCCGTTCTACATGGTGTCATAACCATAGTCTTGAAGATCAATTATTCATGTGTTTGTAGCTTAGCATAGTTGAAGAGCTTCTAGTAATTCATTATATGGTGGCGTAAACGTCTGGACTCTTATTTGATAATTCAAAAGATTAATCATCATAGCTGAAGCTACTACATTCTCTAGCATTGGGATCAAAAAAATTGAATAGCACCAATTATTTGTATTGGAAGGCCTGCACCAAGTCTTACTTGATTGAGCAAGATTTATGGGAGATCGTAAATGGGATAGATACGATAAAGCCTCCAAAAACTCCTGATAATGCATAAGAGAGGAAAAAATGGGAGATCAAAACTCGAAAGGCAATTGGTATTCTCAAAGTGAATGTGGATGAAGATTATTATCAACATATTCAAGATATAGAGGAGCCAAAAATAGCATGAAATATTTTTGTTGCTCTCCACTCAACGTCTATTGAGGCTTAACTTCAATTTTTGGAGAACGAGATTTGTGCTCTTAAGCAAGTTAATCTTATAATCTCCTAATATTTTCTTAAAGGAAAGAAATTGTTTGATGAGCTTGGCATGCTTGATCCAAATTCTAGTTATGATAAAAAAAAATAACATAGACCGTTAGCTTGTAGTTTGAATAAAGAGCATCGTGCTTATATACTTGCTATTTCTAGGTGGGTTAAACAACCTACATTACTTGATATTCTCATAGTAAAAAACCTACTAACTTGACTGAAGAAAATACATCTGAAAAATTTTCTTAGCATGAAGGTAGCTAAGCTGAAGAACAACTATTTTATTTATTAAAAAAAATATGCTTTTGATTTATTGAATAAGCATTGATTGACTGATTGCAAGTATATACGGACACTAATTGAATCAAATTTAAAGTTGAGCAAAGAGTAGGACAAACTTCTTGATGATCCTACTATGTATAAATAGTTTGTGGGTAGTTTGATCTATTTTACCATCACAAGACTATATATTTCTTATACAGTTAGCGTAGTTGATCAATATATGCAACATTCTCGGCAGCCACATCTTGATGCAGTTTTATGGATCCTAAGGTATATTGCTAAGATTATTGATTATGGTATTTTGTATACTAATAATTCTTTAGTCAAGTTAGTAGGTTTTGCAGATAAAGACTATACTAGTGATGTAGACACATATAGGTGTACCACTAATTATTCTTTTAGCTTAGGATATGATATTATTTCTTGGTGCCATGAGGGACAACCTACTATTGCATTGTCTTTTATAGAGACAAAGTATCGTGTGGCTACGATGGCTCATAATATTGCTCGGTGATTTAGGTCAGGATATTGTCTATATTATTCCTCTTTATTATGATAATGAGAGTGTAATCCAGTTGGTGAGGAATCCAATGTTTCATGTGATGACAAAGCACATTGAAGTTCATCATCACTTAATTGGAGAGAAAATTGTAGTTGAAGAAGTTGATCTGCTTCTAATTTCTATAAAGGACCAGCTAATGAATATCTTTACTAAAGAAGTAGCGGTTGAGTGGTTTGAAAATTTGCACAGCAAGCTCGACGTTGTCTATATGCATTTTGCAATGAAGAAGAGTGTTGAGAATCATTGCTCGTTTATCTTAAGATTCTATTCCTAGTTTTATTTTATTTAGTTATCCCACCTAGAATAGATATTTTTTATTCTGTGCAGTTATTTCTTTTAGAATAGTTATTTTTATCCTTTAGTGATCATCAAAGTTTGTTGGGTATTTGTTTTGAATTTAAGTAGAAACCAAACATCCCTCTATTTAAAGAGATCTTTGGCCTCCTTATCGTGTGGGGAAAGAGAGAGAGAGTAAAAGATGTCCTTCTTGCTCAAGCAAGGGAGAGATGGCTCAATTTCTTTAATAAAATATTTGTCTTCTAAATTTTTTCAATATTTGATGGTTATTTTGAATTTTAAGTTGGTACGATCGATGTACACTGGATAGCGTGTACACTGGATAGCGTGCCATTCCAGGAAGGATGCGGCAGTGGTGGCAGGAAGAAGAAAATATTACAGAACTCTATTCTTCTCCCTGTCAGCCTCACATGCACTATGATAGGAATAAAATAAAATATGGGGTTATCCATTCTTTCAACCTACTTCTCTATTCTTTTCTTATATATATATCTTAACAAAGGAATCTATCCCAAAAGAAGAGAAAGATCTTCCCACATAAAATAATTTTTATTTTAGTCATACCAATCATTGCTGGGTAGCCCTTTGTTTATCCTTGGAAGATGATGGTCTCCCCTTCTCGGTAATAGTGGCAATAGAACTTGAAGTTGGTTCTCGAGAGGTTTGTCTTGTTGATTTAAGTGTTGAGATAACGGTTGTTTAAAGGAAAGGAAGAGGAGAGGGGTGGAAGGGTGTGCTATGGCGATGCCATGGGCCTCAACCGTGGACATAGTGAAGGTCGTCTGGGTGGCCCTCGGCGACTGGATCTCGTCATGTATGATGGTCGCCGATGAGATTGCTCGTGCCCTCAGGACCGGCGACGTCGGCTTCTTCCTTCTTGAATAATTCCCTGTACATCCCCAAGCTATGTTTACGTCTAATTCTACTCTCTGCATGTTTCTTTTCTCTCCAGTTCTTTCTTTCTTTCTTTCTTCCTTTCTTTTGCCTTCCTAAGTTTTGGATGTAGTTGTGTTTTTGTACAAAACAATAAAATCAAAGGTCGACATAAATCTCCCATCATGATCGCATCTTATCCTAAGTGAATTAGAACCTATAACCAGATCATGTCTTCAATCCAATCAAAGTCAATTATGATCATTACAATTTTTTAACATTAATTTGTTAATATTTGATTGATCGATAATTTCAGATCTCTTTGAGAAAAAGGGAGGAAGGTTTATCCGTACTATAATTACTTACAAGCTCCAATACTTGGGAGTTGTACTGCTTAGGATTCTAATCTAGAATTTCTAGGCAAGCCCCAGCCTATGAGATGTATCACTTTCTTTATATTGGTTGAGATAATGACAACAATGTGGCATTTTATATTGGCATGACATAGTGCTTGTTTGTGCCATACATGCACCATGTCATTTGGATTATGTAGTAGAATACATAGGTAAATCGTTCACTTAGTCACTTCATGGCCACCCCAAGGTTTTAAAGATGCCATGGGTGTGTAGCGAACTACTAATCGAATGTTTTTGTTTTTGAGGGAATTACTAATCTAAACTCGGCCGGCAGCCAAACCGCTTGCATGTATGATATATACAATGAAGAATGATTGGGGTTGTATCATTCGCACAAAAGAGTGATTTATCTTTTTTCATGGCGCCAACCATTAGATCATACCCTGCATAGATCTCAAAGCACTCAGAACTTTTTTATTCCTCTATCTATCCAGCTCTCTCGAAGCAGTTATTGCGCGATCCAACGGTAGATTCGTGTGAGAAAAGATGGATCCTTTTTACGCGTGAAAGATACAACCCCTGCCCCATTGATGCCATGCCAGAGCATACTGAAAACTGACATTGAACCCCACTCAATCATCCATAAATATAGTAGGCTTTGCCTCTCCAAATCCCCAATCTGGCCCTCCATTGAGCCAAATATCAACTTGCTCACTGTGAACCTAATGATGCAACTATTTGATCCACAAACCGGCCTCCACTTCCTTCCAATCTTGATATATCCAGTTTCCTTCTCATTGAAGCATGTAAACTTTGTGAAGCTACTGTAACACATCTGTCTTCTGTGTTTTTTGTGAGAAAAACGACTTTGGAACGGGTCCAAATGCTGTGTCCAAATGTTGGTTAGTAGTCTTATTTGTCGTGCAAACCAAATTCAATTTCTGACAATGGTATTCTATTTTTTGTGAGCTAGTCTTAAGCTCACCCTCTTAGCTTGAGAGAAATGGAGGGTTTGAGTTCTAGTAATGATGTCCACGTTGTATTTCTCCAGGAAAAAAAAAGAGTCAAATTGTCCTACAATTGCCATCACATTTTAGGAAATATAATGAGTTAATTAATCATTATTATTTAAATGTTTGGCGTTTACATGTGTTGTGGTTCAAATTTGGCCCGAGGGTGACCATGCCGGAGGAGTCGGGAGGGCTGCCAGGGGAGCTGCAGGTCATAAAAGCGAAGAGATCTGGCCGAGGTCGGTTTGGTCGGCATTGAGATCTGCTTGGCCGGAACAGGGTGGTCTCTTGTCCTGAGCAGGACGATCCATTCTGTCCCTTATCAACATGTATAATGCCTGAGTTGGATATTCCTCCCATCTCATCCATGTATAGTTAAAATTAAAGATAATTCACAAGAATATTTCTCGATGGCATTATTTCTTGTTGTATATGGCATAAAATCAGAATTCACACTGGTTTTTTTACTGGTTGGGAATATAATAAGTCAGATCCAAACACAGATTAAAAATGTGAAGGGTTGGTTGACAATGATATAAAAAATAAATTATAAAATATAAAGTAAATATTTTTATAAAAATTACGAAATTAAAAGATCCATAAATTTAACTTAAATAATTGGGACAAGACTTATGATAATACTTATAGAAACATGACATGGCAAAATATCTTTATAAATACTGTGATAACCGCCCCGTTCCAAGAGAAACGGAAGGGGGCCATTACAACATGGTACAGATATTTGTAACGCCTGGTGGTGGACGGTTACAACCGTCCGCCTCCCTCAGCGATCGTGGACTACAAGAAGCCCCGTTCGGCTAGGCATTTCACCACTCTTTCCTCCTCCTCCAGTCTGTCTCCCTCTCTCACGATTCTCCTCGTTTGTCAAGACCCGGTGTTAGACCCACGCCACCGGAGCAGAAGGCCACATCGCCGGAGTAGGAGGCAGGCAACCACCTTCAGAGCAGGTAAAATATAATTTATTTTTGTAGATCTAGCTTAGAGATTAAATCTAAACAAAAAAAAAGAAAGAAAGAAAAAAAAGGGGCGTCGGCCGGGGCGGCCGTGAACAGCGTCGGCCACAGGTCACGGCGGCCGCAGGCCGTCAGCCGCGAGCACCAGTTGCAGCCGCGGGCGCGGCCGCAAGGGCGGCCGGTGCCACTGACCGGCCAGGGAGCGCCGCCGGCTGTGGGTCGGGCCCTCTTCGGGTCCGATCTCTCCTCCACGGGAGAAGAAAGAAGGGGAGGAAGAAAAAGAAGAAGAGAGGAAGAAGAAGAAAAATAAAATAAAATAGAAATACTTACTGGTGGTCGATCCACAGGCGCTGACCTCCGCCGCGAGTCGTCGGCCGTGGGACACAGGACGCCGACGCGGCCACGGGCACGACCGCAGGCACAGCTGTGGGCGCGACCTTGGGCGCCGCAGGCCGGCCGCCGGGCGTCGTCGGCCGTTGCCCGTCCCTCCCGAGCCTCCTTGCCTCATGGGAGGAGAGGAGAAGAAGAGGGGGAGGAGATCGCGGTGGAAATGGAAGAAGAAAGGGAGAAGCTTCGGGAAGGAAGAAGAAAGGAGGAGAGAAGGAAAAGAAAAAGAAAAGAAAAGAAAAGAGAAAAAAAAAATGGTGGGCCATAGTTGAACTTAAATGTGAAATTGGGTTATTGGATTCAAAGCCCAATAATCCAATTTCAAATTAGAAAACCTGAGGAAGAAAGGACCTCAATGGCCATGGGCCGAATTATTGAAGTAGGCCCGTAATCAGATTGGGCTCGGTCCGAGCCAAGTAGTTGTGAACTCGAAACTAATTGGGCTGAAGGGCACAAACCTTAATAGAAGGCTATTGGGTCCAAACTAGAAAATGAAATTGGCTTAGACTTATGCCAGAAACTGAATCAGACTTGAATTAAATATTGAATCAGGTCTGAACAAGAAGCTGACCTAGACCTGAACTAGGTTAGGGACCTAAGAATGAAATTGAGTTCTATAGTTGGGTTATAAACGGATTAATTAAGAAAGAATGTAAATAAATGAAATTGAACATGCAATTAACAGGTAATTTGATGATGATGATAGGTAATTGAAGAATTGGCACCTAAACCTAGGAATTGGAAAGCAAATTGCAGTAAGTAACCCTGGCACCATCGTATTGATTTCCAATTTACTGTTTAATTGTAAGTATGAAATTATGAAATTGTATTTGATATGATATATTTTCTCAAAATTAGGATCAAGTATATGATTGCATATGATTCATGAATTTGATTAAAGAGCATTCTTCATGAATATTTAATATTGTATGAGTTATGAAATTATGATTATGTTAGACTGCATGAAAAATGATATTTGAGGCATGTTTATGTATTTTAAATTATATGATGACATTTATCATTTTCCAACTATTTATGATGATTATGATTTATGAAAGAAAAGGAATAATGATTTATAAACTCTCAGATTGCTATGTACGGCCCTCGCCAGCGGGTTATAATAGCTCGGCAGACGGCCATCGCTAGCGGGTTATAATAGCTCAGCATACGACCCTCGCCAGCGGGTTATAGTAGCTTGGTGTAGACCCTGCCAACAGAAAATAATTGTTGGCAAAGATTATGGCCCTTGCCAGCGGGTTATAGTAGCTCGTCATACGGCCCTCGCCAGCGGGTTATAATTGCTTGGCTTAGACCCTGCCAACGGGGAATAATAGTTGGTAAAGATTATAGCCCTGTCACGGGTAATAATAGTGACCATAGCAGCACTATTATCTGAAAGCACGAATTTTAAAGCATGAATTATGATAAGTACGGATTTCAAAGCATGAATTATGATAAGTACGGATTTCAAAGTATGAATTATGATAAGTACGGATTTCAAAGCATGAATTATGATAAGTACGGATTTCAAAGAATGAATAATGGCAAGAATTTTATATGATGCATATTCATATTTATGAACTTTCATGGATAGAACATGCATTGCTTTATGATCTGATTTGTATATATCATCTATAAAATGCTTTATTTTGCCATAACTGTTAGCTTCTTAAACACTGCATTGGCATAATTATGCTTGATCCAATAAGACAGTACTTGGTTACTTACTGAGCTGTGTAGCTCATATCTTTTTATCTACTTTTTCTACAGAGGAATAAGACTACTAGGAGCAGGGAGCTTGGTGTTATTCAGGGTTGGGGTAACTGAAAATGATATGTAATAATCAAATTTTAGAAGCTCTGTACTGTTCCAACTTCATGAATAATGTTATGACATTAGTAAATGAAACTATTTATTTTTATTATGAAATTTTAAGTGGCTTCGTGTTATTGTGTGCATAAGATTGCAATAGCACGGCCGTGTCATGATCCGGATTTAGGGCGTGACAAATACATTTTTATAAATTTTTGTAGAGTGCGGGTTTGGGTATCATCACAGAGGATGGAAGCAACCATCCAATATCCAGTTGTCCAAGCAGTTGGTAGCCTGTCACAAGTTATCTCTACAATCTTCCATAGTCACCAGATTGATGCCTTCTTTCTCTTTTAGAGACTCCAGCTGTCCAAATGGGTGCAAATCACATCCTTCTTGAGGATGACTCGGCCACGGTAATCGAATGGATATAGAGTTGAGGACGCGGCGTTGCTCTAAACCGCTGTTCCACGATATCTGCAGGCTCTTAGATGAGTGCGGTCTCTATCAGGCTACATATGTCTACAGAGAGGCGAACAGTGCTGCTGACTGGATGGCATCCTTCGTGGCTCACCACTCGGAAAGCTTCATCTGGAAAGGCCATGTGTCAGTGCCTTTTTTTTTGTATTATTTTTTTTTTTAATTTTGTTGGCTGCACCCATACTTGCCGCATGAGAGCTGCCGTTGTAAAAAAAAAAAAAAAAACTCCATATTAACTTTGAGGGAAAAAAGAGAGAGAGAGGCCGATATGCGGCAAAGAAGGCAACGGTACCCAAGTTGCAACTTTTCCTTCTCTTACCTGTCAGCTGTCCACCGTACACAAGATTCCAACAACTAACTACTTGTTATGAATATCAAATATATTATAACAAATAAAAATTCTTAATTCACTGAACCATCTGCTCCTTTATTTTGTTTAATGTGCCTAATAGGAATCTCTAAGAAGAAGAAAGAAGGTTCCCACATGGAGCAATCATTTGCATTTTAGTCTGTAGCAATTATTGTTGTTTAACTTTGTTTATCCTTGTAGGATGATGCTGCTTCTAGTAGTGATCTTTATTTAGTTAAAAGTGGAGTTGGTATATTGATAGAGAGCTATTTTTGGTGGCAAAAAGTGTTTAAAAGGATTTTTTTTGCAGGACAGTCATTATATTTTTTTTGAAATTACAGGTTAGAAACCATTTTTTCTTTTATTCTATAATAGTCACTTTATTTGTAAGGGGACATTCAGATCAGCCATTGTTGTTAGTTTTTATCAAAATTAACTCACTCTGGTTAAATATGGATAGGAAACTATCAAGTTTCTAAAATACCCTCTAAAGACTTGGAAGTCTCTCTAGTCTCCTTTCAAGCTCATCCTTTGTGGTGGATCTCCTTCTTCCCTAATCCCACATCAATTAGGGTTTAATTTTATGTCAAAAAGCTAGTCTTCTTGTTTTCTCTGTTCAAAAGTCATCTTCTTTCTCTACACTAAAAAAATTGGCAAGTTAGTATCTTTTTGATCTTGGTTGTTGGCTTTTAAGATGTTTTCTCTCTTAAACCCTTTTCTTCGTCCTCCTTGGATTTTCTAATTTTTAATTCTTTCTCTCTATGTTCATTCTATCCTCTCTCAGATTTTCTTTCTATCTTTTTTACAGAGAAAACAAACTGGAGCAACATTTATCGTTCCTACTTCCTTCTTCTCCCATCTAATATTATATAGGGTTCGAGAGTGGTGCTTTGTCAGTGATTTTTTTTAAAAGTAAGGGAAGGTTAATTTCCATTTTTGATGAATTACATAACTCAAATGCATAACTTTAGTTTAGTATATAATTTGAGTTTTCAATATGTATATAGAATTAATATGATGTTAATCTATAATATAGTTAATTACAATATTGTAATACAATGTGAAATATATCATTTGTATACATAATACTAGCTAAACAATAATTATGAACCTACAAACTATAGGTTGTAGTGAGGAAGTACTAATATGGTAAGAGATAACGATATGATCGGAAAAACCAGCAGTATGAGGCACTAATAGCTTGCAATATAGTGCATCTAATGGACGGTATCTATGCACAGCGAGCAATATCGTTAAACATGGCAAGGAGTATTAGTATGCATGATCGGCAATATCGGTGTAATGACAAGCTTACATAATTTACATAGTATTATATCTAATAAAAAATACAAGAAATAAAGTAAAGGCTTTAGTACAAATTATGTTTTGTTATCCGCTATTACAAGTTTATGGCAATCTTTAGTAGAATACATCTTTGCTTGTTTTAGTCAGTTAGGATGCTCATTACATTGTGTCTAACATCATAAATAACTAAAATAAGCAAATATATATTCTACTAAAAAATATATTATTTACATATTGGCTAGAAACTTGAAATAGTAAATAATGTGATAATTTTATTAACAACTTTGCTGTTTGATATGAACTGATAAAAACTTTGGAAGGCCTCCCAATCTTAAATGAGGACATGCCAAAATGCAATGTACTTTATTAGTGAGCCGCACTCATGCTTTGCATGCAAACTGCTTGCATGTAAGTAGCCCATTCTCCTCCTTATCCACACATAGCTCAATCCTTCCATCTCTATTAAAACTCTTCCATTGTTAGGGATGTCAAGAAATTGGATATACCCAAATATTTTATCCATCTCTAAACCAAACAAGGTGGTTTTAATCAAAATTAAATGGAGATCGTTATGGTGATATATTTAAAAATTAAAACTATTAAGTGTTGGTTTTGGTTACAATTTTTGTGATTTGCTGATCTGAAACCAAATCCGACATGAAACTAGAAACCTAATCCGAAATCAAACGTATACAATATTTAATACTTTTGAGTACCCTTTATATTTAGTATCAATCCAACTTACTAACTTCACGAGAATGGTTGTGTAATTATTTTTGGATATTTATTAAATAAGTTGGTATGGATTATAGTATAAAAATTATGGATAATATTTTGGATTTGATTATTTATATGTAAAATTTTATAATAAATAAAAAAAATTTAATGGCTTTCAATTTTTAGTTTTGATTTGGATTTTATGATTTTTTTTTAGTGATAGTTATGATTTTTTTATTTTAAAAATTATTCGATTTCAATTTTAGCTTTGGAAGGTGATGATGAATGCCGATTTAGTTTTATTACTAATCAGACGAAACCTGTGAGGCCCAATAGTCCCACATCGGAAAGACTCGTTCTAGAGCCTGGGCATATGAGGCGGATATCTCTTAATCCTGCAGCCGCGTTTTGGGTGGAAAACAAAACCGGGGAGGGGTGAAGGACGCTTGCGTGAATCTCCGAAAACGGACAATATCTGGCAGGGGAGCCCCGTATTCCCCCCTCATGTGGCCCCCACGTGGGCACTAGGTGCCTCTCGTGCCTCGCAAAGGCGGGGGCGTGACATTTGGTATCAGAGCTGAGGATGGCTCTTGTCCGATGGTGGGAAGGGTGTGAGGCCCAATAGTCCCACATCGGAAAGACTCGTTCTAGGCATATGAGGCGGGTGTCTCCTAATCCTGCAGACGCGTTTTGGGTGGAAAACAAAACTGGGAGGATGAAGGACGCTTGCGTGAAGCTCCGAAACCGGACAATATCTGGCAGGGGAGCCCCATATTCCCCTCTCATGTGGCCCCCACGTGGGCACTAGGTGCCTCTCGTGCCTCGCAGAGGCGGGGGCGTGACATTTGGTATCAGAGTCGAGGACGGCTCTTGTCCGATGGTGAGAAGAGTGTGAGGCCCAATAGTCTCACATCGGAAAGACTCGTTCTAGAGCCTGGGCATATGAGGCGGGTGTCTCCTAATCCTGCAGACGCGTTTTGGGTGGAAAACAAAATCGGGGAGGGATGAAGGACGCTTGCGTGAAGCCCCGAAACCGGACAATATCTGGCAGAGGAGCCCCGTATTCCCCCCTCATGTGGCCCCCACGTGGGCACTAGGTGCCTCACGTGCCTCGCAGAGGCGGGGGCGTGACAAAACCTGCTTGCAACCCTACCCATCTCTGTCCAGCACTTACTTTGTAAACTCAATCATCGTATTGCTAGAAATATTTTGCATAAAAACCGCTATATCTTTATTTTATAGAAGTATTATAAAAGAATAATATATTAGAATAAAATTAGAAGATTGAAATAAACTTGTCTAGATCAAGACGTATGATATACACTTTCCTAATAACGTGATTCGCCCCCACGTGCAGATTTGCAACGATCTCATCCCCAAAATACAACAATCCAACTCAGTCGATCCTCTTCTAGTCAGTAAAATCACTGAGAAGGCTTGACCCGACCGACTCTTTTAAAAGAAGAAAATATAGAAAGCAGAAAGTTGAAGAGTGAAATGACTCTTTCTGTGGAAGAAACTATCGAAAAATAGAGTACAAGTGAGAAAGAGAGAGAGATTGGATTGTTTTTGGATTAATCTGCCATATTTTTCAGAAATTAACGTTCTATTTCGAATAGTCACAACTCTTCTGGAAGAAATATTTCACAAAAAATATTTTAAGTCATTTAAAACAGCTAAAGTTTAAAAGATTTTTCTTTTTTTTCAAAGATAAAACTCCAGCAGTATTGTCATCAACCCACCTACCGCCGCAAGTCCCCATTCATGAATCTAATCAAGATTATAAATGGCAGACTTAAGATTATCCATATTTCCTCCACCCAACACACCTCCGTACCTCATCCTTTTTTTTTAAATCTTAGCCAATATTAGCAGGGAGAAGTTTGGTAGCCTGTCATATCCCATTGACGATTAACAAATCTTAACATAAGGAATTATATCCCCGTATCCCATGAACCCCGTACCCCAGATCAAAAAAAAAAAGAGAAAAGAACTGCAGCCTTTGCATGGTGTCGGTTAGCCTACTGGGCGCACGGAAAGAAAGAAAGAGAGAAATCTAGTACTCTCCTTTTCTCTGCATACCTGTCGGTAGCCATATCCGTTAGTCACAAAATTCCAAAACAAGCTACTGTTATAAATGCCGAAGAGATTGCTTTTCCACTCTGCCAACCTTCTCCTTTCTTTCTTGACTCGTTTTCGTCCTTCCCGTAATACTGTGGAGGCCAATGATTCGTGCGATCAGAAGTTGAGGCGGAGAGTTCTGAGATTTTTTTTTTTTTTTGGGAGCCGGGGCGGGGCATGGCAATGCCATGGGCATTGGCTGTGTACATAATGAACATGGTGTGGATGGTTCTTGACGACTGGATCTCGTCGTGTGTGACGGTCGCCGACGAGATTGCTCAGGCGCTCAGGACCGGCGACATCGGGCCGTTCCCTATTGGATGAGTCGATGATCAGGTCTGATTCCAGTCACTCATATCCTCTTCGTTGTCTCTGGAGTTTCATTTCATTCTTCTTCTTCACTTCTTCTTTTTTGTGTGTTATTTCTTTGGTAATTATGGCAAAGATATAGTTGGGGTTTTTGCTGGGTGCTATTGAATGGTGGGAGATGGTCGACCAACTTAGAAATTTGATATAAAACGGCAGGTTATTCGATAGTCACTCTTGAGAACTATTTACATGATTTCATTGAGAAGGGACTGATAATTTAATGATTTGATGAAACTACCTAGTTTTTAGATTTGGTTCAATATTTCTTGTATTTGGGTACTCTTATTATTGTAGTTGTTGTTGTTTTCCTCTTCAGGGTAGACCCTGTTTTTATTAGCTTCAGGGGAAAAGAGACCCCAGATGTTTTAATATAATTTACATCTCAGAAATATCCGACATCAAGAACACACACACACACACACACACACACAGAGACAGAGAGAAGGAGGGAGGGAGAGATATCTTAGTACAAGGATGGGATTTTCAGCAGCAGTTGAATGATCTTCTACATGTGGTAAATGCTATTGGTTCTTTAATTATTAGATGAAGAAGTCATGTTGAGTCATTTAAGTTGAAATCTATTTTCAGCAAATACTTTCTATATTTGATTTCTATAATTAATGGGACCAGCTATAAGTAAATTGAATAACATGGAACTAAAAGCATATTGAGAGATTGAAACTGTCCATGTTGGTCAGGAGCTACAGGATCTAGTAGTACAGTGGATTTGTTCTGTTGTGTTTGTGTTGCTGGAAATGCTAGCAGATCTTAAATGAAACACTTTAGACTAGGACTCAGCATGTGATGTACATGGTTAGGTTTTAAAGATGGGGAAGAAGGTGAAGAAATCTTTATTTTATTTTATTGCTGTGAGTTTTCTTGTTCAGTATTCTGTGATTTAATAGATAAACCTCACATTTTTGGCTGGTTGACTCATCTAATTTCTCACCAAGAAATTAAAAAGGAGAAAATCATGATGAATATGTGTGAAAGAGTTCATCGGCTAGAGGTAGGCTTTATCACCTCATGCAAATTCTAGTTGGAGAGGCACATTTAAGTTATACATGGATGATTGCTGAGTAGAAGGAAATTTTATGTAATAACAGAGCCAGCTAACGAATGGGCTAAATCGCTACGATTTTTGTCTATCTGAGGTTAGTAATTTTGTTTATCTGAGACAAGAAATATGTATTTTGAAAAAAGAAGAAACTAAAGAGACTGCCCGCTACATCTGATAGGATTAAATATTATTTATGATGGTCTAATGTGTCAATAAACATCTATTAGAACATGCAGTACATATAGTTTGATAAAGACTGGTGCATCTTGGAAGGTCATGTGTCAATATGTGTTGCCAATTCTTTTTCAGTGAAATTTGTGTTGCCAATGATCATTTGGTATCTCCTAATGCCCTAGAATGTTTAATAATAATGCATATATGCACAGTAATTCATGGTGAAAAATGTCGATTCAGTTGATATTCTTTTAAACTCAGGTTTTATCTGCAATACTTGTTTTTGTAAGACGTAATTTTATAATCTTACTTTGTGATGAATATCTTTAATTTGGCACAACTTGTCTTTTGATATAAATTTTATGATAAAGAATGATGCATATCTAAAATTGGATTCTTAATATACAAATGTCAAATTTCAGACATACATCTAACTGGTACATCTTCCTCAAAAGAACATCTAGATGTTTCACACACATCTAATCGACCTGCTAAAATTAGCGTGCGTAAGAAATCCAAGATATTTTCTAGCAAGTCTTCATATTTTGGAGAATCTATTGATGGGCTCATTTAATTTTTGGTACCAATAAGTGCCAATGAATGCCAAGTCTAGGCACAGAATTAGCACTTCTTTGTCACTATAATCTTTCCGATTTATTCTTAGTATGTCTTTGCACACCCTTCGGGGATCTACTTACAAGTCATGTATTGTTTGTGCTATCAACATCATAATATGCCCTTCCATATATAGCCTTGTTGAACAATTTAGACAATATTGCTTCCTAACAGACAATGTGAGAACCCGTGCGGGCGTGTGTTTAGTCCCACATCGGTTGCTGGGTAGATTTTGGGTACTTATACAGGATCAAAGAACCCAAATAATATCTTCCGGCTAGCCATTTTGGGCGAGGTCCTGGGTTGTTACATTTGGTATCAGAGCCGATTGTCCGATGGTGGGAAGGGTGTGAGGCCCAATAATCCCACATCGGAAAGACTCGTTCCAGAGCCTGGGCATATGAGGCGGGTATCTCCAAATCCTGCAGACGCGTTTTGGGAGAAAAACAAAATCGGGGAAGGGTGAAGGATGCTTGCGTGAAGCTCCGGAACCGGACAATATCTGACAGGGGAGCCCCGCGGTCTCTCCTCATGTGGCCCCCATGTGGGCACTGGGTGCCTCACGTGCTCCGCGCAGGCGGAGGGCATGACAGACAACTCCAATTGATAAGTTATCTTATAGTAGATTATATATGGACAGATAAAAATACAGCTCAGGCCTTAAAAACATTGAAAGTCGACACACCTATCAAGATGTGATGCAATTGCAGTTTACATGCCATTTCTCCAAGCATTTATCTGATCACTATTTCAGCACTTCTATGTTTATAATTGTTACATATCATGCGACAAAGGAGAAATTCCAAGTCCAAAAGGAGAAAAACAATAAGTTTAATTTGATCGAGGAGAAGATCTGTGATGATCTTGTTCACTCTGTGAAGCAAATTTGTAGCATAATAATCTACCACTGTCAAATTTTTTAACTGAAAAGATATCCTTTGTATGTAAGAGACTAAGCGTTCAAGGGGTTACAATTCTTGTCTTAGAAGTTATATATGGTGATCGATATTCACAAACATTGGTGGCAAAATTGGGTCAGAGAAGTTTATGATTTGCCATGATGATAGTTCCCTTGTGACTTCTTATGATTCTGGCATGGTACTTAGTGGAGACTTTCTTGTATTGGTTGTGGTCCTAAGCATAAATCAAGTCCAAGCAAGTATTTGTGATGCTCCTAGTTTGAAAACTTCTTCAATGATTGTCATATATATGATAGTCTTGGTTTTGATTCCTTCAAGGAACTCCATATTTCTAACACATTTCTTGTACTTGTATAGGAAGATTGCACTGGTAGCAAGAGCAATATGTACTTGAATAGATTTCTCTTCTGGGAATCTAAGCTATTTAACAAATCCTTCCGACATAAACCTTTAGGAGATTATGAAGTTTTCCTGGTTGTTATATTGACATAAACACCATGTCAGCTATAGTGGAGGTTAAGTATTTATGGCCAAAATCCATCTTTATATGAAGTAGGACAATTTTAAAGATGATACAAGGCAAGCAACTAGAGGACAACAGCAGAATGATAGCAGATTACTTCCTAGAGCATCTTGGGAAAAGTTGGTGCTTGACTTTGTTTGATGTCGGAGGGAGATTTGAGAGTGTCCCCATCTCTTCTTTGCAAGAAATCTTAGTCATGGATAATTTGGATCTGGAGTACTTCAAGAAGTCATGTATCAATACCAATCTGACCAACTTTGTTATGTTCTATTCAAGCTTGGAATAAGGCATGAATATTTTATTTCTTATCATTAACAAATGGGTAGGCTAGGGATGGTAATAGATGCTTAGAATTTGTTGAGTAGCTTGGCTGGAGAAAAGATAAAATAGTGAAATGTTTTATTTTCTGAGTTAGAGTTCACTTCTAATTTGAAAAAGGAATTACTGAAGGGCAAAACCCTGTTTGAAGTCATTTATGAAACGAAGCTTCATTGCTTTCATGACTTTATTAGGAGAATCCTTGTAGAGTTCCAAGACCTAATCTTTACTAGACAATTGAGAGAATGAACTGGAAAGGACAAAAATCTTAATATTTCAAATTGATGCAGATTAGCTTAATGATTTCAGAGCTGTTCAACTTGCTGGTGTGGTGATAGTGTATCCTGGAGGGAAAAGCTTTTCAAGACAATGTAGAATGTTTAAGCGAAAATGGATCAAAACTTCCTGGATTTTTGAGTGGAGAAAAAAATGATGTTGTGTCATTTGGACATCTTAAAGACACAAGGTAGTTCAGTCTTTTGATGCATTGTTGATGAAGTTGCTAGAGTCTTAAGTTGATGGAGGAGTAATTGATGGAAAGCAATAACTAAATTTGTTAAATTTAGATTAAGGACATAATGATAATACTCAGTTTAATTTTCTATAATTTATTCAGATGGAAATAAGATTAAAGTGGGCTTCTAATAACAAAGATAATTTAGTCAGTTGTTAGTCGGATATCATAATATCATGAGGAGACATTCAACAGAACATGCAAGTTTTTTTTTTTTACTTCCCTACAGAACATTTGGTTTCTCCTTTTCAAAAAAAGAAATATTTCTCTTTGTGAAAACTCTTCAAAAATATTTCATGCGCTCCTTCGTGTAAACTGACCGGCGAACTCTTCGTCTGTTTGACACGTTCCCTGGTAAAAAAAAAGTTGGTTGGATGCGCTTTCCTGTGTTGCACTGAAAAAAGGAGAAAGACTGAAATGGTTTGCGGAAAGAATGGAGGGGTTGTTTCGTGGTTGGTGTGGGTGGAAGAAGAAGGATGTTTTAGTGATGATATGGTGATGAAACTTGCTGACTCCATGATAACTAATCAAGAACGCCTTTCCTCAAAAAACTTGCCCAGAATAGTCATATAAACAACAAATGTTCCAAGCTTATTCTTTTTTAATTCATAATATTTCACCTTTAGAGATAAACAAGGTTTCCAACTCTAGTTGATTATGAATAATTAATCTAGAGTATTCCACTACCCTTCACATTAAGGACTAAAGAAGTAGACTAATTGAACAAAAAAGTTACACTAGAAGTTTATGTTTGATGGAGTAATCACATTGATTTTTCTCATGTTGGGTTGATAGTAGTTGAATAAATCATGCAAAACTTTTTGAGTTCTCATGTCTTTTACTTTGCATGGTATGCATTTGGTTTTCATATCCAAGAATCAATATAAACATTCAAGACCCAGTATACATATCAATAAGCAATCTAAGTTTGTTGTTACATAAATCTTGTAGAGTTTTTTTAAGCTCTTATGTCTCTGTTACTGTCTTTGATATGTATTTGGCTTTCATACCAAGAGTCAATATGTAAAAATCCAAGTCTATCTATAAGCAATCTGAGATTGTTGTTAATAGAGGTAATCACCCCATGGTAATTGTTGTAGGCTTCTGGCGGATAAATTTAAAATTCTCCATAGAACTAGTGGATATTATTATTATTATTATTATTGACAGTTCAAACTTCAAAGCATAGTTTAGTGATGGTGATATCTTATTTGATGAAAATTGATGTCCATCTATGTGAGAATATTTTTATTATAATTTATTATCTTCCATTTTCATAATTCTAGGTTGCTGTTTAGGAGACGATAGCTATAAATACCAATTGATGAGATATAAGTCAAAGGAGTGAATTCTTGTGTCTTTCAGCATAAAAGATATAAATGATGGGGCTTTGACCAATGGTCTAGTAGGCACAGGTAATGAAATTACTTGTGGAAGCTATTTTTGTGGCAAATGGAAAAGATAAAACAAAAGAACTTCTAAATAACATAATGTCATCTTCAACACAAAATTTACCCTTTATGCTTCATGATACATCCACGATGCAATATATTACCAATCTCTCTAGTTTTCACAGAGAAATATGTAATTATCATTCTCGATCCAACAAATTTTAACCAATATACCTTTTCTGAAGGTAAATTTCTAGTTAGGTTAGTGATTCATTGGAAAAACCTAAGTATTTTGATCCAGGATTTGGTGCTCGAGATAATATAGCCAAGTATATATGTGACATTGTTCTTAGTCAATAATAACAATCAAACGAATCAAAATAACAATCCTTGTCTAAGGAGAGGTTAGAGGAGTTTATGATATAACTTGAAAAACTTGTAGATTAACTTTTTGCTTTTGTATGCACTATGTACAATTGTTCTTTGAACTGCTAGAGCAATAGTTTGCATTCTTTCTTTAAATATCTAATATTATTTTAAGGAATTAATATGCCATCATGACTACATTATGTTTTTGTATAGTCATTTTGCCCTTGTGCAAATATATTAAATTGCATAATTTACTTGCTGAGTCCCATCAAAAAAAATTTGGAAACAAGGTCATCCGGCAAATAATTGCTTTTCTCTCACAATCCAACCATTTTAGTTTCACCATGATAAGTAGATGTAACTTCTCCATAATTTCTGCATTTTATACATGTCTTTTCAATTAATTAGGCAACAATCTTTGTATATAAATGGTTAGTTTCAATATTCAGATTAAAAATTGCATCACTTCATGGAGTTTTTTTTCTCAATTTCTCTAATTCTTTTTTTTCTAATTTCTTCTTGCAGAAAATGCTGCTTCGATGCAGTTTTACTATGCACAATTTTACTGGTGTAGATAGACTTGATTATAGCAATACCCCCAAATGTAAAGCATATGTTGTTCATAAAATCTTTTTAGCATGAAAGAAAAATAAACTCAACTATGATGCTTAGTGCCTTTCTTTGTTATATGGTGAGAGACTGTAAATGATGATCGTATCTTAGAAGAAGGCTTTTAGAAAGATTCTGAAGTTGTTGCCAACCTATTCTCCTTATTATTTTTTTATTTTTTGGTATAAATATGGATGTATAAGATGTTATCCATTTCCTCTTTTTTTTCAATCACTCAAAATACTCCTCAATAAGCCAAAAATGACGTAAATAGGTTTGTTGGTCTTTTGTGGCCTTTGTTTTGTAGCGAGAAATTGTGCCTAATAAATGTATGGAAATTATATAGTTCATGTTATAAATTAAATATCATACATAAAATATATAACATGTCACTAGAAATGGCTTAAAATATGCAATGCTTAAATGATTGTAGATGAGTTAATTTTTTCTTTGGTTTGTATGATATTTCCTAAAGAGCAGCCTCTTTTTTGTATCAAAAATTCTTCTGATGTCATGATATTATAACAAAGGCATTATTTATAGTTGCAAATATCTTTGATAGTGCAAAGAGAACTCTTTTGTTAATACTTAAGATTGTCGAAGATTTATGATCCAAATTTTGTTCAATTTCATCCTTACTTACATCATAGCTGCATTTTTAGCTTTACATTGGATTTGGAACTAACTATGAATGGCACCTCTTTGTTGAAATTAGTTAGGTTGGGATCCAAAAGTTGGAGTTGTCGAGAGGAAGGATAATGCATAATATAGAATTAGTTCAAGTAACTAGTTACATTTTTATGTGGCTGGATCAATTTGATAATATGATTAGAAACATGATCATCATCAATATTTTTTATTTAATCTAATAAGATATAAATTGCACTTGCATGTTAATGAATCATGTCAGTTTTGCAATTATAATTCATCTATTTAATCACCCATGTAGTTAAAGAACTAAAATATATTGCTTATTGAAAGAACAGTCTTCAACTTCTTAGAACTAATATTAATAATATAATCATAAAGAATAATAACCCGATCTATTATCTTGACCACATTTGACACATTGGAAACTAGGTATAAATCTAAGGTGAAGTTATTAAATCTGGACCATTGACTGACTTGGCTAAGAATATAGGTCACTAGTCATTGGTCCGACTGCTAAAGTAATTGGTTGGATCGGATTTGCACTTAAAATATTTTATATTCTAAAAATATTGATATTTTTTATATTCTACACCACTCTTAAATTGTAGCATAAATAGAAAATAATCATCAGTCATCTATTTTTTCAGAAAACTTGTAAGAGAATTATATATAATGTATGAATAAATAGAAGTTTTTGATATATTTTTAATTATTAAACAACAAAGTTCTGAAAATATTGTAAAGAATAAATGAAGTATATTTTTTGATCATTTTATGAAAGTAATTAATTACTTAAAATATCCAAACATACTTCAAATAACTTAAATTTAAGAATATGAATGAATTTTAAATAAGTATTATATATGATCTCATAAAGATAACATTAATTTTTGATTCACGTGTTGAAAAGCTCTCAATCAAACAAATTTTGATAATATTTTTCTTAACACATGGTTTAATATAGATATTTTGATCCAGATTCAGAAAAAATGTTAAGGTATTGGCATCTAAATCCATATCTATCAAAAATTATGGATAATATTTGTATGCATGGTTTAATATTCATATCCAGATCCAAAAAAGATCTTAATATTTTGAAAGAAATCATGAAATCCATATTCGAATCCATATTTGATAAAAATTATCATTAGGCATGGTTTAAAATGAATATTCATATTTGAATCTATATTTGGCAAAAACTATCTAGATCCTTATTCGCACCTGACAAATATTATAGCTATACATCTAGATATGTGCTTCAATATTAATATTCAAATTCAGATGGCAAAAAAATTTAAGATTTGGATCCAAATCTATACCTGGCCAAAAAAATGCAGATAGATCTGGCAAAAATTATAGCACTATATCCATATTCGATAGTCTAATACGATTATCTCTTTCTTAATCCAAAAAAATCTTAATATACGAATTGTATCCTATAAAAATTATCTAGATCTGAATCTATATGAGAAAAAAAAATTATAGCTATACATTTAGATCCGAATATGATTCAGATACATAAATTTTTATCCAAATCTAATTCGAACCAGATACAGAATTAGATATTGTCAGATGGTATCTAGCATATTCTCATCCAAGGTACATGGATTGTTTAGTCGAGCGAAAGTTAAAGGGATTTGGATAAGATATGAGAAGTTATGACTTTTTTCACCAAATTAGCCTTAGGCCCTATTTGGGGGAGCTTTTGGAGGGCTAAAAAGCACTTTCTGGCCCTCCAAAAGTACTTTTAGCTAAAAAATGGTATTTGATAAATTTTCCGAGAAGCTGTTTCAGCTTTTGCAAGAAGCTGAAAACAGCTTTTGGGGGGAAGCTCCAATTTGGAGCTTTCCGAAAATGCTGTTTTCAGCTTTTTTGGAAAGCTGTATTTTTGACCAAAATACCCCTATTTTAAAAAAAAATTCCTTCCAAAAATCTCTCTCTTACCGTCTCTTCCTCTCCCACCCAACCCCACTCCCTCTCCCCTGCTGCCGCACCCTCTCCCTCTGCCCCGCCGTCGCACCCCCTCCCTCTCCCCCGCCCCCATGGTGGGGAGGTGCCGAAGAAGAGGAAGACGGGTGGTCTTCCCCTTCCCGCAGCCGCCGCCGGCCACGGTGTCCTCGTCACAGAAAGGGGCGGTGCCGAAGAAGAAGAAAGTCCCACGGTGGGGAGGGGCCGAAGAACAGGAAGAAGAAGGGGGCGCCCTCCCCCTTCCTGCGGCCGCCGGCGGTCACGACCCGCCCCCCTCCTGTGTCTGCCACAGCCTGGCCCCTTTCCGGCGCTGTTGGCCTTGCGGAAGGAGAGCACTTCCTAGAGGGCTAGCCGCGGCCGTCGAGACTGTTGCGGGCGCCGCCGGCCATGACCCAGCCCCCTCCTGCGGCCGCCGCCGGCCACGACCTGGCCCCCTCCCGCAGCCGCGGCAGCCTGGCCCCCTTCCGGCGTCGCCGGCCGCGCGGGAGGAGAAGAAAGGAGAACGGGGGAGACGAAGGAAGGAGAAGAAGAGAAGAAAAAAAGAAAAGAAAAAGAGAAAGAAAAAAAAAAGAAAAGGAAAGAAAAAAAGAGAAGAAAAGAAAATTTAAAAAATAAAAAAGAATAAATAAATAAATAAATATTTATATAAATGAATGAATGAATGAATGAATAAATAAGATAATAAATAAATATATTTCAACATTATTAATTATTTACACTAATAATTATAATATTTTATACCTTTATTATTGTATTATACTATAAATATAATTTTCTAATATATTATATCATAATACATTAATATGTTATGTTAAATAATTTACTATTATGTTATATTATGAGAAATTAATTTATACTAATAATTATATTATTTTATACCTTTATTATTGTATAATACTATAAATATTATATTATATTACATTATATCATAATACATTAATATGTTATTTTAAATAATTTAATATTATGTTATATTAAGGAAAATTGATTTATACTAATAATTATAATATTTTTTTATCTTTATTATTGTATTATACTATAAATATAATATATATTACATTATATCATAATACATTAATATGTTATATTAAATAATTTAATATTATGTTATATTATGGAAAATTAATTTACTCTAATAATTATATTACTATTATGCTATGCTATGCAATGTCATATTAGTATATTATAATAATATTATTTTATATTACAATAATATTATACTTTATCGTATATTATGTATTAATATATGTTATATTTTATTATGCCCTGTTGTATAATACTATACAATGTTCTTTATGGTAATTTTGTTATACAAAAGTACTTTCTTAGTTTATTTACCAAACACATGTTAAAGTACCACAACACTTTAGAAATGTAGTTAGCAAACAGCAAACAGCTTTATAAAAAAGCTCTACTTCAGAGAGCTCTACTTCCAACAGCTCTACTTCCAAGCTTTACTGCCAACAGCTCCCCCAAACAGAGCTTTAACCTATCTCCTATTGATTCTTATGCCAATTAACCTTTCCACCACCCACCACAACTTTTTCATATTTCTCCTTTCTTTCTCTAGAAAACTCAAACAAATATACTTGTTTTAACTTCTACATTTACAATTTCATTGAGTCATCCATGTGTTTAAACATGGATTGTTTCATATATCTTCATACACAGGTACATAAATTTATACATGAAATATATTTATGCATTGTACTTTTGCATGCCCAGGTGAATCAAATACATCTATATTTATAATACATTCACATATGCATGCATTTGTAAATATTTACATAAATATGTTCTATTAGAACTTTAGGAATTTCAATTTAGAAGTTTCATTTTGTTTTTTAAGAAATATCATGAGTTATTCTATTTCAAAATAATTAAAAAAATATCTTTCAAGGAAAAGTGAAATGCATTATGAAGCATCGTTTTTTTTGACATTTCAAAAGTAGCTTGCCTAATGTCGACATGACATACTGATTTCATAATCTAATTTGTTGATTAGATTATCATATTATGGTGAGTTGTTCTTTGAATTTCATTTAAAATTACTCCCTATGACACAATTATATCTACTCTATAGACATTTAATATGGTATAGGGGTTAAAATCCAAATGGCCAGTCAAAACCAGGGGCTAAAAGATTTGTCTAAAAGATTTGTTGTCATAGAGGGTAAAAAGTCAAATAGAAGTCAAAGTAAGAATCAATATAAATTTGGCCTTAAAAATTTTATTAGTATATGCATTTACTAGTGTTGAAAATAGGTTGGGTTGACCCATAATTGACCTAGTATTGATCCAATTAGACCTAACCTAATTCATTTTTCATGACTCATGGATCACGTTAGAGTCAAAAAATTGACCTGATGGAGCCTAAATCTTACATTTTCAAACCAAACCCAACTCAACTTGTATAAGATCTGATCTAAATTGGGATAGGCCTGACTTGATTAGATCCAACTCGACCCTGAAACCTAAATTATATAAAATCCTTTCTCCTTCATCCTAAATATCTTTGGAACTCATTGGATGAATCTTTTCTAAATAACAGTTTGGGGTGGACATTTAAAAAAAAAGGGGGCGCGCCAAAGCAACTAAGTACTAGCGCCCAAAATGCACTGTCGAAGCCTACGCTTCCCTCTTTTATTATCTGAACAATCCCATCTTCTTTCACCCACTTTCACTTGATTATAGTTAAATCTTCATTGTAAACTTATGTCTTACTTGGGTCATATTTAAAATTTTTTTGAATGGAACTTTATACTTAAGTTGTCATTGTAGTTTTATGTTTAAAATGATTTAATAGCTTATATTAGTTATTAAGTAATTATGTTTTGATTATAAAATGTTTGTTAAATGTTTGATCCAAACTAAAGACCCAATCCGTCATACTTAATATTGACCCTACCCAAGCAACCAACGGGTTGGATCTAGGTTCAAAATCAAGACCTGAATGTGAAGTTGGGTCAGGTTGAGGTTAGGCATGCCCTAATGTGACCCGACCCATTTGTAATCCTAGCATTTATTGATCATACATAAATATTAATTTCTAACCCTCACTTTGACTACCATTTTATGATTAGTCTTTTATAAAAGTTGATTCAAGATTTACTCCCTGATATATAGGGGTGGCAATTGGATTAAGTCAGACCAAATACAAATTAGGCCAAATAAATGATGTTTAAAAATTTATCAACCCGAGCCTGATCTTTTTATTAAGCAGGTCAAAAATTCAATTTTGAACTTGATCATTTTATTAAATTGGTGACACAGGATAGAGCAAGAAGAAGATGAGGGAAGGAAGCAGAGGAAGAAGGAGAAGAGAAAGGAAGAATCAGAGGGAGAGGGAACTCAACATTCTCAAAAATCTTAATAATGCAGAACTTGGGTTCTCAATTACATATTAGCGGATATTTATCGACCCAAAATCCTAATAAGAGTCCAAATAAAAATTCTAATAAGTATAGAAATAAAAATACTGAAGTTCTCACAAAACTCGAGTCCTAATAAAAATAATATTTCTAATAAAAAATAAAATTATCTAATTCCTATATTTGTGCCTAACAGTAGTGCGTTTAGATCTTTTATTAGATAGTCCTCCATCAATAGGAAACCTAATCTGATCTACAACGGTCTGAATCAAGTTAAATGGGCTAAGCATTGCCACTCATATTGATATACAATTATGCTTGTTTTATGCATCTTTGTACACAACAGAGGAACTAAAAGTTATTCTTTTTCTAACAAAATAGGAGTCTATATACATGGTTAGGTTCAAGTTACACTTGGTATGACTTATAGAGTTACACCATTAGATATGATCTAGCCCTTAGCTGATGAGAGCCTTATACGACGATCCTAGCTGCTAGATATAATCTATTATCATTAATTTTTTTACACACTAAAAATCATATAATTTGGAGACTCGGAGACTATGCATCCAATGGCCAAAAATAGGTAATTTAAGTAACATAAAAAATTGACCACTCGATGCACAAGCCAAAAATCTCCAAATTACATAACTTTTTATACATGAGCAATTTAATAATAATATATTACATCCAACAATTCGCATATATATGAAACTCCATCACTTAATTCAAAGTGTTGTAATTTTGTAAGAGTTACATTAGGATCAAGTTACACTTAGTGTAAATTTTATATAGTTACATTTCTTTTGAATTGAATGATGGGTTTATGATTCATGTGATTTATTATCATTAAAAAAATTCAATGTAATCAATAATAATAAAAAATCCAACAACTTATGCCAAGGGATTTATCACACAAACATGTGCTCCTGCATAGAAACTCGATACGGACGTCATCACGTTATATCACGGTTCACTGTCCGCATTTGGGAAGCAAATCTTTTGGAAATTCCTCAATTTATGCCAGAGATCATGACGCATAGATGGGACGGCAGATCAGTGTCCCCGCATAGAAACTCTAAACGGACAATCTCACATTATTATTACGGTTCGCTGTCGGCATATAGGAAGCAAATCCCTGTCCAACGCCTTTGCCGCGTCCCCATCTTTAAATACTTTGAACCTACGCCTTAACTTCCACCCGCTGTACGGGTTTAGAACACCGGTGGACCGCCGGAACACCACACCGCGCCTCACCCGGGACGGTATTTTTGGCGATGGGGAGAACTCCAGTGACCGGAGGCGTTAATTGGGGAAAATCTCTCGTCCCAATCCTCCCAACGCTAAGAATTCCTGCTCAAACGGGGGGTTTAGATCTTCTGGCGGATCTTTCCTTCTTTCTCTGGCTTTGAAAGGTACGGATGGAAGTAAAGATCCGCTGATCCTGTTCAATTTCTGATTTTCGCGGTTTTCTTGACGAGTTTGATGCCACATTGGCTTAAAGATTGGTTTTTTTTGTTCGTTTGTTTTTTGGGTGGGTTGTGGTTTTCTTTCTGTATGATTTAATGCGGTAATGGTTGCTATTCTTGTTGTCAGAATTTTCTCCTCATCTATGATCGTCGACTGCTCCTATTTTCAGAAATATTGTTTTGTTTTCAAAGCATCTATGGTGTCCTATTTTTCCATCTTTCTATTAAACCTTGCAAAAATTAGCAAAAAAAATTCCTCCTTTCAGAAAATCATGTCCTGGGAATCTCTCTCTCTCTCTCTCTCTCTCTCTCTCTCTCTCTCTCTCTCTCTCTCTCTCTCACTCACTCACTCACTCTCAATTTAATTAGTGAATCCTTTTTCATGGTTGTACGCTTGATCTCATGCTTGTACTACTTCATCTGCATATCAACAACAGTCCAGTCCAATCACCTTGATGGATGTGGTGATTTCGAACCATCTTTTGCTATTTTTCTATCTTTCGGTCTTCAACTTCTTTTAGATTCTGTAGTGTGTTTCCCTTCTCATTTATCTTTCTGCTAATAGAATTCGTGACACTTTTTCTTGTGATTAAGTATGGAGTTATTTTTAATTTTAAAGCTAGTATCTAGTTGTATGTGCATTTCGATTGGCTTAACACTGGCCAAGAATGTTGTTTTACTGTGAATTAACAACATGACCGTTGGCTTAGGATCATTCTGTTTAATCTGTGGATAACTTGTTGGCCCTGGAAGGTTGGATTTATATTTTCGTAGAGTCATTATAGGATCATGTTCATCATCCATTGAAATTATGGCCACATAGTTTAAAAGCTCGTTTCATCTTCTCGTTCTAATTATTTTAATATTTTCACTTGTTATTATGGGTTTCAGTATCAAGTTCGCGACTTCTGAAGTAGCTTAGAAATATATGTAAATTAAAAGCTGCTACGATGTTTCAGATGTTAAAAAAGCCAGTCTTTTGGCAAATTCTATTGCTGAACAAAAATGTGAATCCTTTCCTTTTTGTTTTAGAAGATTCAGAGATCAATGCAAAAGTTCACCATATACATGTCAAGATTGACAGATTGAAATTTACAAAGAGATAATACATAATTAGGAGTTAAAGAATTGAATTATCATGTTGTAATGAGTGATAAAACATGTGAAGCATTGTCAATCTTGATGAGAAGACAAAGTGATGCATGAGACCGATCATGCACAAAACCATATCACAGGAATGATCAGGGCTGAGTTGGCTGAGCTGCAATAGATATGGAGGTAGAGAAGCTCGACGCTTGGAAAAAATGATTCTCTCTAGTTGTTTAACTTGCTTAATGATTTGTGTCTTAAGGGTTCAAATAGCTAAATAAGAATAATCTAGAATCCAACGAGCTATATGAGTGGCAACTGTGAGACTAGACAATAATCATTGTAGCATGTTTCAGTAAAAGCTTTCTAGTTATATTAGAGGTAGTTTATCTTAAAGAAAGAGGAGCAAGTTTCATGTCTGTTAAATACTTATTGTTCCAAGCAATTGAAGGAAAGAAATCAAACAATTAAAGAAGAGAAAAGAAGAGAATCCTAACTTAAAATGGGAGAAAAAGTTAAGCTAGAAGGACATGATAATTAGTAGGATGAACAACTTTATAAGGATTTAGTTAAGGGAGAATTTTGGAAATATAGATGCCAAGTCATGATGCCGGAAGGTTCAAGAACTTAGTATTGGTATTAGAAACCTAAACAATAGATCATGAGGAGCAGTTTCAATGGATAATTCAAGTAGTAAGAAGACACGTTGGAGGCCAAAACTCGAAATCAATTTCTATCATGAGGGACTCCATTTCGAGATTGTTCACTACTTCACTTGTTTGGACTCCAAAACTCATAAAGAATGTACACCTCCATATGCCTCATGTCTCTAGGGAAGAGTTCCTCTAAAAAGGGTAGGCTACCATCATAGCAGCATCTAGGAAGGGTCAGATCATCTAATGTATGCAATCTTACCCTTCACATATGTATGCAATCTTACCCTTCATGTGAAGAAGCTATTTCTATATTTTGAATTGGGGACACCCAGGTCACAATGGAGCAACTTTCTATTGTGCTAGATCGACCTGCAGAAGTGTTTCTTTATGATAGCTTAAATTGATGCTTTAGATCTAACAGTAAAAGTGTGCTACATGAGTTAAATGGTAAGTTTTTTTCACTTATCCATTGTACCAAGATTCGCCGAACTGGTACTCGAGAGCGTACCAAACCTACAGATCTGTATGGTGCTGTTCTGGGGTGTACAGAAAATAGAAAGAGGGAGGGGGAGAGGGAGAAAAGAAAAGAGGAAGAGAGAGGGAGGGGAAGGTCGAGGGCCTACTAGTGATGGTTGAGAGGGAGTAAGTCTGGCACCATGGAATGATTGAATTATCACAAGCGGTTGGGGGCGGCGTGCTCTCGAACTGTAGAACGGTCCGGGGGGGGGGGGGGAGGGCGGATGCATGTTGTCGATGCAACCCTCGAATGGTTGTGAGCAGAAAGGGGGTATGCTTTTGAATCATTTTGAGTGGGAGCGAGAAGAAATGTTTCATCGTGATGGGGGAGGCTCGAACCATCATGGGGGTAGGGGGTTTTACAAACGGAACCGGGAGGCTGGAGAAGGGTTTTATTATGGTGAACCGAGGGTGGAGGGGGACTTTCCTCATTATTTTAAAGTTCGCCCCTACATTTTGACAAAATGGAGAAGAAATTTCCATAGGAACACATTATATAGGCTCGAATTGATGGAAAAGAAGTTAATTGGCTAAAATTTAAGTTAGAATAGTTGGGTATAGTTGGCCATCCAGGTAGAATTAGGGCAGCAAGGGACTGCATCAAGTTGGATATTGGTTGTCTCAAAAGAGCCTTAGCTTGGATATCACTTGTTCATAGTTGAGCTGGAAAGAAAGTCATATTCACCGTGTATGGGCCTGTGTCAACCTATCAACCTAATAAGAGCTTCATTTATTTGTTATATATATCGGAAAATGAAAAACAATAGGGTCTAGAAGAGGAACTTTAGAGTTGGGCACCAGAATCAAGTGAGAGATTGGACAGAAATTAAAGCTAACAAGACAATTTTGATGGTCCTTAGTCCTTACTTATGTTGTCTAGTTATCTCCTAAATATTATTTATTCTTTCTCTTCATCATAAATTGCATGGCCTTCCTAATCACTTGAAGCAAGCCTTAGCTAGCCCTTGGACTATTGCACTATTACCAATTTCTTGGGCACATAGGGATGTTTCTTAAGGGTTTGCCCAACGGCCCCAACCCATGGTGATATGTTGTGTCAATGATGAAGTCCAAATCAACCTAGTTATAATGGGTTGGTGCCAGGTAACTCATATGCCAGTTATGAAAAAACTCTCAGCAAAACCTGTTTATTTGAGGTAGATTTTTTGGGAGTTGGCAGGTCAGGTCATAAATTGCCACATGTAGGGAGAATAAAGAACATAATCTGAAAAGATGGGCCGTGGGCTTTTGTGGAGAAGCCAAGGAGGTGAGCTGAATCATAACGAGTCTGTTCTAGGTAAAAATGATGAATTAGTTGCTTTTGTGGGTTTTTGAAATCCATACAGAATATAGGGTCAAAAGATATGTTTGTTGCATCCAAGTTTGATGATCTTCTATAAACTATACCAGGGGACTAGACCCCTTGACCAACATAAGGTATATGGTGGTACATGGGACTTTGTAAAAAACTTTTTGGTGTTTTTTTTGTGAAACAAATTTCTGGAATTTGATGATTTTTTGGTAATTGGGTCCATTGATTTTTGGAATTAAAAAAAATGATACCATATTTACATTTGTAATCGATAATGTGGTGATCTAGAAAAGATCAAGACAACCAATTCTACAAGGAGAGGTCTAAAATTTAAGTCAGATACGTGATATTTGCAGAAAACTGAAATAAAAAGTTGATTTTGCAGAGGCAATCTACACAGGAGAGCAATATGACATTTTTCAGCAAATGCATCTATGCCCCTGATGCAGATGCTCATGTCTTAGTTCATGGGAACTTTATCTACTAGGTGAAAGAGAGAACAGAGGGATAGATTGGAAGAAGAAATTAGAACTTGTTCAATTAACTTTTTGGTATCTTGGGGTGACCCTTCTCGACATATACATGTCCAGGATTAAAATACAGTATGCCACACTCATGTTGGCCATGGTTAGTGTGGTTAGGTAGGTATTGTGCCATGCCATGCTGTGCCACTCGCATACCTAGCCATCTGCGAGGGCCTGTAACAGTATTATTGAGGCTGTCCCGGTCCATGTTTACCTATGCTGGTTCTCTGCAAGCACACACTGGCACTGGCCAATACAAACTGTTGCTCATGTATAGAAGTTTGCATCCTTGCATCATGCCTTTATGTTGCAGGTACAATATGTGCCATACAACGTGGACTAGCATGGCACTATATCCTTATTCATGACATATATAGGCAATTAATATCCAAATCCTAAGAAATCAGGACCTAATTGAACTATTGATCGGCTTATTCAATCCATAGCCTTGATTAAACTTATGTTCAATGAAATGGAAAAGAAAAAGGCATTTATGCCCTTCTTCCTGTTTTAATTGTTTCAGGCCGCTATTTCTTAGTCTAATCAGGCCAGTTTGGTGCAGCTGACACATCCCCAAAACAGGTATCATCGGGATGGCTAAAAATTATGTATAACCAATCCGAACAACTCCTTGATCTCAACTTATGGGCCCTAAAAGCTGTGGCTGTTTTCCAGCAATAGGAAATGAAATTAAAATTTAAACATACCACCTTGTACAAACTAGATCCCTAAGATATTTATAGGCTATATCAAGTCAAAATGAATTGCATGTTACTTTTGAGTGAATCAATTTGAAAGATGCAATTCATGACATCTTTGTGGTAGGCAATGTACATGCCCATTAACTCATCCTGGTGTTTGGACACCATGATGTTATGGATATCAAAAACACACAAAATAATCAATGGAAATTGTTTGCCTATCTAATTAATGGTTGATAAATAGATAGTACTTATGAGATGTTGTGTTATAAGTTATATATAACTATACATGGTCTCTAGCTTCCTTTTAGTTCTTTGTCTCTGAGAAATAAAATGATAATTCACTTAATGCGCATATCAGATGAAGCAGGATGTATGGGACTTTGCATGTGCATACCATCTTGATATCTATGATGCAACAAAGTGTACATATAGCATTTTTCATGTCGATTCAATATTTTTGATGCAAGAGCTGATAAATGCATTACTTGTCCATAGACAAGTTTGTACAAGTGCTTGTTATAATTTACATACCTGATTATTTGCTGTAATAATATATCTGGCCTGATATTATGCATGTGTAAGGCCTATCTTGTAATTGATTTAGTGGCCTGATCTTATGTCTAAAAAGTGGTTTAGTGAGTAAGATTATTAATTGCTGACGTGAAAGTATAAATGATTTCATCCATTGACCATGACCATGCTTGACTTCATTGAATTGATTTCTTAATTATTAAACCACATGATAGTTGATCTCCTTTTATTGTTGCATCTTTGCAATGTGGGTTTGTATTCTGGTTTTTGCTTCCTAGTCTGATTTTATTAGTAGCCATGATTGGGGCTATAGTACTTACTATGCGCATCTGCATGTGCTTTTGTTTTTTGAAAAAAAAATGGTGAGACAAAGGCAACGGTGGTCAAATGTATGCAGCCTTACCTTTGTGTGCGGAGACGACTCTATTTCCGTGATTTGAACTTGTGGCACCCAGATCACAATGGATCAACCTTATCGTTGCACCGAGGCTCACCCTCCAAATAGGCAAATATCTCAAAACATAATTAATGTAATGCAACCTTTGTTGCTGTTATAACCTTCAATATCTAAATAAAGGTTAAGGCATATGAGGAGATATAACCCTATGCCAACATTCGGTACCAAAGTTGGTATGGAGTTTTTTTCAAAGTCAAATGGAAAGCATTTTACTCCTATAGAAAATAGAATATCTTCATGAAATCCCAATCCATGACTACCATTTGCAAGAGGAGAGAAAGATAGATCAACATCTTCACACACATAAACATAAAAGTCAAGGTGTATGATAAGATGTAAACCCATGCCAAAATTTGGACCAAGGTTGGCATATAATTCTTATTTGCTCTTGACAAAACTAAATGGAAATCTATGACTACCTTTTGCAATGGGAAGAGAGGATGATAGATCAAAATCTTCACAGACACACACACACTAGCAACCAGGCACGCGCAACACATGCTTGAGGGAAAAATGAAAATAAAATCTTAAGTCACATTATGTGAAAAATATAAATATAAACTATACATAAAAAGATATTATATTTTTTTACACGCACACACATAGTAGCAACCCAGCATGCGCAATTCATACACGTGGGAAAAAAATGAAAATAGAATCTCAAGTCACATAATGTGCAAAGTATAAAAATGTTGAATAAATAAAGAAGTGATGTTGTGTTTTTGAAAAGCAATCCTTACAATAGGATTTGATTTTGAAGAATTTTTTTTCATATTGTTATCAGATTAGGTTTCAAAGCAATCCAAAATCTTTTCATACTTTTTATGAGATCATTTTCCCCTAAAATTAGTCTTAGAAAGTAATTCTCCACAAAAAATATGATACAATTCGGAGCAAAACTTCCCTCATTTTATCAAGTTGGATGTTCCAAAGAAATTTAAAATCTTTCAATTTTTTTCTTTATTATTATTATTATTATTATTATTTTGCTTAGGAAAAGGGAAGAGGGGGTTGAAGAGAACCTCACCCGCATAGCAACCCCCACTGGGCTCCCTCCCTGCTGGAGAGTGTTCGATGCGGGTAGAACATTTTTTACTCATATCCTCCTCACCCGTGGTAGAGCCCTACCAGCGTGGAAGCCCTATCCCCGTGTGAGTACGTTACACCAGCACCACCTAAGTAACGGCAGACCAGATAGCGACATCACAGGACAAACCAGGCGGGAGGCATCCGGTCCCTGCATTTAATCGACGCCCACGTGTTTCGAACCTGAGCCACTCCGGTGAAATCAAAGCCCTGTTCCCACTGTGCTACCACCTCGGTGGTAATTTTTTTTCTTTATTTTAATAGCTAGAATTAACAAGAAGGTATAAGTTAGGTATTATAGAAAAGTGGGAGGGCATTTTTGGTATAAAAAATGATAGGAGGAATATAGAGGGAATATTCCTTGATTACAAAGAAACTGTCATTTTTTAATTGCAAACACGCGTACATGCATGTATGCATGCATATATGTATGTGTATGTATATTGCCTTGTGATTCTCCATTATTGATGGATGGACTCTATATAACTTCACCAGCACTTGACAGAAGAGGTTGCTGAAAAAGCATGTGGTAGTGGGTCAATAATGTACTAGCTTTTATGTTATTTGTGGATCCCATTGAGTGGGCTAATGCCTTCCAGTATTTTTTTGCCTCCTAGTAGTGGAAAACAAACATCTTTTTATCTTCAATCAGGATTTGTAAGCAGAGATTCTTATATTTATACCGCAGCATGCCAAATTTTCCATATCATCGTCCTGTTTAGCTCCAAGTTCTACCTGTCCTCCATTATTTCTGATTTTCTTTCTTATCTCTAATGTGATTTTTTCTAATTTCAATATTTACTTGGGTATTTTCTTCGATATAATATTAGCAAGAATCAAAGCCTTATCTGTGGATTTTCTGTAAAGTGATATAAATGACTTTGTAATATGTGCTTCATGTCTTGTCAAAGCAAAGTCTCTGCATCTCACCCAAGCCACTTCTCGGCAAACCTCAAGGTGTTTATTTCAAAGTGTGGCCTAGAGGTGTGTGAAATAGGCCCTTGTAGAAAGATATAATTAAAAGCCATATATTATAGTGTACTATAGTGGATCAGCAATAAATCTGTGTTGTATCAGTTTTGTGAACATATATTAATGCCTTGATGAGCATAACAATAATAAGACCTAAAGGTATTTATTACATTACAAACTAGAATGAGCTTGGTACTTCTCAACCCTTTGATACAGATAACATGCATGCATTTTGACAAGTGTTTTCTAGATGGTGGAATCCATAAGCCTTTACTCGTTAGATAGGAATAGGTTTTCGCCCTTTGGGTTCCCATTATTGCAGATAGGAATGGTGACTTTTTGGCTGCTTTTTAAATTTGACATATGTTTGTGATGACTGATGCATGGTCAAGTAAAGACAACCATATATCATGGTTTAAAGATTGCAAACTTTTCTTTCTTCCTTTCTTCTTCTTCTTCTTGGATTTGAAATTTGGATTCGAAATTATGGAATAATTACAAGTGTAGTTACAGATACTTAAAGAAGTTTTTGCTCTCTCCTCTCCGTTAGGTTTGACTACCCTGGAGCTCAAACCTCATAGATCATATGGCTGTCACGTCTTACATTGTTATTAAATCAAAAAAATGATGCGACATCAATTCTTCTATTATTTCAAGGAGTATTTTAATAAAATAAAACTTGAATCTTCTTCTTCTGCTTCTTCTGCTTCTTTCATTATTCCAAGGAGCATTTTAATACTTGGATTTGAAAGTAGATATGAAACAACTACAAATTTAGACACAGAATTTAGAGAAGTTTTTCCTCTCATCTGCACTATGTTTGACTACTCCAGAGCTTGAACCTCAGATCGTATGGCTATCATGTCCTATATTGTCATTAAATGAAAAAAAAAAAGATGTGAGACCAATCTTCTATTATTTCAAGGGGTATTATAATGAGATAAATCTTGGATTTGCAGGTTGATATGGAAGCATGAAATGTTTAGTTACATAGAAATTTAGAGAAGTGTTTTTCCTCCCTCCTCTCCACTAGGTTGGATTTCCCTAGATCCTGAACAAAGTAGACAATATCGCTTTCATCTCTTCCAATGTCATTGAGAAAAAAATTGAGATCAAATGATGTAGCTTTTAAATAGATATAACTTAATTGCTTTTGGATGACACATCACTGAAACTATATATCTAAAGACCACAAACAATATAATAACCTACAAAGTAATGTTTAATTTTTTTTCTTGACTTATTTTGTTTTTTTTCTCTTGTTATTTCCCTAATTTATAAATATATTTTGAAATTTTTTAATTTATTTTTGGCTGAAATTTCTGAAATTGGAAGCAAAACTTTTGTTGTAGCCGGAACAAAATTGAAAACTTAGATTTTTAAACCTTTCCACATGCGCACATACAGCACACACACATATATAACCCCATAATGACTTTATGCTGTTTATATCCTTTCCTTAATGGACTTTTGTCATTACATTGTAAAAAATTGGAACTCCTATTGAGACATTACTTTCAATATTGCTGTAATACCTATTAGAATCATACATGCAAGTTATTTGTTAGTGAGAACGACTATTTCCACATTAACTCTTCTCAAATACAAATTAACTGGGTATGTTTGAGCCAGAAAGGAGACTATCTTGTGCATCATGTCTCATAAACTGTAAAAAGGTTTTATTTTGATATTGTGAAATTTGAAATGATGATGCACCATAACCTGAATTGAATCAAGAATTTAAATTGACGTGGCTTCTTTTCTCTTGGAAACAGGTCTTACAGTTGTTTGTACCGGCTAGTCATGTCATCTAGCAGTAGTTTTTTTAATGATTTGGGAATTCATCCTGAGCCTAGTGATCCTCAGGATAATGAAGACATGATGGATATCAATGAGCATGTGAATGACTATACTCATCCGTTACCAAAGCCAAGTGCATCTGTTGCTAGTAGTGTTTATGAACTCCTAGAATGCCCTGTTTGCTTGAATGCTATGTATCCACCCATCCATCAGGTTTGCTTTATATACAACTCTCTTAAGCATTTACTCATTTTTTTTCACCAAAAATTAAAATCTATTCTTTCTCAATTGACATGTATGGTTCTTAGTTTGTTAGTTGTTACTTGGATAGTTTCCTCTACCAGAAAACATCTATTTTACTATATAAAATGTAGAATCCTCTGAATCTGGCTGCATGTGGCTGGACTCTAAAGTGGTTATGTGTTTAGTTTTTATTTAAATACTGCTGCTTCTCTTCAGTCGGTCCCAAATCTTTAATGGAATATAGGGAGACTGTTATGCAAAGGAACTGCAACACCGTTAAGATTCCAGATTAGTGTGTCCCTGTAGAGAAATCAAAGCCATCACTACTTTCATGTTCATCGAATGTGCTGATACTAGTTTATCCTTTAGTTCTTAAGATTTGACTCTTCATTGCCATGCATTCATTTTTACACTTTTGTAAAATTAGAGCCTTTATAATAGGGCACATTTGTGTTTGTCATCTTAACATGTTACCATTTGTAAGAATTGTAACTGAACGCGGATTCTTCATGATATCATTTATGTTCTGTCACTTCTGTGTCAAAGGCGATATAGATAATTCACTAGAACAATGGGTTGGTACGTGAATAAATAGATACTATTTTCTTGAGTAGTTTTCTATTGACTGATGCATCTGATAGCACTTTCTATGGGAGAATAGGACCGTCCTACTCAATATCTCATTGTTTAATACTTACAAATTTAAATCAGTCATCAAACATGATTGTTGCATCTAGTCTACCTGTCAGCTTAGTGGTCCTGAAATAAATTGAGACTCTTTGGTACATTTTTATGATTTGATTTATGCCATTATTGTTGTTCCCTATCCATTTGCACTCTTTTAGTGTACACAAAATTTGATGGAAGTGAACCAGTTATACATATTTTAACCATATTTTGCAACTGACACAGGAAGAGTTAGGGAAATGAAACTGCAAACTCCAAGTGGGTAAGAGGAGTTCTTTAAAATAAATAAAGAAAAAGAGAGAAATTATGGTTAGACCTATTGGCGGGATGCAGTAACCCTCCATAATCATTCTTATAGAATTCCTTTTCATGTTGTTTGTCTTGAGATGCTAGCTTAAATTCGTATAAAACAAAAGAGCATTGGGTAATAGTATTTTTCGTCAAGATCTACCTACCAACACAAATATCACCTCTGCTTCTTGAGCCTGTTTGGATGCAAGCCTCCTATCTCAGTGTGACAACACTTGTATGGGGAGGGATGTCTAAGGATAGGCGAGGAGAAAAGTTGGTGGGATCTGAGAAACTTTAAATCATGCATTTCTATGTTTTTTATGGATACAAAAAACCACTTCTTGATTGGTTTTCTATCCCTAAAATCATGTGACTGGATGCATGGCTTTTCCCAAACTCTCTCTCTCTATCTCTATCTCTATCTCTCTTTCTCTCTCTCGAGCTATATACTTTCTCTCTTCATCCCTTCCCATCTGATCTGTGTGATAGATATCACATGGAGGGGGGAGCTGTGCATTCAATCAGCTTCTTATGCCATTTTTATTCTCAACTCCTCTTTATTTTCTTCTGGTACATATATTTACTCATATTTTTTTGGTTTTTCATTATCTTTTTTCTTAAATTAAATCTACAGTTTTGTTTCACCGGTTCTTCTGAAAGACCGGATTCTATCATATGTTATATATTTTCAAGCATAGATTCCATACTGCTGCATATAACTTGGTCCTTTCTTGGCATTTGCAGTGTTCAAATGGTCATACACTGTGTTCTGGATGCAAGCCTAGAGTACAGAATAAATGTCCTACTTGCAGGCATGAATTGGGTAATATTAGATGTCTTGCTCTGGAGAAAGTGGCAGCTTCTCTTGAGCTTCCGTGCAAATATCAGAGCTTTGGTTGTAATGGGATTTATCCTTATTATTGCAAGCCAAAACATGAATCAGTATGTGCATATAGACCCTATAATTGTCCCTATGCAGGGTCTGATTGCACTGTTGTAGGTGATATTCCTCATTTGGTGAGCCATCTGAAAGATGATCACAAGGTTGACATGCACAATGGAAGCACTTTCAACCACCGATATGTCAAATCAAATCCACATGAGGTTGAGAATGCAACATGGATGCTAACGGTACCTTTCTAACTTTTTTAAAATATGCTTGTGATGTGCAATGATTCTTTATGGCTAGTGATTCTTGTGATTATACTCTCTTCTATTCTTTTTTGGACCGTGTTACCCATGCTTTCTTTGACTATTATTTTGTAAAATACAGTAACTTGCACATTTCATATAACATATGCTATTTATTTTGGTGCAACAGCTCCCATTGTATGGATTGTTTATTGATGAGCCAACTTTCATTTGGGTCCATGAGCTGAAAGCACATCAGTCTGCATGTTCCTATAACTAGGAAGCACCAAGGAACTAGCAAGCTTTTTTGTGTACACCAAGCTCAAGCCACTACTGGGGAAACATGAACTTTCATACGCCTCTTTTGATTAGTGAGTCTGTTTGAGCCTAGTTTGTGTACACCGAGCTTGATCCCGTATTGGAGAAGCCTGAACTTTCAGGCGGCTCTTTTGATTAATGAGTCTAGCTGAGTGAGGATGGCGATGGTTTTGCTTGAATTGATGGTTGCATGTTGTATATCCTTAGATCATAAGTATGCATTTTCTTTGTGAATTTAGGTCAAATAGTAAGGCTGATCTATTTGTAGAATATCCACATTGAAATCTTCCTTGGAGTTTAGATGTCAATTGACGTATTGACATTTTTTATGTTCTGATAAATGAAAGAGGCTTAAACATCTATATAAGAATTGTGGTCCGAACAATGACTAAATGAGCTGAGTGGGAATGTCTTGCTTGGGATCTTGTTTTGGGTTTTGCTGAGCTTTGGCAAAATTCAGTGGGTGCTAAGTCATAGTCAAGATTTAAAGTATGAATATCTAACGAACAAGGCTG
Organism: Phoenix dactylifera; assembly: GCF_051530095.1. Lineage (NCBI taxonomy): Eukaryota > Viridiplantae > Streptophyta > Magnoliopsida > Arecales > Arecaceae > Phoenix > Phoenix dactylifera. The sequence continues at coordinate 24,267,234 of NC_143197.1, forward strand.
AACCAGCTACTGCAGGTTTTGTCAATTAAAGGTCATGGTCTTCTTTTAATTATCAATAAGATATTTAGATGTCAAACTATGTCTCTAGTTGCAGGTTCATAACCAAGTTTTAAAATTTAACGTACCAGTTCTGGTGCGACACCTGTTGGTGACTGGATTGGTACACTGCTGGTATGTTAGCAGACCTCAATACAAGGTACACATTGGTGTCCTGGGATTGCATTGAGACCCCATTTTCTCCATTTTTTGATTTTTAGTTAGGGTCTGTTAGATCGTTCGTTAGAGTTAGGAGAGGTTTTAGGTTCCATGATTGTGTGTATGGTACCTGTAGCAGAACTAACACCATCTTTTCAGAATTTTTTTAGTGGTGCAGGATTTGAGCTCTCCGTTCCCTTCTCCATCTTTTGCCCCTCCATCTTTCCTTCTCTCCTCGTTTGAAAGCAAATAACAGAAAATAGGCTTGAGGAGCCTTTTAGTTACGTTTTGCTTGGTACTGGGCAAAATTGGCTTGTGTTGGTCCTGTCCTGGGTTGGTGCTGAGTGCTACGGATTGCTTTGCACATATTTCCTGAGGAACCAGGGACTGGTGGCATTCCAGGATGTAGTTCGTCTCAGGTCCAGTTCAGGACCTCCGGTACAGACCAGCATCCACAGAGTCCTCCATCCATGCACATGATAGTTATGCAGGTGATGCAAAGAAGTAGGGCAAGAAATTGGTTGTATTTGGATCGAGATCTTGTTTAGGTACTGGTATATATTTGATTATGGGTGTATAATGGTTGTTGACTTGATAATAATTAGGACTGAGGAAACCGGGTGAATTTGGATCAGATCCTGATGGATCTGGATCCAAATCATCGCTTTAGAATCTGAATCCAGTTCCGTATCTGATTCAAGTCTGCTCATAGTTGGACATTTTTGGATGGCTGTTATATCTTTTATTGGACAAATTTGAACCTGACATTTAGTCTTCCATTAAGATGAAATTAGAGCAAAAGAAATCTACACTTAGCAACCAAGCTTCTTAGGCCCGTTTTTAGGCTTTTTAATGTTTGATTTCGGGATTCTTTTTAATTTGAGTTCATCCATCTATTCACTGGATCTTCTGATCTGGAAGTTGCTGTCACCTATTTGGGCTTCTAACCACTGATATCTTGCTTCACTTTCTATGAACTTTCTATGAATCTTATACCGTTCTCTTTATACCACTAATGATTCCCATATCGTAGTCCACAGTTTCTTGCATAATGAGGTTTAGAGCTTGTTTTTGTGTTTTTCGTTGCAAAAAGAAAAAAAAAAAAACACATTAGGTTCATCCTTTTTGTGGTATCATCTTCTGTTCTATATATGTCAGTGACCATTCACATCTTTTTTGTGGTATATCAGGTATTCAGTTGTTTTGGACAGTACTTCTGCCTCCATTTTGAGGCCTTCCAGATGGCCATGGCACCCGTTTTCATAGCATTCTTGCGGTTCATGGGTGATGAGTCCGAGGCTAAAACTTACAGCTACAGCCTTGAGGTTGGTGGTAATGGACGCAAGATAATTTGGCAAGGGGTGCCTCGAAGCATAAGAGACAGCCACAAGAAGGTGCGCGATAGCTATGATGGGCTTGTCATCCACCGAAACATGGCCCTATTCTTCTCGGGTGGGGATAGGAAGGAATTAAAGCTGAAGGTGACTGGGAAAATTTGGAAGGAACAGTGAGATTCTGTTGGTCTAGATTGTCCATATAATGTGTTTTCTGATCATGTATTCTTGCGTAGCTTGAAGGCAAGTTCAAATTGCTTGCAAGAATGCATGAGCACATTAGTGGAGAACCAATCTGTTACGCCATAAAACGTATACATGTCTTGCCAGATATAGAGAACCTGATGCTGATCCTATTTTATTGAGTCCGTCTGAAGGTAAAACTCTTTTTGTTAGGAAACGTGGCAAGATAATGTTTTCTTTCGAGTGTTCTTCAATATATGCTTTGAACGATAGCCTAGATAATTTATTCTGAATATCATTATCCCATTGTTCTTCTGAATCTTGGCGTTTGTGCTTCTAACTTTTGCGGTCTTGGAAATAGTATGGATCATTTTTGTGTTTAGATCAATCTATTTTATGAAGTCTCTCCTTAGGCCCATCTGTTTCGTACCACAATTTGGTCATACCATCTGTGTAAATGGATCCGATGTCGATTGGCAGGGACCTGTAACCAACATTAAGAGGTTCAATTGCAGATTGTTTAGAGCCAAGGCGAGCCCATCTGGTGTTGTCTAGGGTTCATACATGGACACCTCGGCCACAATGTAATTCTAATTTATATCTAGAAATGTATATTCTTCTAATGAAAGTTCATATGTTTTCAGCCAATCTGACATGATAAAGGAAGAATAAGGGGAATGCAAGGACAAAGGTGAGCACAGAAGTATAACCTAGCCAGGAGCCTGATGCCCTCTTAAGTTAAACAGCCAATGACCTTAGGTTGTTATTTTTTCTAAATTTGATGACATGAAGTTTTCTGTAATCTGATATAATCTTGTTTGCTTATGCTGATCTTTTCTGATTTCTTTATTTGAGATGTCTGTCTGTGCTTGATGCAATTAATAAAATGTGATTTTTATACTGTGGACTCCTATTGCCATGTCATTGTTCTACCTTGTCAACATTAATTAATAGCAAAACCTATACATAAATTGCAAGTGTCATAATAAGGATCAGGCTGCGCTATTCAAGTTGTTTGCCCTCCTATTTTGCCAGAACCCTCTTTTTGTCTGAGATTATTGACTTGCATAAAATTATTTAGAGCTATCTTGGAAGGTAGGGAAACATCAACCATTACCCATCACCATAAGTTTGACAGGTTAAAGTTTTGACCATTCCACACTTTAACATGAATACATCATTGGCCTTCTCAACAGCTTAATCTAAGGTTATGCCCTTGGTTGCAATCCTTTTACCGAGTTCTGTAAATGAGAGTTTCAGTTGCATCTAATCATTAATCCATTATCAGATAGTTTCAGTTGCTTCCTGGTGTTCTTTCTTCCATCACTTTTTGCATTTAAACTCAAAAGCCATCTTTTGCACTACAGTGCTCCAAATGGCTCTTAAGGGCCTGTTTGGCTATTCCTATCGAATTGTGATGAAAATTTTGAAGGATTTATGAACTGGGCTATCCATTTAAGCATGGCTTTATATCAACCAACCTCCACCCAGTTGAAATCTCATGGGAAGAAAAAAAGAACCTTCATAGGTCTTTTTTTTTTTTTTTTTTTATATTCCTACAGTCCAAATGCTAGAATTTGGGTTGGGTTTGGACAGATTTTTAGAAAATAAAAGCTCGATAGACCAACAGGCTCGATTCTTATAGGATTAACAGCACGTTCTAATAGAAATATCTAAATATGCTCTAAATAACTTTTCCAGCTTGCAGTATTCTTTTCTGTTGAAATTTTTTTGACATGTTTCATCCTAGCGGAGAGTCGTATTATTTGACAAATATAATTAAAGTGTGTAAAATAACTTGAAAATAATTAACTCATAATTATTTGTTTTAATTTATTAGATCTCATTTTCAATTCTTGGCTCATCTTTCTCCTCTCTCGAAAGCTCCAAAGTTCTTAGAATTCAAATGTCCTAACATATCTTTTTAGAAAATTTTGAATTCTTCCTTTTTGCTAGATGTTGTTTTCTCTCTCCTGCAGATTTGGAGGTTGATCATCGGTTGTAACTTTTAAGAAAAAAGATATCTTTCGTGATAAAGTCAATGACCTAATATTAGCAATTATAATAAAAGCTAGAAACGTCTTACTGGTTGATACTGGTTGAGCGTACCAGTCCTAGATGTTAATGTCAATTTGAAGATCTATAATACTTCCTTTGCAAAAATTATTTAACAAACAAATAATTTTTTTCAAAAGGAATAACTAGATAATCAAGAGCTATTGTCTTGTTTGCTTGGTAATGATGCTATGCAGCCAAATACCATAATCTACCCCCATTCAAATGCCATCATAGTTATATCAAATTCAATCATAATTATTGCGATCAACTCGTAGTCAATCCAAATAAATTTGTATTACAATATCTCTTAGTCTATATAGTTTATTTATTAATTTTTTTAATAATAATTATAAAATATTATTTATAAAGAATAGCTAGATAATGTTATTTAGATTTTTTAATTTTATATAAATATTTAAAATTTATAACACACGCCCTAATGAGCTAAATCCGTAGTCTCGCATTTTTTCCTCTTGTTGTCTTCATAATGATGAATTCATGATGTATACTTAAAAAGAAACTGGATGGGAAGCCAAAGAGAAGAAACTCAGTCCTCACACTACCGAGATACAAACCGTTCTTTTTCCAATGGACGGTCCAGATGAAACAGGTGGCAGGCTCCGGCCAAGGTAACTGGCATTTCAGTAAATAACGCAAACACTGTGCTCTTAAAAAAGTTTAGCACCTCCTCCCATTCTATCATCCTCCCCTTCCCCGGCGTGATTGAGACCTCCTCGCCACCGGCGCCGTTCCGTCGCCTGGCCACCGCTGCTCCGCCACACCGAGATAGAGATAGAGAGAGATAGAGAGAGAGAGAGAGAGAGAGAGAGAGAGAGAGATGGAGATAGATAGACCTGGGTGCATGAACTCTTTCGTGGACCAGGGGAGCGTGGAGAGCCACCGCTACTTCCTGGCGCGGCGCACCGTCCTGGAGATGCTCCGTGACCGTGGCTATTCCGTCCCCGCCGAGGAGATCAACCTCACTCTTGACGGATTCCGCTCTGATTATGGCGAGAGCCCCAATCTCAAACGCCTCAGCCTCTCCTACTCCCTCCCCTCGCCGCCCTACAACAAGGTCCTCTCTCTCTCTCTCTCTCTCTCTCTCTCCCTCCCTCCCTCCCTCCCTCCCTCTCTCTCCCCGAAACCCTTTCTTTTTCCCAATTCCTGGTTTATCTCTTATTCTAAGTTTCCTCTTTATGTGAGGATGATGCCTTTAGGTTTTGTTTTGATTATACGCTGTGTTTGCTTTATTTGTGTGCCAATAATGCTACATTCACCCACATGCATTAACTCCATTTTGTCGTACAATTTGTAGAACTAAGATTCGTATGGTTTCAGATGTTATTCCACGTTTTATCATCCATTATCTTCACCATTTTTTATTTTTTTTTGTTTGTGGTTGTGGGGGGGGGGGGGGGGGGGGGGGGGGAAGAAAAGGAAGTGGACTATTAAGAAGTGTACCAGGAAGCCAGCAACTGACAGGTATGCTTTTGACATTTGATCTTTTTTCTTCATGGTGAAGTGTTCACGATGGAAAGTGACAGTCTTTCTAACCCACGTGATGATCTCGTTGTATGCCATTAAAGTTATGAATTAAATTCAATTTTCTTATTCTTTTAACCTAATGCTTTGAAGTTAACCTAATTCAGGGTTGCATGAAATCTTTAGTTTCTAGCTTCGTGATTCTGAATACTGGCTAATGGTTTCTCCATTTCAATTTCCATGACCGTAATTGTTACCATAACAATGAAGCACCTGCCAGCTATGAATTTCACCTTCATATTTTAGACTCTGGAAACCTAATTCAGATCATACGTGTAGGTTTACCCATGTCATGTTGCTTGCACCATATGTCTATATTCTTTTGCTGGAGTATATTTTGTGAGAGTTGGTCTCTTGATTTCATGGCCTTGTGAAACCAATCTCTTTCATGTGTTTGAGAATCCAATTTTGAGCCCTAGTGTTTGTCTAGCACAAGATATCTTTAAAATCCCTAGATTTGGCTAATACATTTGATAACACCATCAGAAATCCCCCACTGGAAGCCCCCATAGAAGATGCATTTGTTTTTTAAATAATTTCTGCCAAATTTATCTTGATGCTGCTAAATTTATTAATCTCAAAATGTTGTATGATATTGTATCTCTGATTTTGATGATTGAAGTATTCTTTGTTTTGATATACCCCTCCCGAAGCTATCCACTTCATGTATTCACTATACTTAAAACATGGCAATGCTGTCTTCTTTATCTATCAAAATGCCCTCTTTCCAGCGTTTCATCTCCTTTTTTATTTTTAATAATTGATTTTATTCTTTATGAGTGGGTTTCCTTTTTTTTTTTGTTTTCTGTGTTTATTCATTTATTTTTTGTTGTTGGAGAATATGATTGCTCAGGTCTGTTTATGCACCTTTTGGAGAACTTAGGCATCTCTTTTTTGACGCGGTATGCCTTTTTTCTTGCTTCAGGTTCATGTTATATTTTGTGGAACAGAACCTGTCAAATTGGCAGTGATACGTGAAATATACATGCAAGTTGGTAAAGAAAATTTGTACGGGTTAATATTAGTTCTCCAAAGCAAAATGACATCCAAAGCTCGAGAAGCAATCAAAGATATTTTCAAATTTAAAGTGGAGACATTTCATGTAAGTTTTTTATTCCAAACTCACATACTTTTCATATATATATACACACACACACACACACACACATATATATATATATATATATATATATATATATATATATACGTATATATACGTATATACGTCTACACATATGTATGTATGTATGTATGTAATGTATGTATGTAATGTAATGTAATGTAATGTAATGTATGTAATGTATGTATGTAATGTATGTATGTAATGTATGTATGTAATGTATGTATGTAATGTATGTATGTAATGTATGTATGTAATGTATGTATGTATGTATTTATTTATTTATTTATTTATTTTGTATGTCTTCTGCGAGGAAAACTTGAAAGTATATTGGGCTTACATATGTAATGAAACCTTTTGGAAGCCACAATCTTATTCCAATGCTTCTTTAAAATGCAAGATGTACAATTTTTTGCTCTCATTAAGTTCTTTATGTGGCTTTTAAAATGGGAATCATTATTCATCTTTCCATTTTTAAAATATACTTTCTACATTTGCATGGAAGAAGCCTTTAGCTTATGCTGTTCTTTCTATTAGTATATTATACATACATTGCTATGTTTTCGACTTAATTGCTAATTAACTATTTTAAATCTTTCACTTGTTTAAACTGAATCTGGGTATAAAAATGAACCATGTCCCAGCTATACAGAAAAAATCAAGAGAAAGGACCTAACTATATGGTGTGAAAATGGAATATCCTTGTTTCTATTTGAAGGTTCCTAGGAACCATAGGGTAAAATAAGTGGGATCTATTTGGTATTCTGGAGGTTGGAATCTTTGAATAATGGGGAGTTAGATATTTTAGGGACATGTACTCAATTTTGAGATTTTAGTACATTACAGAAACTTTAACTTGTCATGTCATTTAGTCAATGAATTTTTGAAGTTGCCTCATAATTTACTATGTGCCCTGCCAATATCATCTCTCAGGTTGGCAAGGAGTTAATTCTTTGCTTAAACTGCACCAGAATGCAAGCTGAACTCTTTGTTTTGACACCCATTATCTAGGTTAAGCTCAGTTTTGCTTGACCAGTGGATCATATGAGCACTCGACGTAGTTTATAGTCAGCTCTCAATGTGGGATATATGATAGTTTTACTGAATGGACTTGTGAAGGTTATCATGATGATATGACCAATGTGTTGGAACAACAACCTAGTAAAGACTCAATCTTAGGTTTCTTAGGTCACTTGATTGCGTTACTTGTGTAATATTTTGTGAACCCACAGGTTGTTTGATTATTGGAAACAATACACACTATACAATATGTAAAAGGATAGAAACTGTGATTTGATTCAGCAACAATGCTTTGTAAGATAGAAGGTATACACATACCTAGACTCCAATTTTGCAGAATAATCTATATATGGTGGTTGCCCATGAATGATTGGGCAGGCATGATTGCATGATGAAAAAATGCAAGGTGTATAGCATGTGCCTGGTTGCATTTTTGTTTATATAACTGCATTGTCCCAATGATGCTTGTTGTATCTAGGGAGCATGATTATGTTTATTTATGTTTTTTAAGAAAGTTTGGCTTCATTACATGCTCAATCTTTAATATTCATATTTTCAGAATCCAGAAAATATTTAATCTATATCAACTTATGCATTTGTTTAAACTTTTTGAGATGGATATAATGTACTTGTGTTAATTGGAAAGGTGCTAAATAGAGACTAGGTGTAGGAAGATGTTTGCACTTAAGGGGCATGTTGATATGGTCAACAAGCTTATTTTTGTTGTTCTTGAAGACAGCAGCATTAATTGCAAAGAATTAGGCTTTTTATGATCATCAATTTGCAAATTTAATGACATTAATTGTCATATATTAGTTTTGAGCAATGTGATCTATACCTCAGTTTGCTATTAGTAGCAACCTCAAAAAGGAAAAAAATGTGTAGTAAGAGGGGATAGGGGAGAGGAATATGAGAGAGAGAAATATGAATTTATTAACTTAATTTTTGTCATAGGACAACAAGTTGGCGCTACCATATGATATCCACCAACTATGGCAATGGTGTGATTAATTATTTGATTTTCTGTCTCCTTCAGATTGTTGCATAAATATCAAATTTGCCCAACTTTGAGAGAATTTTAATCATGTCTTATCAAAACCTTGTCTCCATTAGCAAGTTGTGTTACAGCTATCACAAACAAAAGGAGCAGGGGACCCCTTGTTAGTGACCTTTATTGATAATGGATGTCTCACATCTACATTGAATTTGGATAATTAGGTTTATACAGTTTGCCAGCAGCTTTAGTTTTATAATGTCGCTTTCATCAGATCTTGCACTTGAAATCCCAATAACATAAAAGAATATTCAACCAAAGTAGTTCACATGCTCAATGATATATTTTTGAAAGAACACATGCTCCAAAATTTATATATTTTATTTTTAAAGATATATTTTACAGATACATTTTACATTTTTATGTTTTTATAAATGCATTTTAAAATAAATAAAAAATTATATATTTTATTTATAATGCTCGCGAATACTTATTCTATCATCGCTATAATGATTTTTTCATGTCCTGGTAAACCCTCCACCTTTCACCCAAGCACTGTGAACTTCCTTGGCTACTCATGTATTGCAGAGGCACAACCTTGCAAAGCAGTTTTTCCTTAGTAGAAAATAAAAATTGGGGTTTCATTTTGTGTAAAGACCTAGGGCCTCATCCAAAAAGGTTAGTCGAAAGGTGTTACTTGGATTCCTTGGCCCTATATGAGCATCCAAAATCTTTCCAGTGCATAGCCGATATAGGACTAAACACATACCCACACTATTTGTAATGACCGAGGGCCTCACCTAACAAGGCTAGCTAGAAGGTGTTATTTTAATTTTTGGCCAGTATAAGTACCTAAGATTTTCTTAGTGTATAGCCAATCTGGGACTAAATACATGCTTGCAGGGACTCTCACATACTTTTCTTGTTTAAGCTCTAGAATTCTTGCTAGGGTAAGAGTCTAAATCCAATCAAATCCAATTATAAATGCCACGATCAGCTTGTGGTCAGCTATAGAAGGGCCCATGCTACATTGTCTTGTAGTCCATATGGGCTATAGATCAGGTTTGCTCTAATACTATGGTAATTATATTATCCAAAAAGGCTAGTCTGAAGGTGGTAGTTGGGTTTCCTGGCTCTGTATAAGCACATGCCTGCACGAGCTCTCACATTGTAGTTCTATCGTTCCTCCTCTGCTATTCTCTCCAGCCTCTACCTTACTTCAGCTTCTTCCTCTGTTCTTCTTTTCCTTTTCTGACCCTTTTAACGGTTGCATGAGCAGCTTCTCATGCTGTCTTGCAATTTGCGTGGTGCTCGTAACTAGCAAAATCCAACCAATACATTAAACCTAGAAACAAGAATAAATTTTACCTACATCTTACTTGTTTCCTTGCCCTAAATAGCTGTTTTCATTCTAGGTCCCCTGCCCCGCACGCCCCCCCCCCCGCCTCGTCCACCCCCATCCCCCTAGATCACAGTTGGGACCACATTTGGTGCTTCTCACGAGAAAAATTTGTAAGCAGGCCCTAATGTTCATCTCCTGTTCAGATAATTTATTAACCCTCTAGCTGCCTTTTTCTCAATAAAATCTACAGGATCCTCTTTGTTAAATCTTTTCTCATTTGAAAGCTTGATTTTCCAGATTACAGAAGTTAGACATTCCAACCCTCATCCATTTACAAAAGAATGTGTCCTTATCACATTGTTTATGAGATCCTAGTCCTTGGGTTCACACTGTCAACTACTATTGCAGCTAACCATATAATTGTAGGTTTAAAAACTCCACCTTATTTTTGCATCTATGAGATTTGTGCATAGTGAATCAACTCCAGTTTTTGCATAATTTATATGTTTTTGTCTTTCTTCTTCTTTCTATCATTACTGTCTAAATTTTCATAGACTTTTTATTTTCCCATTACGTAATTCTTTCTTTATTAAATTTTTGCTTCCATTTTTCCCAAAAAATAAAGGATCACTGATCTTCTTCACCTTTTTTTGGAATTATGCATACACTCAATCTGAAACAAGTGTGTCGAATTTCTACTGCATTATTGTTCACTAAGAAGATTACATTTATAAAAATGAAGAAATTGTTCTCACTTTTCTTAAATGACTAAAAAATTGCTCTAGACCCCAAACATGTATATTAATACTATTTTAGTTTAAAAAATTCAGAATTATAAGTTGCACAGGTAAAAAACAATGATAATCTGACTGGTAAAGAGAAAAAAGTCAAAATAGTTCGCTGGAAAATGCAGCAATTTACTTAACCTACCTCATAAACAGGCCATGTAAGTCATAACCACAACTTAGAATGTTTATTGAGATCTAGCTGGTTACTGCCTTTTATCAGTATGTATGGCTTTTATATTTCAGATCACTGAACTGCTGGTCAACATTACAAAGCATGTTTTGAAGCCAAGGCATGATGTACTTACAGAAGAAGAGAAACAGAAGCTTTTGAAGAAGTACAATGTGGAGGATAGCCAGGTACAGCTAGACTGGAGGTTCAAATCAATGTGCAGCGTTTCATGCTTTTATGAATTATTTATCTTGTTAATTTGCCAATTTTATATCCATCTTTTTATGAGATATGAGATCCTATTTTGGCTTTTCTACTCTTAAGAAATCTTTAATTCGGATGATGTTTTGTTTTTAACCCAAAGAATAACAGTCACTTATTTTTCTTCTACCTAAACTCGTCATCTTTAGGTGGATGACATTAGAACATCACTATTGGATATTTCTCCTTCAAACTTGACACATGCTTGATAGTCTTTAGGAAATCGTGGCAAGTTTCTTGCAGTGAATATCTACTTGCAGTCTCATTTCAGAAAATTGTTATCAGATCCTGTTTCTGTGGATACAGTGTGGTACCTGCTCTTCTATTTCTACACTCTTGCTCCTACTTCAAATTTTGTAGCATCTCTTCCACCATCAAGCAACATCTGTTGCCACATGATCCCTCCAATTCAATTGTTTCTTTAATTATCCCCAGTTTATTTGTAATCTTGATTTTTGACTAATTTGGACTCAATTATCTCTCCTTGCGCGTGGTTTGAGCCACATGTTGGGGAGGTGTTAAGCCTGATATACATGGTGACTCTTTCCCTATTAGTTTAAACCTTTGGGATAATTGGTTACTCAACAGCAAACCGAGGAGCTTGGTGTTTCATGCTGAAATCGACCTTGAAAATGCATTATATTTGTGGATTTGATTACCTTTTGTTAGATACAGAGGGGATGGGCTTCTAATATATTGTTGATTATGTTGGAGTTTTTTGGCAAGATATGCTGCTAAGCAAAGGGCAAAAGGCTTGATAGATAAAAAATTTATGGAGATGAAGAATGCCCTTCCGTAGAACTAGTTGTTGGGCTTATGAAGGTAAGGGACCTGTCTATTTTTTTTTTTTTGTTGGTCCAACCTCTTTACACATCCCTTGAGTAAATACAACAAGTCACATCAACCATCAAAATATCCCTAGGTAATGTAGACGAGGTATCCCAAATTACGGATCCACTATGATCCGCAATCAAAGAAGCCATCCAGTCAGCTGACCTGTTTGCCTCTCTAAAACTATGCTTGACTACACATGATATGATACTTGATTTAAGTCTCTAAATATCCATCATCAATAGATGAATCTTCTGTCGTGATCTAGAAAATGACTATCGTAGAAACCCCTTCCAATGATGTGATCCGCTTGTAGAATAACACCGACCCTTCCCATGTAGCCCTCCATTCAGCCAGTAGGACCATAACTTCTAGGAGATGAGAACCACTTGCTGCTACAAAGGTAGCCCTAGAGTCATCCCTGTTCCTCACACTGCCATCAAAATTGATTTTGAGAAAATTAGAGAGTGGGGGTTCCTAAGTGAAATAAATTAAATGGGATGCAGAAACTGCAGATGCAGAACTCCAAATTTCCCTAATATCCGTCGACTCCTCTGATGATTTAGCCCATGAAGTCCTAGGCATGGTGTTAAAGCTCTCAAAGCAACAACTCGGGGACTCTCATTAGTATTCTCGAAAAGTCCTTTTGGCCAACTATATGTGATAGGCAATATAGCACATTGAGAGGGACCTATTTATTAGTGAAAGCAGTTTGACATAACTATTAAACAAATGTGTGAAGCGTGGGATTTAGGGGTTGTCTCAAATGTGACCATGATTTGGAAGGTTATCATTAAGGATAATGGTGTTATGAGCTGAGTTTTAGTCTTACGAGTAAATAGGAATCTGGAATTGCAGAACTAGGCTTTGGATGAAATAATTCAACAGGAAGAATAACTGATAGGCTCTTAGTTACTCAAATAAGGAAAATGATGTGAATTGCTTCTTTTACTGGTTGAGATAAATAAGTTGGGTAAACATAAGGTTGCACTAGTAAAGTTGGATCCTAGTAGGGTCATATTATTTGTTACTTCTATCAAATTTAATAATTTAGCAGTTGTTGGTGATACCAAGTTTCCCAAAATTGGCCCGAACCATCTGGTTCGGTGTGTACTGTACTGAACCGGTGCGGAACCAGGTTGCTAAGGGTGATTGATTTGGGGCTCGACAGGAACCGGTCCAAAACGAAGAAGAAGAGGAGAAAAGGCCTTTCCAACCACTTCTTCTCCTTTTGAACTTCAAGGCTTAGGAGTGCAGGTGGGTGAGGAAAAGAAGGGGTAGGAGGGATTGTGTAGGTCGGCAGGTCATATCAAAGAAGTTGAATGGTAAAATCTTCTTTCCTTTCTTCTCTCCTTTTTCCTTTTAAGCCTAAAATAGGCCAAAAATTGCTAAAACAAAGGAAGATTATGTCATTGTTTTTAAGACTATGGCATGATTTCATGACATACCGTAAATCCAAGGGTGGTCTATGCACTGAAGAAGAAATCGTGTTTCTTCGTTGATCTTCTAAAATAATAAAAGTTGCTTGAAAATTTTAGAAATGGTAGCATATCTAGGGTGTGCATGTTGCTTTTCTTTCTTTTTTTTTTGTGGCAGCAATTTATTAAATTTGGGTATTGGTTATGGCTACCCAAACCAGCTCATTCTTTCAATAGCTAATACTATTGTACTTTTATCTTTCAGCTTCCTCGGATGCTGGAAACTGATGCTGTTGCTCGGTATTATGGTCTTCAGAAGGGACAAGTTGTGAAGGTGACGTATGATGGAGAACTTACTCGGTCTCATGTCACTTACCGCTGTATCATGTGACACTAACTTGTATAAATCTAACCAATGGTAGTTCTGCAATGTGTTGTTTGTTTCTAACTCTGTATGTCACAAGGATTGCTAGCTTGAATTGACTCATTTTTTTAAAAAATTGGTACTAATCGTTCATGTTTTACTTGCTAAGTTTTCTGTCTTTGTTAGTTCATTATCTGGTTCTTGCTCCATAGGGAAATGCTGACAAACCAATAGGGATGTCACTTAAGTTTCTGAACTTTTTTTATGACCACAATCTTCTATTGGACAATCTGTTTATTTACCAGATTTCGCTCCATTCTGTACATGTGCTTGTTAACTATTCTGCATATGATTATTAACTTAAATTTGATCGTCCAGAATTCCTGGAAATGTGACATAGTATAAACTCTATCTCATTTTCGACTGTTGGTGCTGTTCTTTCTTATCTATATTTGGATTGTCCTTTAAATGCAATATATAATTTAAGATATTATATATGTTGGTTAAAATTATGATGGTGCTTTCATTTCATAATTGTAATAATAGCTGTTACTTGAGCCATGAAATACATTACATATGTGCAGTGTAATCCCTATTATGATCTATACGAAATCAACAAATATTCAAATCCATCTGCCCTTTTTAGTATATGACTAATTTCAAATATGAGAGGATTATTTCCAATCTGTTATTCTAATGCATCTACTTATATATGCACATCTTTACTCATTAGATAGCCAACCTAATGCGTTTTGTCTCTATTAAAATCTCTATAACATGATTTACTCAATCCTTCATTTGTGGCCCTTGCATTTATATCCTGCTATAGTACAATCATGCGCCTATTTATGAAACGTATTATGCATATCCCATATATTAACAAAATTATATTTCTATTTTCTCAACAAAAAAAAAGAAAACTTATTTACTAGGCCCTTTTTAAGAGAATAAAGCAAAACAAGTTCAACAATATGAGATTAGATTGTAGTCATCAACTATCTCTCTCTCGCTATCACACTTATCCACATTCTCTTACGTATATTGCACCTGTCGCTGGTGCATGATAGCCCCATGTAGTGGAGGCGGATGGGTGAGTTTTAAGCCTGAAGGTGTGAATGGGCGACCATATCCCTACTCCGGATGACTTGGTTTTGGAATTGTATGGTGACAAAATTTAATCGATCAGAAGTGAGAGACGCCGGTGGAGCGAAAGAGAACGAGAAGACCATAAGATCTCATTTTGGCACGACTTGGAAACAGAAGAGGTGGAGCCAACGTCAGAGAATCTCGAGCGCGGATTGGGTGCGCCCCCACCACTTTTGCTTCCATCCCGCCAGGCCTATCGCAATTTGATGTGATCTTGGAAAATATATATATATTTTTTAACTGGTTTATTCGTTTCCTTAAAAGATCGAAATAAGCTTAGGAAATCTATAACAAGTTTCATAAAAAACTTTTTGGTAATTAGAATGTTTTCAATTCTTTTATGATTTTTTTTTGCCACCAAATAATTTTTTATAGATAAATAGCTGGGTTAGATCATGAGAATCAACTTGCGATCTTGCATGGTTAAAGAGTGTGGACTGAATCTTTTTAAAGCTGCAAATGTGTTGGGTTGGCTTATGAACTAACTCGAGCTGATCCATTTTTACCTGATTCGATCCATTTTTAAAATTGGACCCATTCAACATCCTAAGTAAGTTCTTGGTTTTGTGAACTTTAGCCTAATCTGTATGTTATTTAGTTTCTATAATAGTTACCTAACATGGCTCGATTCGATCTTTAACATGTGAAATAAAAGCCAGTCTCACCCTCAATCTCACTACCCACCCTTAACCCCTCGAAGGTTGTAAGCTCCCTTTCCTAACGAGCACCCATGTCCTTTGAATCTACCCATAGACCCGGCCATCTGGCAATGTTGACCTTCTTGACGGTCTACTTCCTGCTCCCATAGTCTTTCTCATCTCTACATCGCATGCACTATCCTAGTTTCTACCAATAGTACTCCTTCTATGAGAGCCTATTTTATTTGGTCCTAAACTGGCCTGGGTTTTCCTGGACCAGCCGTTTGGGTTGCTTAGCATGCGCCCATCACTTGAGACGGAGGAGGAAGACTCTCGATAGGAGTCATCTTCCTCCCCGAGTTCATTAAAGAAAAGGGGATCCGAGGTCACATCAGACTCTGGCAATACTTAGGATTTGATCTATAAAAAGCCTTTCTCTCTTTCCTCTAACCATCGTGCCTCCAAACCCCCAATCAATCTCTGATGAAAATCGATTGAAATACTCTTGGTTTCTATCGAGCATTCTCGGCCAAGTAACCGTTTGGAAAATCACTTAGATTCCTTTGTTGCATTCTCCCTTGTTGCATTCTCCAATAGTAAGAACTCCCCTCCATTCTCTCTCTCTCTTTCTCTCTATCTCTTCCCCTCTTTCTCACATGTTCTCTCTCTTTTAACCTTGACCACCACCAATGGTCTCCGTCTTTACAATCAATGACTTGAACCGACCTAGATTGGGAGATCCGATCCAAACAACTTGCTGGGTCTAAATAATTCTCCATGGACCTGACCCGATCTTCTTTGGAAATAGACAAAAAAAAGTATAAATAAAAAAAGAAGAAGAACTTTCTCTTTTTTTAGGTGAAATACCGGCCAGAGACAGACCTTAACTCTTCTTTGACAGACTTTGTGCTCCTAGACTAGATCAGAAAGAAGCCACATACATAAAAAAATGAATCAGAGTACAAGGGACTGATTATCTTTTCTTCTTAGTTAGCTTCCAAAGAAGACGAAGAAGATGGTGTAAAAACTTTTCTTAAAAAACAAAGGTGAATGAAAGCTAAGCCAACCGAATTCTATCGGATTGTAGCTAAGTCTAAAATTAAGACAAACTGAGGTGGATCGAGGGGTCAAGCGATCCAATCTAAGGCCCTAAATATCCCATTGGCTTGATTTTTCATCTAAGAAAAAGATAATTAAGATTTTATACGCTATTAACAGTCGGCCCAACAACCACATCCAACCGACTACCGCCCTTGGCTCTTATTTAAAAAAAAATAATATATAAAATAGAAAGAGCCAAAAATGAGAAGGACAAAGGCATGTTGTTTAAAGTGAAATCTACGAGTCAATTTAACGGATCTTGGGTGGCGAATAAGACATATGACTTGCAAGGAGACAGCAAAAGAGGGGTCAGCAGAGCGCGAGAGAGAGAGAAGAAAAGAAGGGAAAGGAAGGGGCGGCATGGTCACTTTCTTGCTCTCCAATTCAAAGTTATAGTGGGTCAATTGAGGAGGATTCCATGGAAGATATGGAGGAGATCTGGTCGGATCATGCTTTCCATGAGGTGGGATTTGGGGAGGATGGGACCCGTCATGCAGAAAACATCCATATAACCATCCCCACTCTCCCTCCTCGTATTCTATTACTCCCTCTTTTTCCTCGATCATCATCATCATCATCTTCTTCTTCTTCTTCTTCTTCTTCTTCCTGAGAGTAGTCAGCCACCATGGCTGTCGTTGCTACGGAGACTCAGTTCCGTGTCTTAGCTGTGGATGACAACCTTCTTGACAGAAAGTTGATCGAGAGGCTCCTCAAGACCTCATCATACCAAGGTATTCTCATGAGGAAAAAGAAAAATAGAAATGTATTTAGTATTTGTTTCTTTCATAAAGCTGATGTTTTGTTTTTTCTACTGTTTTTGTTAAGTTACCACGGTAGATTCTGGGAGCAAAGCTTTGCAATACCTGGGTCTGCAGGATGATCAGATCAATTCACCTTCTGTTTCTTCTGACCAGCATGTATGGTTTTTTTAGGCCCTCCCATGTCTTTCACTGTTTTTTTTTTCCTTTTTATTATGAACAGCTAGATGCTTGGTGGAGTGGTGATTGATGAATTGGATTTGCTTTGTTGCTTTTGCCTTCAGGATATAAATTTGGTTATCACAGACTACTGCATGCCTGAAATGACAGGCTATGATCTTCTCAAGAAGATTAAGGTACCTATCATTGTTGTTTGGATCAACAGCCCTTTTTTTTTTAAAGTAAAAGATAGTCTCCCATGAATAGTCCTTGTTTGTTATTCTTTTATTTTGATATGGAGAAATTGTTTAGTCTGGTTTTGGCATTACTTGTGGAAGAAAGGGCTCATGAGGATTATCTGATTGCTGAATTAGGAGTCATCTTCTCTGAAAGACATCCCAGTTGTAATCATGTCATCTGAGAATATGCCTTCCAGGATCAACAGGTGAGCATAATATCTCCTTTTGCGATTTTGTATAATTTCTGCAATCTTTGGGTATATTTCAGAAGAGAAAAAAAAAAAAGAGGAGATAGTTTTCTTATATAAAAAATATTTCGCTACTATGATTCCTCCTAAAATTTTAACAACTTATATTGTGTTGCAATCAGGAAGAATGAAAAAGTAGTAAGAATCGAAGAGATTTTTAGTGTGACAGGGGGTCTCTTTTTCTCCTTTCATGCCATATCTGGAAGAACTATTTTGATGTGAAATATTCCCACTTTTCAAGTTAGTAATCTGTTTGATGGATACTAAAGAATGCATCAAAATTTTATGCTCTTCCTAACTCATTAACTTTTCTGATAAGAGAATAAAGAGAAAAGCTTTAAGTCAGATAAATCTGGGGTCTTTTCTCCTCTCTGTTGCCAATCTCAATCATCCAATATTCCAACGAGAACTAAATCAAACAAAAGTGATTGGGGTATCAGCTGTCATATCGTATTTATGGCTTCAAAGATGCCTGTGAATTTCTTTAGCCAAATTGGTAAGGAAGCCCTTCCAAACTATTCCTTCTGAAATCTTTTTCTAACTCCTGCTCTGTTTCTGACCTACTGGGACAAGAAGAATGATAGGATTAAAACATCAACATGTAAATTTTTTGAGCCTAATTGGTAATAAAAGCCCTTCTTCCAAACTGTTTAAGTTGTCTTCGTATCAAGAGGTAATGGTCCGATGGGTACTTTTTCTGGCCAGATGCTTGGAAGGAGGAGCAGAAGAATTCTTTCTTAAGCCTGTACAGCTATCAGATATGAACAGGCTCAAACCCCATATACTGAGAGGGAAACATAAAGAGCAGCATCAGCAGCAGGTGCTGCAGAACAACAATAACACCAGCAGAAATAATAACAGCAACAAAAGAAAGGCTATGGATGATGAAATTTCACCTAAGATGACAAGACCAAGATTCTCGAGCAGCCTGACAGTATTGTGATTTCTTATATTATTATTTTCTTCTTTTTCTTTTTTGAGTAGACCCTTTAAAAGTTCTACTTTCTCCACTATTTTTCTTCTTGATCTAAGATTACGGGATTTGCTTAAGAAGAATTAATTATAGGGAAATACTTGCATGTAATGTAATGGATTCTAATTTTGTCTTGGAATCAGAACTGCCAATAACTTAGAGGGAGATGTAAGAAATAATTGCAGCAAAGGAGAATGATGGAAAGTTGTAATGGAAGGCTGGGTATTGGAAGCAGTGGATGCCTTGCACTACTGAAGTTACTTGTGTCATCCTGATAATGAGCAAAACTGTTTCTTCTCAGAAAGATAACAAGAAACTCTTATTTTTGAGCTGTTGCATGGAGGCTTGTTTATATCATGGTTTTAGTTAGGCTTATGAGTCTCCACCCCTGCCTTTTCCACTTCACACCTGCACTCTAATTACTCTCCATGAGGAACTTTTCGAGCAGACTGATTCGAAATTCTGCCTATCTTCATTAAGTAAATGAAGCAAGGTACAGTAATGTCCTCTTGGAAAAGGATACTGGATTCCATGACCAAATATTACATTCTTGTTCTCTCTCTAGGACATTCGGAAGGAGAGTGCTAGGTAGAAAGCATATTAGGAAGAGCTGCTCCTAGAGCAGTGGTCTCTTTGTTTTAAAGAGATACATCCATTACATTGTCCAAGGTGACCAAGTCAAGCCCAGTATGGAAGAGGCCAGGCTTTAGAGACATTCTTCTTGGATGTATAAATCCTGGCAACGCTCCCACCAATTCCCAGGAGTATTGTGCATATTGGCATGCAAATAAATGGGAGGATTTAACAGACTAATGCTTGTCGTCAGTCCATCTTTGCTATAACAACCCAAGACCTCACCCAAAATGGCTAGCCAGAAGATATTATTTGGGTTCCTTGATTCTGTATAAATATTCAAGATCTATTCAGCGAATAACCGATGTGGGACTAAACACACGCCCATACAGGTCCTCACATTCACATTGGCTGGTCTTGGTTGCATGAGTGGGTAATGCTTTGCAGAATGCTTGCTAGCTCTCTCAACTCTTCTAATGCAAGTTCAGAAAAACAGAGGGTGGGGTTTATCTACCATTTAGAGAGAAGATCTCTGCTGAAATCAGCCACATGTAATAATATTCCAAGCCCTCCTTTCCTATCTCTGCAAAGATTTTTCCGATTGACCATATTTAAGATTAGAGAGGAAGTAGACTTGCCACACCAAGGGAACTTCTTCTCAGCCTGTCAATTTTAAACAACAACTAGGGTAGAAAAACAAACAGGGACATGTAGTATATAGCCAAGATAGATAGAACGGAATTCTCAGCTTGAACAAGGTTTTCATCTTGACCGAGTTCACCAAGATCCCAGTTTGTACCGTCACCTTTTTATTTCAGTTGATATAAACTGATATAAACTCATCTTGACCTCTCTTTTTCCCCAACTTTCTGGCTAAATAAATGACATGAAAGATAGATAAAAATGAGTCTGCTTGAATGTTGGAAGGCATGAGAACTGTAATCCATGGCTGTGATCGCCTGCAAACAAGTTGGCAGAGGGAGTCCAACATGTGTTATGGATCTGGTGCAAGACTTATGTGAAGTGTTTTGGGATCAATCGAGAGCATGTCCTCTACACGACGTACGGGACCAGTGTCGGCCATGGTCTCATGCAGTCACTGGTGACAACTACTTAACCTAAAATTCGGCCCTTATCAAGGGGCCAGGAGGCACGTCGTGTGCTGATAAGCGTATTCGCCATGCATGGGGGAATATTGGAACAGCTCCCATTCACACCATCCATGTCTCCATCAGGGCACGCCTTCTTAGATTTGGTGCGTCCTCTAATCATATGACCTCTTTCCGAGTTTGCCTCGCCCAGAGAATGATGCCACCTAGGGGCCAGGTCCAATGGAAATGGTAGGCAGTGAACGCAAGATCGGGTTATACGGATCGACTCGATTGAGCAAGTTAAAATTCCAGATTTGAATCCTACTTGTTTATTAACCGGTAACCCGACTTAGATCCGCATAACTTATTTATTAAACAGGTCAAGTTGGATTGAACGGATTTTTAATGGATTAAATGAATTTAATTGATTAAGCGGATTAGGTTAAACAAATTAGAAATATTAAATAACTTTAGAAACAAGTTAAATAAATTTTAAACAATTAAATGGGTCAGATAATGACCTGATCTACTTATTAAACAGGTCTAAACAAGTTAAACAAGTCAAAAGTCTAAATCGAAACCCAACCCATTTAATAAACAGATATAGATGAGTTGATCCGTTGCGGTTTATGATCGAAATATGTTTATATCAATCTCAAATCTGCTTAAAGCGAACCATTCGTGGACCGGATTGATAGATCGGATCATAAATTACTATCCTTAATAAAAATAAAAAAGTAAATTACAAAAACTCTATCAAAATTTACGTTTATTACATTTGTATTCAACAGTTTGTGAACCTACACTTATACCTATCAAATAAACGGTATTAGTGTATCCCTCTACCTCAAAGCCAAAACTACTCCACGAGAGAAAAGGATTTCAGTTGGTACGCTAGAAGTATCAAGTCCACCATCAAAATACGATTGAAGTTGAGAGGCAGGCCGCCGAATTTTCACAACCTATGGATCCAGTGGAGAGATAATAGAAGAGCAGGTGATCAGCTTCTTGCATCCATTTGTTAGGAAATATGGTGAGAACGAAATGCAAGAATCTTTCTTTGAATGCTTCGTTCCATTCATTCAATCCTTGGGAAGACAATTCACACATTTCTATCTTTGGCACCATCTGTGCAAGTGATTTCTTATTCTCTTCCTCTTCTCCCCTGTAAATTCTGTTCCTTCTTCTGTTTGTCAATATTTTTTCTGATCTTGATATAAACTTGTGGAAGCTGCTGCTACCTCCATTCACATAAAAAATAAAAATAAAAAGGAGACAATATTAAACGTTGAACCACCAATAGATGTTCAACGATTCTACGAATTCTTAAAAATTCATCCTTTATAAGAAACTAGAAAAATATATGACAAAATTATGAATTACACAAGAACAGCAGGATCGAGGAAAGAAACAAATTCCTATTTGATCGTTACACAGACAAGTATTAGAAGTTTATCACCAAAAGCATCCAACATGCAATGCTTGAAGACAAATTAAGCAGTCCATGCAATATGATGATCTTCTATGCTGGTCTTGTAACATTGTAAATGCCCACAAAAGGCATTGCTATAGACCCAATCCATAACCTCCCATACCTCTCTTCCACCTCACTAATAGCCCTCATTGCCCTTCCACCAAATCCTTCCAAAACCTGTCCATCTTCGCTCAACCTCAGTGCAGATGCCTTCCCACTCCTCCAGTTTAAGAATGAAGACAACCTCTGGAGGTCAACCGAGGCCTTAAGGAGAGCGTCGCACAGCCAAGGCTCAGAGAGGACCCACTGTACAAGCTTTGTTCTCTTGGAATGGAGAGCCACCCAGAAGCCTCCTCGTGGGCTCCGCTTGATGTTATCCGGGAATCCTGGGAGTTGGGCAATGACTTCAAGGCTCTTGGCCTTGGGTGTCCGAAGCCAGTACCTTAGGATTCTGCAGGTGGTGGTCTCCACAATGAGGAGGTGGGAGCCATCTTGGCTTAGTGCCACCCCATTGGGGAAGTACAAGGAGTCGAGCAGGACTTGGACCTCTCTGCTTTCTGGGTCGTACTTCATCAACCTTCCCGTTCTATCACCAGCTATGATTGCTGAGATGTATTGCCTGTCGAATGTTATGCCATCGTTCTGCCCATTAGTCCTTGCATCATTTTTTTTGGGGGGGTAAAACCAGGTTTTATTTACACCACTCCGGAGAAAATACATCCATGAGAATCAGAAAATAAAATATATGAAAAGTCACTAGAAATCCTGTTTTATTTTTCACCTAAAGAGTCTTTGATTTTATTTATACTAATGTAGAGAAAATACATCCATCTGAATCAGAAAATACAATGTGCGAAAAATTATTAGAAATCCTGGTTTGTTGTTTACTTAAAAAGACTTTAAAATGATGGCTGATATTTTCTTGTTATCATGCGTGCGTGCATGTCTTAGAGAAATGGTTGTTGATTGCCATTCTCATTGTGTATGTGTATGTATATGTACTGGAGAAATGTTTGTTGACTGCCACTCTCATTGTTCAACTGCATGAGATAATATCTTTCAAGTTCACAGGCTAGTTGAAAAGAACTAGAAATTATATGGTCTTCGCATTTTTCTTGATGACTTTATTCTTTTGATGTTATTTATTTATTTATTTTTTTAGTTCAATGGTGGGGATGACACCGATCACGCTGGAAACACCTGCAAGGTTTGATGTCGAAACCTTTTAAAGTCGAAAGGAGAGATGCAACCACTAGGCTATGACTCTATTTGCCTTTTACTTTTCCTTTGTATTCATGTGACATTGAATACAAATGTTCAACTCGAAAACATCTGTGGATGATCGAGATGATGCGAGTGAGGCTGATTTCAATTAAAATCTTCTAAAGTGCGATCAATCTTAATGATCCACTGCAGATCAACATGTCGACCTAACTTTTGGATGTGTTTTTTACTCCTTAGACCAGTTGTTGCAAATTAATGTGAATCCATTGCCAGGTTTACTGATGTCGAACTCAGATGGCTACATAACATTTCACATCTTGTGTCCTGAAATAAACAGAGTGGCAATGTTTCATACCTTCTTGGAAAGCGCATGCTACTATCAGTAAAATAGACAACTCCACTGTCAGGATCTATGTCCAAGCCATTAGTGACATGGAACTCAACACTTTGGGCTTGTTTAGCAATTGGCGTTGCGAATTTGTCATCAGGACCGACCACCAACAACCCTAGATAAGCATCTGCAACATAGAGTTCTCCAGTCTTGGCACTAAATTTCAGCCCCAGTGGCCGCCCACAGACATGTTCCAGTTTTGGATCTTGTGAGCCTCTACACTTACTCAACCTGTTAAGAGTATGCGGTGTTTAGTTTATTCTCAACAAGACAAACAAAACAATGGACATTACTGATCATTGTCTACATATTCTAAAGCAAACAGAGACCAAAATTTTATAGATACTATTAGCCTGCGGGTCGAATGATATTAGTTGTCCTACTACTGAAAGTATCCTGCATAATGCATAAGAGCCTAAAAATATTTTTCTTTTAAAATTATTAACTAAATTTATGCATTTAGTCATGATCTCAAGTTAAGGAGCAACTTCGACCAATAATGTTTTCTTAAGGCCGAACTCGATGTGAAAACGCGTCAAAATTCTGGTGTAAGTTTTCTCATTCAGTATGTGGAGAAATAACTGATCTTTTTTGCGAAGCAAATAATTGGTCTAGAAAGCTTAAAGACCACCTGCTTTGATGATTAAATGCAGAGAGTGTGTCAAGGAGAGGGGTTGCAACCAGCTGAGAGGAGTTTGGCTGGCTATCACTTGTTTGGTTCAAGTATGAAAATATGTAATTTTTTTCATCCTCGAAAGGGCTATGCTTGATAATCCATAGATATTTAAATGAACAACCATGAAACAATAAGCAAAAAGAAATAATATTTCTTAATGTAGTTGATGTGGTTGGTTTTGATCAGGACATACAGTAAAAATATTTGCTGCATAGAAAATAATGTCCTTGCAATGAATTTGAGTTTTCCTTCCTTAGGGTCCATAACTATTGGTTAGTAAAGTATATTTTGAATTGTTGCACCTTTTCTTTGAGAATAATGGTGGGAGCTCCATCTATCAGTTATCTCAAGGACATGATAGCAACGAGCCACCTACCACCAGGGGCTTGTTTGGACACACTCACCCGGCCGCCAAGGGGTTGCTCGAAGTCTATCACCTCTTGCACCCCGGGCAAGGGATAAGGGTTCGATTTTGGTTGGAGTCGCCTTCGAGGCGTTGGGTGGGGTGGGCACAAGATAGATGGTTAGAATTGACCCCTCTTAATCTTGGAAAAATACCCAACTTAAACCCTTAGGAGGGGGTCCAATTGCAGGTCATTGCCAAGTTTGCATAGAAAATTATTTTATGAGCCTCTTGCTAATGAGAACCCTGTAATCATTCTTGTTTATCCTTGACAAACTCATTCTCAAAAAAGAAGTTAAGAAACACTAGGGTTAGTTACGAAAAGTTTGATAAGTAAAAGGCGCCATTGCAATGATGAGGACCATAACCATTAGAGTGTCTCATAACAAGAAAAGAAATGCAGGTATTCAGCAATTGAACTCCTCAAAAAGATACCAACTAATTGAAGCATCGAAGAAGCACAAGAGTTGAAAAGTAAATTCATCGCGCAATTAGTTATAAAAATTGTGAAGCATGTAGGATGGTTATCACATGAACCTAATTATATTCAAGAATCTGAGTAAAACTTAAAGCCAGACAAGATGTAAAAAAAGTTAAAAAGAACTTTCTGATAAATCATGTTAGATTTTAGCTATGTTATATAATTGGACAAGGGTTTTATATGAAGCATATTCTAAGTTGAACCAAGATGCATGACCAACCAACAGTACTCTTCTATCATATGAGTAACTAGATTTGCTGTGGTGCTTAGACCCTTCCAACAATAATCAGAGATTTTGGATTCGATTCTGTGATGATGAATCGCCAAAAATCTAGACTCGATCCTTTCTCTTTTTTCAGTTTTACATCATTTTCCCAACAAAGAGAAATAAGGATGATTTGATCAACCAAGCAAACCGATTGAACAGGAGCCTTTAATCACATGAGTAACTGGATTTGCTGTAAACCTTTGTAACAATAATCGGAGATTTTGGATTCGATTCTGTGATGATGAATCGCCAAAAATCTAGACTCGATCCTTTCTCTTTTTTCAGTTTTACATCATTTTCCCAACAAAGAGAAATAAGGATGATTTGATCAACCAAGCAAACCGATTGAACAGGAGCCTTTAATCACATGAGTAACTGGATTTGCTGTAAACCTTTGTGACAATAATCGGAAATTTTGGATTCGATTCTGTGATGATGAATCGCCAAAAATCTAGACTCGATCCTTTCTCTTTTTCAGTTTTACACCATTTTTCCAACAAAGATAAATAAGGATGATTTGATTAACCAAGCAAATCGATGTAACAGTAGTCTTGTATCACATGAGTAACTGGATTTGCTGTAAACCCATGTAACAATAATCGGAGATTTTGGATTCGATTCTGTGATGATGAATCGCCAAAAATCTAGACTCGATCCTTTCTCCTTTTCAGTTTTACACCATTTTCCCAACAAAGAGAAATAAGGACGATTTGATCAACCAAGCAAATCGATGTAACAGCAGTCTTATATCACATGAGTAACTGGATTTGCTGTAAACCCTTGTAACAATAATCAGAGATTTTTGCATACGTACTTGCCATGTTTGAGAGAGAGAAGAGAGGGTGATGGATGCTCACAGATGCGGTGCATGGACAGCAGCATATTCAAGCCATCTTTGTTCCTTCCCTTGCCACTTCAAAATCCGGCCATCCGATATCCCAGTGTATGGACCCTCACCCTTAGCATCAAAGGCTATGCTTTCAGGCCCAGTTGCAGCATCTAGTGGCAGTAGCTCCATCTCTGAAATCCTGGAATCATGGAATACAGAATCCAAAGAAAAAAAGACCGAGAGGCTTGCAAGTATTGCAGAAATCACGGCGAGCTTGGTGTTCATGGGGAAAGGAGAAGGCTTCTTGTTAATAGAATTGGAATCTCCCTTCATCTAAAGAAAGCGTTCAAGTCTTAGCCAAAAAAAAAGAAGAAAAAAGCGTTTAACACAAGAAGGAGGGCTGAAGTGGCATTCCATGAATGCAGTCTATCTATT
Organism: Phoenix dactylifera; assembly: GCF_051530095.1. NCBI lineage: Eukaryota > Viridiplantae > Streptophyta > Magnoliopsida > Arecales > Arecaceae > Phoenix > Phoenix dactylifera. Next base: position 24,293,960 of record NC_143197.1, read on the forward strand.
TGTCGCAGTAGAGCAGAGCCAGGCCGAAGCCGCCGAACTCCACGGTTGGTGGTGTCACCACGTGGTAGCTCTCCTTCGTCAAAAGCAAGAACCATAGGGTGGACGACTTTTTTACCCGTTGAGTTTGGCACCGAAGATATTTGTTAAAATATTTGTTGAAGGAGAAAAAAATTATAAAAAAAATAATTTTATTTTTTTTGTTCCACCATATTTGATAAATTTTGAGAGTTTTATATACTTATATATAAACTTCATATATGAAAGATAATATAGGGTCAAGTTAAACAAAGAAAAATAATATATATTAGCTGATACAAGTTATTATGGGATTCTTAAAATTACTCTAACAAAATTATGCTAATAAAGAAAAATAATATAGGTTGATATCGGATTATACTAATAAAGAAAAATATTTTAAATATGCTATTCGTTCATCTTATAAATAATTCACCAATCATCTCATGCCACGTAGGTTGTGTAACTGGGTGGGTAAATTTGTGGTGCTTTATAATGTTTAGAGAGTCTTAAATGCCTGCCAATTTTTGGCATGTTAATAGAAACTTCAAGAAAAGAACTTTTTTTTTTCCGGTGGACAAAAGGTTTTTAGATCTAATTTTCCTTTGATTTATGTGTTGATTCCGAAGTTTAATCTTGGCTATCGAATCGCTCCTCACTCCCATTGTGTTGCCATGTTGATGGAATGTTGATGGATCTGCAGATGGTTATATCTAAATTGGATGATAGACAAATGTAGGTCTTAGTCATGCTTTTATCACACGTCTTGGTGGTTACAACAAGCAGGTTTTTCATAGGAGCAAATCATCATTCAAGGCTCAAGTAATGCTATGGAATGAGGGGAGAAAGAATAGGAAAGCAACATAGGATTCTTTTTACATTTATCGAGAAATATGATAGGGGAATCTACCGCCAAAGTTTGAATGATGGATTCAATCAACTAAGCCAATGCTACTAAGGGCACGTTTGGATACCGAAATACATGAACATGGATATATTGGAAGAGATTAAAGAGTCCGACGAGATGTTTATTATACCAATTTCCTAACTACAAAATAAATCAGCTTTTAATTTATTCATTTCTTTTATCCTTCTATGTTTAGTGAAAATTTCTTTGCTACCCAATCACTCCTCAAGATATCTTAGAAATTTTCTCACCTAGAAAATCACATCCGTGGATTATCGGTTGTCCAAAACAAGCCCTTATAACCAACCTGCCATGTGTATTTGTTGAGGCCTAAGTTGCATAGCTAATAGTAATAAGCTATATGAGAGGAAGCATTAACGCCTGGGTTCTTCATGTGATGAATATATTTTCTCTTGAGGGGGATATAATAAATTTGTCTTCTTTTCTGGCTGATATATTTCTCTTCTTTGTTCTCCTCGAAAAAGATTTGAATTGAGGGTGCAAACTAAAGGTGCTAAAACTTCCAGTAGTTAAACCGAATAATTTGGGACCATATCGCATCTTCACATGGTTTGAAGGGGCTACCTTTTTCATCCTTTTTTTTTTTTTCGGTGAATCAAACAATTTAAATTAAACAAGAAAAAAAACATCCGTAGGAACCAGAAAATAAAATATTACAAAATCAAAGAAAAAAAAGATTGGTCGAAGACATCCAAAGTGTAGGGCCCATATAATTTGTCGCATATAATGTCATCCAATCGGCAACACTCTTAGCTTATCTATAAATATGTGAGACCTCAAAAGATAGCAATGACTGCATTGATCTCCATCAATTTTGAAGAAGAGGATGAAGCTTAATCTCGTTGAGGGAAGGCTCAGAAAACCATCTGATAACCGTCATAAAATCTCCCTTCAAATAAACCTGCGAAGCACCTATAATGTAAGACCCAAGTTGTAAGGCCCAGCCTTATTGGTCCGGCCTGTTGGCCCGACCCAGCGTTTGAACGCAGCCCGAAGGCCCGTCCGAACTAGAACCATGGCAGAGACTTGGTTGAGCACGGCGAAGGAGGACGAGTCCTCCTCGTTGAACTCTGCCATAAATTAGGAAACTCTAGTCTCTGCCCTATATAAGCTTTCCCCCATCCTCCCCTCGTCGGAGAACCAGCTCCAATCAAAGAGTAGTCAGCGGATTTCTTTAACTTTTCCCCTCGATCGCTGATGCCATCATGCTGCTGTTGCCGCCGGGAAGCCAGGTAAGAATCCAGAAACCTTTGGATAACTTTTCTCTCCCGCCTTCATGACCCTTGGAAGCTCGATTCCGATTAGTGATCGCTAGAATTTGGCCGAGAAGGGGTAAAGCCCCTATTTCCCCTATTTTTGGAAAACAAGTTTTTTTCTTCTGATTCTGGTTGGTTCCGCCACCAGTGCTTACCTTCGAGGTTTTCCTCTAATCCCCCGCAGTGGCAAAAGACCGTGGCCGGAGCTCCAACCATTGGGATGCTTGATTTCCGTGGTTAAAGAGATTGGAACACCTATTTTGAGTGGATTTTGTGCTGCCAGCCGCTGGCCACCGCCGGCCACCGCCGGCCGCTTGCTGGCCGGTTGTGGGTCTCTGACCCCAAGCACCACTTGCAACCACCCTCTTCTTTTTTCTTTTTTGGTTAGAGAGAGAAGCTTGTTCTCTTTTCTCTCTCTTATTTTTCTCTCTACCTGAACTTTCTCTCTCTACTCTCTCTACTATCTCTAGGGTAGTTGGATCTAGTTGAGACTCTTCATAGTGATTTTGAATTGACCTTGGTGAAGAGTCATGATCCAAGGTCGTTGGCCGGTGTATCAGCTCCCACCCTGGCCCATGTTACACATTGTTAGATTTGATCGCTCCGATCTTTGTTGAGCCATATGTGCCCTAATCCAAGCATGATTCGATGAATTTCACTTTAACTGGATCGACCGGGGTGTTAGGCACTCCTGCTTGGCCAGCTTTGTGAGATGTTAGAATTTAAGATTTTTATTTTTAAAAAAATTATGATGAAGTTTTAATGAAAAATATAATTTTTCGATATTAGGCCCTGAAAAAAATTTGGGATTAATTAGATATGTTAGTTGGATTGCGTTTGTAAAATAAGTAATATTTCATTTTTTTAAATTTTTTTAGTAATTATTAAATTATTTTATATTCATGACTTTGAGTGGTATTATTCATGATACATGAATTTGATGGATAGATATTATCATGTAATATATTATTTTCGAATATTATGACGATATATGATCTTATTATGGATATGATTAATTTATTTCGACACTTTATGATTTTAGAACTGAAATATGAAACTTAGAACATTTAAATTTTCGATCTGGCTATGTTGAAGACACTGTCAATGGGGGATAATACGTTGGTATATAATTTGTCCTGAAAGTTGTGTCCAAGATGATTAGTGACAACCACCAGTAGATTAACGGTCCTGAAAAACTTTGTTGCAAGATGATGCGCAGCTTACCACAAGATGATAAGTCGGTGTTATGACCCTGCCACAAGATGATGTGGTCATAGCTCAAGATCAATAAGATGAAATAAATATTTGAAAGATTCATCTGCATGAACAAAATTTTAAGATTTTAAGAAGAATGTGATTCGTATATTAGTATTGCCTATATGCTTATTTCTACAAATTATTATCTATCTGATTGCATAATTTATTTAGCTAAAGCGAGCATTGCTTACTGAACTGTTTAGCTTATTATACAATTTCTTCTTCTTCTTTTTTACAGATTCAAAGAACTAGCTAGAGTTGGGCAACGGGCCGTGCCGGGCCGGCCCGGCCCAGGCCCCCCGGGCCAAAACTCTAAACGGGCCGTGCCTGGCACGGCCCGCTTATGAAGCGGGCCGTGCCTGGCACGGCCCGTGAGGCACGGAAGGCAAGCCCGGCCCGGCCCCCGGCCCCTCTATTGGTGGGCCGGGCCGGGCACGGCACGGGCCGTGCCAGGCACGGCCCGTAACGGGCGGTAACGGGCCGTGCCAGGCACGGCCCGCAACGTCTCTAAACGGGCCGTGCCTGGCACGGCCCGTAACGGCTCCAGACGGGCCGTGCCTGGCACGGCCCGTCTGGAGAGGGGGGAAGAAAATAGCCGTTTCCAACGGCTATTTTCGGGAAAAAGACGGTTTTGCCCCTCCCAACAGTCCTATAACGGCTGAATTGAGGGGTATTTTGGGAAAAAAAATTTTTTGGGCTTCTATAAATAGCCCATTCCTCCCTCATTCTCACCACACCAAACCTCTCATTCTCTCCTTCTCTACTGCTATTATTTCTCTCTTCTAAAGTGCTCTTCTAGCAATTTAATTTTTAGTTTGTTCAAGTGCTACACAAGAGGAGGTTCCTGTTGAGAAGAGAAGGTCGCTTCTGTTGAGAGCACAAGAGGAAGCTCGGAATCTCGGCGCTGCCTCTGCCCTCCGACCCTCTACTCAATTCCTCCTTGCGGTTAGTTTTTATTTTTTGAATTAATCATAGATATGTCATCTTTTGAGGAAAGTCAGTTTGGCATTCCTGTTTCTGAGGGGGAAGAAACTAATCCCCAACCCCCTGTTCCTAGTTCCTCTAGAACTGGTGAACCGAGTGAAGGTCAAACCTCTTCTCGTAAGAGGACTAGTATTGTATGGAATGAATTTGATAGAGTTATGGTTGAGGGAGTCTGGAAAGCTAAATGTAAAAAATGTGCCAAACTTTATAGTTGTAGTAGTAGTGGGGGAACAGGGCATTTAAAAAGACATCAAGAGAGTCATAGGATGCATGATTCTCATGCTCAAACTCAAAGTAGCCTTAATATACAAGGGGGATTACTTGTAGGTAATTTTGCATATAATCATGAAAATCAAAGAAAAGCACTTGTAAAATGGATAGTTAAGGATGAATTACCTTTTAGTTTATGTGAATCTTTTAATTTTGAAGAATATGTTCAATTAAACCTACAACCTGCTTACAAAAGAACTAGTAGGCGTACATTTAGAAGAGTAGCTATGACCAATTTTTTAGCAATGAAACAAAATTTAATTGAAACACTTTCTACTTTAAATGTAAAAATTTCATTAACTTCTGATATTTGGTCAGCATCTGTAGGTAGTAATTCTTTTATTGCCATTACTGCTCATTATATTGATAATGATTGGCAATTAAATAAACGTATTCTTGCTTTTCGTGCTTTTGATTTTCCACATTCTGGGCAACAAATTTCAAATATAATTTATCAAACTGCATGTTCATATAATATTAATGATAAAATTATGTCTATTACTTTTGATAATGCATCTAATAATAATTCTGCTGTTGTATTATTAAGAGACTCATTGCATCCCATATTAGATGGAAATTTACTGCATATTAGATGTGCATGTCATATCTTAAATCTTTCTGTTCAAGCTGGCATGGGCATGATTCAAGATGTGATTTCAAAAATTAGAAATGCAGTTTCTTTTATTCATGCTTCTAGATCAAGACTTCAAGAATTTAAGGAATTATGCATAAATCATGGTAAACGTTTTAAAAAATTTAAACTTGATGTAATTACTCGTTGGAACTCCACATATAGCATGATACATGATGCATACCCATATAAAAATTTATTAAGTGCATATATTAATGATCGTGGATTAGGATTTACATTGACTGAAACTGATTGGAATAAAGGAAAAATTTTGGAAGATTTTTTGCTTAGTTTTTATAATGCTACCAATGTTCTTTCTGGTATTTATTACCCTACTTCATGTTCATTTTTACAACAAGCATATATAATTAGTCAAAAATTTGCAGAACATAGATATGATGATGTTTTAATGCCTATTATTCACCTAATGGAATCTAAATGGAATGAGTATTGGGACAGGATATGTCCTATGCATAACTTAGCTGCTGTATTTGATCCTAGAGTTAAATTAAATGGCGTGCTAATTTTACTTGATGCATACGCTGAAAATATGAATCAAGATGCTGAATCTGCTAAAGATGAGGTAAGACAACTTCTTTATGATATTTATGCTATATATGATGAAAAAATTCGTGGATCTAGAACACAAATACAAACCTCTATTCCTCCTTCTAGTAGTTCTCGTTCGTCATCTATTTTTTCATTCATTGCACAGAGAAGACACACACATGCTTCAAGTTCCTCTTCATCTTCTTCATCTTTAAGTAGTGAACTAGAATTTTATTTACGAAATGATCTTCAGTCTGCATATGATGAAAATCAAATAGAGAATCTAGATGTATTATCTTGGTGGAAGAGTGTTAGAAATCAATATCCTGTTATGTCTGCAATTGCACGCGATATTTTAGCTGTGCCGATGTCCACGGTAGCATCGGAATCCGCTTTTAGTGCAGGTCGGCGTGTTCTTGACGAAAAGAGAAGTAGGATGACGGGCGAAACGGTGGAGATGCTTCTCTGCTTCAAGGATTGGCTGGATGCTGAGGCAAGACTTCAAGATAAAGGTGGACATAGTACAACATCTTCTGATGATGATGATACAAACACTACTGAAGAGTGAAGACTGAAGACTGAAGACTGAAGAGTGAATACTGATTCACTGAATCACTGATGATTAGTAAGATTTCTTAATTTTTTATAATTGTACATTTTTATTGTATTCTGGAGGTCAGACCAAGGTCCAAACCTCGGCCCTTTCTTAGTTTCTTATTGTATTCTAGAATCTAGAGGTCAGACCAAGGTCCAAACCTCCCTTCATGTACCATTTTGATTGAAATTAATAAACTGGTAGGGGTCTATGCCAAACCCCCCACCATTAAGGTGGCTTTATATTCATAAATCAAGATTTCTTAGTGTTCATAATTTATTAATGTATTAAAAAAATTTTATCGGGCCGAGCCGGGCCCAGGCCCGGACCGTGCCAGGCCCGCGTGCCAGCCCGGCCCAGGCCCTTATGGGCCGTGCCGTGCTGGCACGCGGGCCGTGCCGTGCTTGGCCCGCGTGCCTAGACCGGGCCGTGCCGGCCCAGGCCCGAAGCGGGCCGTGCCTGGCACGGCCCGCTGGCCAGGATTCGCTAGCCCAGCACGGCCCTATCAAAGGGGCCGTGCCTGGCACGGCCCGTCACTGTAGCTGGCGGGCCGTGCCAGGCACGGCCCGCTTCGTGCCGTGCCGTGGGCGGCCCGGCCCAGTGCCCATCTCTAGAACTAGCCTACTAATATAGTAGTATTGCAAGCACGACGTGATTGCCGGATGATCCGCCATGCGCAGATTTGCTGCCGTTGGTCAAGCGAAACGGCCGAAAAGCGCTCGCCTTTTCTCTCCACGTCCATCCTTCAAGCCGGCAGAAACGTTGTTCAAGTTTGATCACAGATACTCTACCTCATCCAAGACGCCGGTCCGTTGCTCTCTTGGCCTCGGCACACCATTCCCTTGCTCCTCTAGGTAAATTCTAAGTGTTTTTCATATAGATTACTGTCTTAAATTATTAATGGTATATAATATCGCTACCTCAATTTTTTTTTTGTGATTTTGTTTCAGAAAACATTAGAAAGGTTATTTATTAATAATGTTATCACTTGTAATTTGCAAGTGCTTGTTCATGACTCATCCATTAAGGCTGCAATAGAACAAAACTGTTCATTAATAGCTCAGGATTAGCTTGATGAGTGTCTTCATCAGCAAAGAGTGCATGGCCTGAATGATCACAGCATTATAAAAACTAGCACCAGCTGTGGCCCCATTTACCGAACCACCAAGATTCAAATTCACCATATTATGGGTGGGGTACCCAGAAACAAGAACTGGGTTTGAAGAGGCCTTCGCAGCACCCCACTTCCATAGAGATATGGTAGAGGTATCATTGGAAGAAACTTAATGAATTCAGAGCTCAACCAATCTGCCATCTGATTAGCAATAGTGACAGAAGCTACTCCTTGAACAACATTAGCCATCAACCAAAATGAATGAGACTTTGCTTCTCATAATTAACAATGTTAGAAGACTAGCAACCAGCCATTGCAATCCACATTGGAGGGAAGAGAGAAGAGAAAGTTACAGAGTACAATCTGCTAGGGTCGAATCAAAGGACCAATAATCCATAGGGGAGTCAAATTAGAGAGAGAGATGAAGTCCAATCTGTTTGGGAGTTTTATGAAAGGGTCTGACCTGATAGAAAAAGAAGACCGTTTCCCCAGAAACTTATCGATCAGGGAAGAAGCCTATTTTTCACAAGATCTCTCCAGTCATTCACCATCTTTCGAAAAAAAAAAAAAAGATTTTAGATCTCGTATTATTCCAACATCATTGTTCATTATATTGCCCTATTTTTCAATTTTCAGGAGTTACTATAATCCCTCTCAATATGATACATTGTCTAATCTGACATCACATACAACTTATATGTTCCAGCCCTATAATGATTCATTTATTTATTTCATGATGATGCCACATTTACATCTAGTGCAACTTAAATAACCCAGTTCTGCCCATTTGATTATTTATTTCAATATATTGTTACATTTCTTTATTATAAGTTAGATCATCTCATTTTTAGACATCTCCTTGTATTGTTTCTTTCTTTTGCCACTAATTTCTTTTCGTAATATGTTACTTGTGCTAATTTCTCTTACAGATTTGAACTTGCTAAATTTGTTCTACAAATTTGGTTCTCTTAGATGACATACCTTGTAAAACTCGTGTCAAATTTTCCATTATGTTCCAATCTTTATCTTCTCCATCATATATCTTCTCATTTCCTCTAAAACTTTCATGAAAATTTATACCACCATAGACATTCTTTCTGTTCTAATTGTCTTATGCTAATCCTCCTATCTCCTCTCAACATTACCTACATTTATCTTTGACTCAAATGAAGAAAGTGTAGGAGAATAGGAAAAGGGAAAATAAATCACCCTTAATTCCTAAATTAATAACCAAGCCTCTAGACTCGATAGCTTACACTAAATATATGTTTAAGTAAAAAAAAAAAAAAAAAAAAGACAAGTGTCGTTAGTCCTTTTCTGCATCTACAGGCTAAAATGCAGCAATAATAAGACTAGCATGCCCACCCAACATTGACCGGCCATCCTAGAATAAAAAGCAGTATGATCCTAGATACAGGCATAGACCAGAAATAGAAAATTTAAAATGACCAGACAAGGTTAAATTGCTTTTTTCCATTTTGAATTAAAGTGAGTGAACACAAACACCTTTATTTACCAGAGACAAATAGCATATTTTCCATTTCATTAACTGCAAATTTTCATGAGAAACAAAAGAAAAAGAAGAACTGTATCAACACTTGCTTGATTCCACAAGTCAAACAATATTGAACAAAGACAATGTTATAATTCATTTCTCCTGTACCATTTATTGACATTATTGCCAAAACCCCAGAAATTCTTCATTAGCTTCTGAGGGAAAAAATGTAGTTACAAAAGAATGACATCCAATACACAACTGAAAATCCGGTACTAGCATTTACAACTCCATGCTATTTCCTTGTAAAACTTTCATTTGTATCATAGAAGATATAAATAAAAAATAACTAGAGCCAATAAACATTAAAATTGTGAATACCTATCAACATATGCAATTAGTGAGTGAACCATGCTGACTTACAAGACATCCACTTCCTGAAGACCGAACGATCCTCCATTGGCTGTGATGATGGTTGAAGCATCAACTCTCCGAAAGTGGTAAAAAAAAACTATACACATACTAGGAAGCTGAGCAGACAGTTGCAGGCTGACCATCCTTTTGCCACGACCTTCTGAATCTCCTAAAACTGACAGTGGCCCTTTCGGCTAAAAGTATAGTTAGGTGTCGTCTGTGAATACTCTGAATATGAAGTCACGAAAGCGCTTTGCGTATTGCTTTGGGTCAACAGCTGATATTGATGTTGGGTCATACTGGATGGACTTGTAGGCATGTTCAAGCTTTTTGCTGATGTCATAGTCTTGGAGAATGTCAATGATGCCAAAGAACAATATCACATCATAAAATTCCCCTGTGGGTTCCCCGATCAGCAGGGATTCAACATCAGTCCTCACTATCCGTTCAACCCTAGCAGGCATGTTTACACCAAGTTTGATTGTAGCCCACCTGCATTGTCCACATACAATATTTCAAAAGAAACAAAGTGAGAGTCATTTTATTTGGAACTTCAGTATTCTACTGTCCAATATACCTTACTGAAAGAAGATTTTAAATTGAGATTCAGTGTGATATAAATCAGACAAAGAGGAGACTGGAATGATAGAACAAAGAAAATCAAATCAGTCATTCGGTATGTCTTCAAGAAAGTAAAACTCGGTCTCAGTTCTCAGTTTTGGCCAAACACCAAGGCCAAGTAGGTTTCATATTCAGTAGTCTCAAATGGTTTCAGCTCCAGTTTAGGCAATTTGGAAATTATTAAAAGAATCCGAATTAAGAAAAATCATAAAATACCAATAAAAATTAACTAAGAACTATTAGACATTATTTTAGAAATATTATATTATTTTGGATATTTAGATGTATAATTAAGTGGTTTGCACTAAAACAATAAAAATTACTCTTTTCAAAAAAATGTTAAAAAAATATTTAGATTAATATATTGTTCCATTTTTTGATGACAAATTAGCATGAAAATGTAAATATCTATGAGACTTGCATTTTAGGATAGCTAAATCTTTGTCAAAAGTCTTCGCCTAGTATTCAATGCTTTCAAGTCATAACAATCTGCAGAATCCTAAGTTTAATTTAGAGTACCATTTTCAGCAATGACGGAAATGACAAAATGATATGAAATCAAGCATGAATTCACATACACAATCGATTTGACCCTCAGTTATTTTCAGTAAAAATTCCAAAACTGGCTTCATTTTGGATTGATTTTGGTCAAGACTGAAATCTCAGTTTTGGTTTTAGAGTTACAGGTGAAAATTTTAACCATGCTCTTCAAAGTAAATTAAAAGATTACTTGTCGCTTATGTGATAAATTACCACAAAATCTAGTCACATACATAAATTATCCATTATTATGGTAATCAATTGATGTAGTGAGTATTAAATCCTAGAAGGGGTTGGTAATGGGCCATGGATAGAAAACCATCAAGCTGGGCCATGTTCATACCAGGCTTTGAGCTGGCAGAAGCTTAGAATATAAAAATGTGGCATAAATATACAAGAAAGCCTTTTGGCATAAAAATGTGGAGCTAAAGCCAGCTTATAGGTAATTAAACAATAGAATCAGTAAAGGTTTTCCAAACATGAAAATTTAGTCCTTTGCAAACAATAGCTAATAATCTGCTAAACAGCTTCAAGTTCATACTAACCAAGGAGCACTAAGAATGAAACATAACATTCAAACGGCACCATGAATGTTCAATCCACAGCAAACCAGATACCAGCATGTGTATTCACCAAATAACTCTACTTACTATGCCCCATCATTCTCCTAAAAATCGAAGCCTTTCGTCCCACCCATCATTTAGTTGAAACAGTAATACTATTTATTTAAGCTTTAACTATTCAATTTCCTCATACACGTATGGTTCCGATAGAGTGCCCACGTCAGCCTCACCCAAGTAAAAGAAGATTCTCACATTGCACTTCTTTTATAGTCTACAGAAAAAATATATATCTATGACAAAATAATCCGATAGACATAAGAACATGAAGAAATTAGTAGACAATCCCTCAAAATCCTCATCCCATGACTGGCATCTGAACCAAATGGGTTTAGCCTTCAACAATAAAGAACCATATCAAATCATGTGTATCAACCTATAACAACAAATAGAAATAAAAAATTCACACCAGGTCATCAAAAACAAATTAATCAGGAAACAACCCTCAGAACCCTAATCCCATATTCAAACCCCATTTGATTAATTACTGTACATAGTTAGCCCGTGCCATGAATCTCAAGTTGTGGTTTATAGATGTAGTTCCATGTTATAAGAAGTAACATTTATACAAAACTTCTACCCCGAGCACACGCAATGGAGCCGTAGACAGTCAAGTGAAATCCAATCCACGAAATAATTTTCATTATCGCCTTCATTGCTGCTCCTCCAGTAGATATTGATGGTATTCGTGAACCTGTTTCTGGTTCTCTACTTTATGGAAACAATATTATTTCTGGTGCCATTATTCCTACGAGGAGCATCTTTCTTCGGTTTAACAGACTTGGGGGCTTCAGCCACGCGAATTTTCGATATTCCTTTGGGTGCAGTCTCTCCAGAGAGAAAGTTCCATTGAATCGAGAAATCCCTGGTCTGCTGGACAAAGAAAGTCAGATGGAAAAAAAGGGTTGTTCCCTCGTTCTTTGCTGCTTTCAGTCCCCCTCGTGCTCGAGGTTTGGGTGCTCGAAGCAAGGGAGGAATTGTTCTTTTCCTCGTTAAGGTTAAGGAAAGAACCATTTTCCTCAGGTTAGGAGGTCAGAACATTGGCTTTGAATAGACCATTATGCTTATAATGTTATCTGGTCTTCGTCTTCTGACGGGTCTGATTGCTCAAGACATCTCTTTTCAACCGAGGAACAATCGAGTTCCCGATCGTCAGTCTAGCGTGGATGGATCTGACTGGGAAAGTGAATCCGACCGGGCTTTCATCTCGAAAAAGGATGGGCGGGCTTTGCAGCCATGGGCAAGTCTATCGGGTCTGAAAAAGTATCTAAAAGGGTAAAATTTAGATATTTGCACCCTGTCGAAGTAAGGAGGGCCATGGTCACATGTTATTATTCTACCACAAGCTTCATCAAGCTAAATATGATCTGTATGACTAAACCGAGCACTACTCCAACTAGCATCTTCAAAGAAGGAGCAATAAGAGCCTTAAGAGGTTCTCAAAGAAAGATTTAACTTGTCATGATGAAACCTCTCAAGTTCATAAACCGTGAGGACCCATAGTAACAGACTATCATCTATACCAAGTGTTTAGTTAAGCTAGATGTATATGAGCTAATCATAGTTAAATGTACCAATGAAAATATCCTACAAAAAGCAACAATGAATAAGTTGAAGATGGTCGCTTTGACCAAGAAAATCAACAAAAACAAGTAACATAACTGTACTGAATTAAACTTTATTGAGTGTATGGTGACACAAGTACATGTTGCATTTGTCCACATAAAATTAGATCAAGTCGATGTTAGTTGCTTATAGTTAGATCAAGTAGATTAGATGCACTTCTGATGCATCTGTCCACATGACCTCCATCTATCTGTTCAGACTCCATGTGATACTATCCTGTGCCCTTCAACAAATTTTTGAATGAGTGAAGTCTGTGAATGGTTTATCACTCTATGAATTCTGAATACTTTCACTAAGAATCGAATCCATGCATAAAGAACAAAGTTAACAAAGTCAACATTTTTTTGCGTCATACCTGGTTGGATCACAAAGAAACTGATCCATGTCTGCTCTTGAAAGGCGGGGAGTTGCTTCACTTGTGTTGTCATTATCACCACTACCTGTAACCGAAATAAATGGAACTCCTGAGCCACAAAGCTGAAAAATCACAAGGAAATTTGAAAGGATTGCTTCATTTCAAATTGACCTTCAGTAGGGAGCATGTCTTGGGATACTTCTCTAAAATGAACACCCACCAAAAGACTATAATCCATAATCCTTTCCTGCTCGAGAAGCTCGAGGTCTCTATCTACTTGCCTGCGAAAGAAGTATGCATTAAATGAGAATGCAATTCCAAACTGACTGAGTTTAAAAAAATTGTCAAATAAGGCAAAGTATTTGTCGTTCCAAGACTGGAACATATAGAAATGGAACAGCATAATTACCTGTGGAAATCCTGAAACCAAGATTTTTGCAGTCGGAATATAAAATTAAGGTCAAGGTCTTTCAAAGTAGTGTTTGCATCAATTTCTTCCTCAGGCTTATCAGTTGTACGGCCATGGGAAGACCCTTTGAGATCGAAGCGCCTATGAATTGCATACTCAGTGCAGAAGAGATTTCCCATAATTACAAAGCGTACCTGATTCATTTTTACCAAAGAAGTTAAAGGCTATGAAACATAATTTACTATGAGACTTACCCTTACTAATCTTTGACTTCAACATGATGATCTAACCTTCCTTTGGGTAGCCCCAGTTAATTTGACACAGTGCAAGCCAAAAAACTTGGTAACTAAAGTACTTTCAAAAGCCCGGACATGATTATAGTAGGCTGGGAGCATCCTCAGAAGCACCTGTATCATAAAACAGGATGCATCGAGACAGATCAGGAAATGGTAGTCTTTCTTCGATTCAGAGTGACATATAGGGGCAAAATCTCACTTTTACTTCAGATTTCTTCATGGTCTTTATCATGTACTTATCATCATTGGTTAGGTAAAAGAAGCTTCCACTTTTCCCAGGAGATGATAGTTCCCGAAGGGCATCATTTCCGCAGATAGAGATCATATAATCACCCGGATCAACCTTAAAAAGTTTGCGCAGCGTCCTGAAGATCCAATGCAGAAAATGGGGTTATCAAGCCTGCATGAAATAAGCTGGATATTGGATACAAGTTGAGCAAACATATTCTTGGGCAAACCTGAAAACCAATGGGCAGTAATCCTTCCACTTAAAATCACAAGACTGGTGCGGAGGAGTCTGTTTTGTTCCTTCAGGAGGAAATCTTGTCCATACCTTTTCCTTTGGGTCAAAGGCTGATGCTTTCAGATCAAGTGATGTAGGTTGAGCTGGCCTTCCTACTGCATGTCTAAAATGCCAAGACAAAGTAAAATACTAGCTAAGATGATCAGACTTAGAAGAGCATAAACATTCACATAGCTAATATTTCAAATAGTTCTTGATAACTAAACCATTGCTGAAGGACACCACATAATCAGCTCAACACCAAAAGAAAGGACTCTTAACATAGATTATGCAGAGGAGTTCTCAGTTAAAGAGAAGAAATTTAAGGGAAGAAAATCTATTATTTTTGCAAATACTAAACATGACAGATAGGTATAGTAATGCATGGCATGCTTACTGAACCTTCCCACTACCCACTACATTGCAAGTTTATATTCTTTTTATATTTTTAAAATCATTATGTGCATGAAGAATATCACATGGAAGACCAATCCACATTTACATAAGACTCCAAGCGTTACTCTTATAAAATGTGTGGTGATCTGTCCCAATGTTTTTCTCAAAAAAAAAAAGAGAAGGAATCCAAGTGTAGCTGCCGGATGCATGGATCTGTTGTTGCATGGACATGGACATAGGAGTCTATGGAATCCGAGTACCATAGACTCTACCATGGTTGTAAAACAGTGGGTCTATAAAGCCATAATCCAACTCTTGATACATGATTTTTGTTTTCCAGTTTTGTGGATTCATAACTTGAACAACCGTCAGATCCATTCTTCCCAGATCACACAAACTAAAAAATCAGTCGTTGTCTATAAAAATACATAACCTAAAACTAGATGCAGACTAAAGGAAAGGATGACAAAAATATGAAAATGGTAAAGATATATCATATTTTTCAAAAATTCACAATGAAACGAAGAAGTGTTATATCTAGGACTGTCTTGTTCTATATTGTTTAGCTGTCTCATTTTCTGTGTCTTATTTGTGGGTTTAGGGCTGAATGAGGCCTGCAACCATGAAGTCATCCATCATTGTGGTGTGTTGAGGGGGCCCTACCCTGTTTTTCCAAGCAATCATTTTATACCTAATGAAACAATTGGTGGCGTAAGCCACCATTTTGCAAAAAGATAATTTCACAATATAAACAAAACTAGAGATCAATAGGAGGTAATTAGTTAGCAGAGCATTTATATTTCTCTTTCCATGCATCATTTGCTGGGGCCACAACCAAAACCTCCATAGAAGCCAGAGATTACAGCAGAGAAAGCAGGATACCTGATCCCAAGCTGGAGATTGAGCATGAGGTCATAATTCTTGTGCCCCTTGGAGATAGTCTCCCCCTGCTTCTTCACCTCCGGTGGCGGCCACTTTATTGGCAACCACCTCCCCGTTCCCGTCGACTCCGTTTCCTCCAGGCTAAGCCCTCCCATGAAGTCATTAGCCCCGTCGCTGGACGCCCCTCTCCCCCTGGCCACACTACCTTCCTCTGCATCACAATTATAATCCCCATCCGCCTCCCAACTGCCGGCAGCGCCGATGATGCTATTGTTGTGCCCATTAGTCCTCTTGGGCGTCTCACCGGTCCCGGCCGTGTCGGCCGACGCCCGCCTTCTCGGCCGGCCGTCGTTCGACTTGGACTGCCTCCATACGGCCTGCTTCTGTAGGAAATTCTCCTCCATTCCCAACCAGTTCGGCGTCTTCTGCGACGGGAGAATCGACACCGTCTCGCCCGGGCAAACCTTGCAATCGCCGAGGTCGGCCGCAAACGCAGCATGAGGATCCCGAGCCGTCGGCGAAGTGGCGGCGGGCGACGGGTAGTAAACGCCCTTCTGCTGGATGCCGTCGTTCTCCTCACTCCAGTACCCAACGTAGAGGCTGCCGTCGGCCCAGCGGAAGCTTCCGTTGCCTTTCGGGAAGCCGTCCTCCCACCCGCCGTCGTAGCGGTTGCCGTTGACCCAGACGAGGGTGCCGCGGCCGTGGATGACGCCGGCGCGCCACTCGCCGACGTACTCGTTGCCATTCTTCCAAGTATAGCGACCGTGGCCGTCCTGGAGGCCGGAGCGCCACTCGCCGTCGTAGTAGTCGCCGTTGGCGTAGGACTTCTTGCCCTGGCCGTGCTTGAGATTCATGGACCAGGAGCCGCGGTAGGTGTCCCCAAGGGAGCCGGTGTAGGTGCCGAAGCCATCCATGAAGCCGGACTTGAACTCGCCTTCGTAGGTGGCGCCGGAGGGCCAGCTGAACTTGCCTTTCCCCATGGTCTTGCCGTGGCGCCATTCGCCTTCGTACATGCAGCCGTCCGTCCATAGGTACTTGCCGGTGCCGTGGGGGAGGTTGTTGTGCCACTGGCCGGTGTAGAAGTCCCCGTTGGGGAGGAGGCGCTCGGCGTGGTGGAGGGTGGGGTCATCGAGATCATCGGCGTCGTCGACGTCGGCGGCGGTGGGGGAGGCCGACACGGGGGGGAGGACGAGGCTGCGCCGCCGCGCCGACGGCTGATGCTTCTGGTGCGTCCTCCGGACGGTGGACTCCCACGCCTTGATGCGTTGGATGTCTTTGAACATTCTACTCTCCCTTCTTTTCTTCCTCCGCTTCCGGCTTAACGGTGCAATTTTTTAACGTCTTACTTTCACCAACACCAATGCTCGGTGTATCATTTCTGAGAGCCCGGCAAATGGGGAGGAGGAGAATGCGGATCGATATATCCAGGTACTTTAGATTTGGTGTTCTTCTTTTGGATCCTGTCGTTTGCTTTGTTTTTGTTCGAGATGTTGTTTTCTCCAGATGGAGATTGCAACGAGGGAGGAAGGGGATTCTGATGAGTCCCCATCTTTTTCGGGCTGGGTTCCGGATGGGGCTCCGACGAAGGATGGGAAACCCAACACCTGGAGGGAGGAACAACGGAGACATCCCCTTCTTTCCAGCCCCAGGCCTCTTCCTCCTCCTCCTCCTCTTCTTACACAAATACGAGGCGTTATTCTCTTCTTATTTTAGGGATAATGGGTGTGGAGTTGTGGACAGCGGGGCACAGAGTCGTAGCGTTCGCTGAGAACAACGAGGCTTCATAGGTTTAAATTATACAACGGGCATCTTGAGAATCCCAGATGTCTCTTGATACTCGGGATGCCGGGGAATTGCCTGGTCCACCGTGGAAATAGAGGCCGGGCTCACCAAAAAGCTGAAATGAGAGATGAATTCCATAATCCAAATTCCCATGAAGAAAGAGCGATGGCAGTGTCCACTCATAATTAAATTAGCCGGTGACAAAATAGCTAGCCAAAAATTATTATTTATTTTTTTTAATCCGGCACACTAAAAATTTAAATTTATTTAAATCTAATCATAAGCATTACAATCCATCCGTGGCTAGCCTCAATTGATCCATGCTGCAATGTGCCCTACTCTATATAGGTTATGGATCGGATCCATTCTTATACTATTTGTCACGACTCAAGACAATATCCAAAATAGCTGGTTGGAAAGTATTATTTAGATTTTTTGATCCTATATAAGTACCTAAAATTTATTTAGCAAATAATCGACGACCATCTATGTCAAGGACAATGATAATGTATATGTAAAGTTATTTGCATGTTAACTTGTTATTATACCTATGAGCTACGAGTATAGATTTAGATATATATCACGTTGTCGTGTGCAAAATGCCAACTCCCCGGCAGGAAGAGGCAGAGATTCAGGCCAAAAGATTAAATAATCTTTGCCAATTAAGAAATTACTGTGAGTGCATCCAAACAAAGAGTGCCTAACTTTCCATGCGCACTTAAAGAGATGAACCACCATGAGCATATTTGCCGTGACTAGTCCAAAAAAACCAGAATGTTAACCGTTGTCGAACTTGGATTAACGAAAAATAGAAGATAACATATATAAAATCACTATTGAATAAAAAATGACTCCTTCTTGCTTCACGAAAGCCAACTGCCCTGGTGGAGTGAGAGATTAATCTGGACAAGAGATTGAATAAGCAGATTCTAAGTCCGGCTACCAGCATGACCTATTCTTTCTTGGTCGAAAGTACCGCGCAAAGGGCTTTCTGGGCAGGCCAGAAAGGGCTCAAGGGGCACTTATTGAATAGAGCACTCCCCCGTGGGAAAGGGATCAAGGCCATAAGGGTTGTCAAGGTCTCGATCGGGCCCACTATCTTTAAGGTATCACTTTATAGACGAAATCGCGCTATAACGCGATTTCTTCACTCCATTGAGGAATCATCCACAAACGAGCTTTACCCTATCTTAAAGCTCGTTTTTTATTAGAATATTGAGGGTTTTTTTGTGGGGGTACCCCCCCTTTTTTCAAAATATCCTCAATCTAGGCGTCTTGCGTAACAAAGGCAAGATGAAAGGCGGCGGGGACTCATTTGCTTGCGACTGAAGGAAGTAGGGCTCCTATTGAACCCGTATCTCTCTTAAATTTATAAAGCTCGGCGAGAAAGGGTTGGTTAAGAACCGACCGGTCATGGGTGGAACATGGCCTGCTTGACCCGATGTCGATGGCATCTGGTCTTGGCCGGATTGGATTTCTTTATGATTGACATGGTCGGATCCCAATCCCTTCTTTTAGCTTTGTGGAAGGAATGAAAGTAGGTGCTATTTGCACCCTCCTTTTCCAGATCCTGAAGGATCTTACGGAGCGTTTCTTTACTAAAATCGGCCCCAACCCCTTCCTTCAGGCTGGGTCAGCTTGTTGAGTGGAATGAACTATGAACTGGAAGAACTGGTAATAAGCACAAAACCATCCATTCTGGTTCTACATTTGTTCGAATAAAATGTTTAGCTATCATTTCGGGGCAAGCAGATCATTTATCATAAAGAGGATGAGCTTCAAGAGAATGATTCGGAGTTCTTGCAGAGTGGAACCATGCAGTACCAGACACGAGATAGATCTTCCAAAGAACAAGGCTTTTTTCGAATAAGCCAATTCATTTGGCTCTCGAAATGCTCAATCAGGCTTTCCACTGATTCCTACCAACCAAGGCTGCAAGTGCGTGCTGTTGGCGATCCAGAATGGTCTACCTCCATTTGGGAAACTCAATGCTCCCACTCCGTCCCACACAGTGTACTACTATCGGCCCTACCAGGCAACATCTACCTACACAAGCTCGATCAGGAGATAGGGAGGATCCGACAGAAGCACGAAATTCCTCTTGTTCTGAGAATCAGACTATCGATTGACCCGGCTCTGCCATCCGAATCTGCCGGCCAGGCCGAAGAGAACCT
The DNA here is from genome assembly GCF_051530095.1 of Phoenix dactylifera. Lineage (NCBI taxonomy): Eukaryota > Viridiplantae > Streptophyta > Magnoliopsida > Arecales > Arecaceae > Phoenix > Phoenix dactylifera. Next base: position 24,313,671 of record NC_143197.1, read on the forward strand.
CGTGGTTCGGGTGAAGAAACCAAGGCCTTCGATCAAAGAGAGGCAAGAGAGCTAATGAATCTGATGCCATGGATTCTGTTTTCATGCTAGCGAGAAACGAATACCTGGCTTCAAGGGAATGGGCAGAGACCCGGATTCTTTTCCTCTCCTTTCTCGGCTCGTTCGTTGGCATCAATTCAATCAATCTCTCTCTTTGAATTGCCGAGTTGGAAGATCTCTCCTTATTCAAGAGAGAGTACCCAGGAGAAGGCGACCGTAACGGATGTTGGCTCAATCCGAAGGAAATTATGCGGAAGCTTTACAGAATTATTATGAAGCTACGCGACCAGAAATTGATCCCTATGATCGAAGTTTTCAAATGCGCGTATATGAGAAACAATCCAACTGGAAATGGGATGTTCAGATGTAGGCAAAGGAACCGAACAAGATCAATTTCTGTATTCGAATTTCATAAGAGGATCCGATTTCAGAGTCGAGGTTAAAGAGTCAAGATGCAGAGGAACCACCGCCCAAAGGTGCCTTTAAAGGTAAGGCCGGTAGTAGGTGGCTAATGTTTGACTTTTTTGGTTTGGTCAGATGACCAAGATATTGGCGAATACCACATATGATCAAGAAAAGAGTACCTATAATCACATGAAAACCATGAAAGCCAGTTGCTGAGAAAAAGGTAGAAAAAATGGGCATCTTGCTATTTTTTTTTTCCAATGCCGAATCGACGACCTACGTAAAAAAAAATAGGAATTTTTTGATTTGAAGAAAAAAAGTGGAAAAAAAAATATCGAAATAAATTGTAAATTTCAATTTCAAATGAAATAAAGAACAAATTCCTATTCATCCAATTTCTATTCTATGTTAGGATCGAATATTTGTTTGACAGAAGGCATAGAGCCGGGATGGAAGAAGTGGAACAAAAGGAGAAGAAATGGCAGTAAGATCATTCATTTTTTCTTCTGTGTCCGGGCACAGGGGAACGACGAACCGGCGGAGCAGAATCCGCAACAGGTGCAGGCTGACTGGGAGAGGCAGACGACTGGGCGAACTGTTCTATCGCAGGAACATGTAGAATGCTCGGGTCCCCGCGGGAGTACGTCTGCAACGGAGCTGATGGTCTGGCGGCATCGGCAGAGGGATCTGTGGCATCTGAGACGGTTGATGGCAAGGTAGGCGGGGCAGCACTGACTTCCTTGCCTTACGAAAAGAATTTCAAAAGTTTCATTTTTCCCGTCTTTTTGTCCTCAATTACTTTTTCCTTCGGCAACGAACATTTCAATCTAAAAAGTTTATCAAACCCCGGGATTTTTGGCATCAAAAGACAGATATTAGTTATAAGAAATCCCCGATTGGATAAAGCAGATGGAATTCTCTTTTGTTGGCAGATCACATAGTGGGTCCCCGCCCACAGAACCCTACAGGCTTGGTTCCCGGTTCCGAGGCGAGGGGAAAGTCACCATTGAGTTGGACCTGGCTTTGGTCAGCCGTCCGTCGATTGTTAGAGGTGCTGTCCTGATGCCATAGAAGTCATAATGCTGCTTAAGCAGCATTGGAAGAATTTTGCTGGCGTGAACTGGCGCTGAGGCTTTTGGGCGCCACTTGTCTCACCATTGGGAGCGAAACCATGCCCCTGATCTACATAGCCGAATCCAAAGAGGCAACTCTACTATAGTGACTCCACCATAGTGACTCGGGTAAACTGTCAAGTGAACGAGAGTCTGAGAGCAGCCTCGAGCTCTGGGGTCAGTCAGGTAGGTAACCTAACCTAACCCAGACCAAGCTTTAAAGAGTACTGGAAGGGAACTTTCTCCTTAATCCGTCGGTTGGCTGGTCAGACTATCACACACGAGACTCGCCTGGGCTCTCATCGAGACCAACTCACAACTCTCTCCTTCACGTCTGGTACCATTGCCCCGCCACTCTGCCTGTCTTCTTGTGGCTTGAAAAAACAGCTTTCAAGGTCTCGTCGCTTCGGTGAATCACTTGAGCCCTGAGACATTTTCGGTGCCATGGAGCTAGACCAGTGAGCTATTACGCTTTCTTCAAAGGATGGCTGCTTCCAAGCCCACCTCCTGGTTGGCCCGAGGTTGGCGCATCTCGTTGGATGTGGAGAAGCATTGGGAACCCCAATATCTTTCTTCGGAGCAGTTTCTTTTCCCGTCCCCTCGCCCCGGCATAGCGCTTCGCTTCCGGTTCTTCGGAAGAATCAACTGACTTCTCCCTTCTTCATTGATCTGGGGGAAAGGGAACCGTCTACCAGTTGGGAAGCTAGACATCAAGGTTGTGGCTTGATGAGGATAACTAAGCTGACACGCCGGAGTTGGCTGCTGGCACAACAGGGTGGTGCCTTACCGCACCGTAGGCGCACGCATAAAAGTGGTCTTCCCCGGGGTGAGAAAGAGAGGGATTTCGACCTTCGTTTTTCGGGAGAATGAAATAGGGGATCTTTGACTTTCCGGTAAGTCCATCTAATCTGGAAGTAGGTGTTTGAGCGAGGTGTCCGAGCGAGTCAGGGAAGGAAATTACCTGTTGTTTATATACGATAAAAGTGGTCTTCCCCGGGGTGAGAAAGAGAGGGATTTCGACCTTCGTTTTTCGGGAGAATGAAATAGGGGATCTTTGGGCGAACACTCGGCCCAGCGGGCGAACATGCCGGGCTCCGGCTCCGCGCCCAGCCTGATAGACATGCCGAAAATTGCCCAACGGCGAGTAGAACTTTAGCCGCCAACGGCGAGCAGCGGTGGAAAAAGAAGGGAAGGAAGAGGAAATAGGAACAGAGTGAACTCACAACCATTTATGCGTTGGAGAGACCTTTTCTTATTTTCTGCCAACGCAATTTATAAAGCGCAGGCCGAAACGGGTAAAATCAAAGGACATTACTTGAATGCTACTGCGGGTACATGTGAAGAAATGATAAAAAGGGCCGTATTTGCCGATCTTCTTCCGCAGCTCTTGCTTCCTTCACTTACTGCCTTAGAAAGGAACAAGCTTAATTTAGGCACCTACCTCTGTGGCTTTGATTCTCACAGGAATAGCTGGTCTGAGATTTTGATGTTCCTGCTCTTATGACTTGGCGAAGCAAGCGGTCTGCATGCTCCTCCCGAATTATCAACTCAACCCCGACCTTGCGGTTAAGGTAACGACTTCGGACGTGACTTCCAAATTCATTTTAGCCAATCAATAAATAAACAGGCAGAACTGGTTGAGTGCATATAGCAGTAGTCCTCGACCGTTTATATAGGGAGAGTCGAATAGGTGAAGAAGTCAATATGAAAACAATCAAGAAGCGAGGACAGAGTCTTTGATCTCTGTTTTCGAACCCGAGACCTTTTGCTCAACCGTGAAAGGAGAGATCTCTTTGACCATTCCCAAGATAAATACCAATCTATCTTACAGGGAAGAAAAGAAAGAGAGACTTCTGTTTCTGGCTTATTCGATACTGCAGTCTTTCCAAAACAGGCTTTCTTGCCTTTTTCTGATTTACCCTGCCCTCATCTCGATCTCCATAGGAGCTGCCAATGGGACGCCCACCGCAGCGGTAGAAGACGAGGGGGAAGGCTTTTTCAACCCATTCCTTCGTCGAAATCCGTTCCCCATCCATTTAAGAGTAATCACGAACAGCAAGAAAAGAATCGCAGCAAGCCCTATGTGTCACGAGCAGGCACCACGGGTTGTTGACTTGAAGGTGGCTGCTCGGCACCTCATTGCTGGATGTCCGAGCTGGCTTTGCCAGCTGTGGTAGTGGTAGTATAGTAGCCCTCGAGAAGGCGTGCGCGGACCTGGTTAACTCCACTCTCGGCTTGGATTATATATCCAAAAGGGTCCGCTCTCGGCCATTCCACATGCTGCCTAGCAGAGACGTGGTTATCTGAAGTGGATTCTCTCTTTTGTAGTAGATGCCGAACCTGCTGCTCAGTGGGCGGGCGCAGCAGCTACATGGACCCCTTCCTTTATGTTGTTGCCAGCGCTTTCCCGGGCCGAGCCGGATGTGTAAGGTTTTCGGGCACTCTACTGCTTCATGTGCCCTAAACCCTAACCCTAATTCCTTCAAGTCAGATTCGGTCAAACCAATTCCAGATGCTGGTCCTTGCCGCGGAGACTGAGACATATCAAAAAGATCTATTACTAAAAGGAGATTGGGATGAGACGGCTGATGGCAAGGTAGGCGGGGCAGCCTCTGATGCTGATGAGTCATGAGAGAACTCAGGAAGCAGGAAGCCCGATATAGCAGATGAGATCTCTTCCGAGAGACAGAAATCTGTACCAGACGCACGCTGATGCCACAACTGAGATGCTGAAAAAGGTGGCCCTATATCTGCAGCTGCGAGAGAAGTAGTAGGTGGATGATGACAAAACTCCAAGTGGAACAGGTGTCAAATATATAGCGGATTTGGGCGCTCTAGCCAAAACGAATCCTATTTCGGCTATGACCTTCTCCATTACAATGTTCTCATACGCAGGAATACCCCCGTTAGCCGGCTTTTGTAGCAAATTCTATTTGTTCTTCGCCGCTTTGCCCTGTACCACCACGCGCAGTAAGCCAAACAGGCTTTAACCCGAGAAAAAGCTTTTCTGTCAGCAAGCCGGTGTCCTCATCGAGGCTTGACTTTAGGAGATTTCCTCTTTTGTACAGGAAAGGTTAGGTCAGGAAGAGCAGCAAGAGCAAAGGCCGATGATAATGCGAGGATTGGTCGATCTTCCCCAGTTTTTTTGGGGGGCCAGGTCCAGCCCGAAGCTCTTTCTACCTACATTCATTAAACCGAGCGAGGGAGTACTTCCTGAAAGTCAAGGAGTTTAGACCTAATAAGACTATCCGGATTCCAGTTTTGCGCTCAGATTCAGGGGGAGAATATGTCTCATCAGCAGTCTGGGCTTCTTGTTTGCTCTTCACTCGATGCCTAACTCAAGCTTGTCCATAGAACGAGCTCCTAATCCGGCCTAAGGTATTGTCCGAGATAAAATCAATATTTGACAGTTAAGGAATAGTCCGAGTAAGCTCTCACATAGTATTTGACAGTTAAGGAATACGGGAAGTCAGCCCTTTCGAATTGAAAGAAAGTGTTTACGACTTCCTTTTCTGTCCGGCCCTTGAGGTACTAACTAACATGTATGTATTTTCAGTGGATTTTTGTCCTACACTTCAAGCTCGTCCCCACTGAAGGAAAGGCTTCTTTCGCTTCTTCCTATCCAGGGTCAGAGTCTTCCGCAAGCAAAAGAGGATTTCCTAAAAGAAAAGGGAGGAACAGAGGATTTTTTCTTTTTTTTTGCTGAACAAAGGAAGACTGACTCGCCTTTAGTGGAGGGAATGAATCAGGTAGGAAATCATCCGTGGAAAGGGATACGAAGTCGGGTGGGAGACCTGCTTTCGAACCATTTTTTTTCACGCCATTCAGATGCGTCAAATCCGGTGTTTATGCAATAGTGTAATTTTAGGCCAAACATATCGAAGCGATTCCAAATAGAAAAACTTCAATCATTTCGGTTTTTTGAGGGGATAAAAAGATGGGTAAGATCTATCCCTAAATATTGAGATGAATTATCCGTGAATCTCAATAACCAAACTTCTGGGGCGAAGCTGAGCACTCAGGGCATAAGGGCGGGCTTTTCGGTTCTTATTAACGTGCTTTTCCAGCCCCTATCTTCCCACCTCCGGTCACATGAGCTTTCGAGAGCCAGAAGCGACTAGTCGCCTCCTTTCCTCCGCCGAAAGATGCTTTAGCAAGTAAAGCATATGCATGTGTACCAGGTGTGAAGAGGCAAGAATTAGATGCGACTTCTGCCAAATTTTCACAGGCCGAATGATAGAGGAGATGATGATCCTGTGACAAAGAATGTAAGGCTTTTTTTGGGGCGCTTCCGTTACAACGACTTCACTCTGAGGCCTCTCACCTACCCCATGATTCTCCCTGGACGCTTCCCTTTCCCGAGTTTGTTAATCGAAGACTGGTAACCAACCCTAATCAGTTAATCGCTTAGCCGAGACCGGATCCGTGGACTGAGCTGCTTACCGTTGACTGCTTCTTTGAGGGCTCTTACCCCTAAGCCGAAGCGCTGGACTGCACTCTTTCTTCGCCCCAAAACGCACTGTCGAAGCCTACGCTTGCTGCTCCCTTTCTCGCTTCCGAGAGGCGAAGGGATTGGATTTCACCTATGATCAGATCAGTGGGCAACCAATTCGTGTTGTTCTTGTTGACGTTGACTTTCAAGCTCATTTTTTAGTAGGCCGGGACGATTCCACAGATCAATGAGAAGAGGATGTGTCCGAGGTTGGAATCTGACTTTGCTTTGATTAAGAAGATGGAACAACGAGTGCAACTCCACTGACAGGGCTGGTGTGCCCCATTTTTTGTTTGCAGAGGAAGAAGTGGTTCTCGAACCGGAACCAGAACTCTTGGATCAGCTCCCGTGGTTCGCGAGAAGGAAAAAGGACTAATCTTTTGTTGCATCTGGCACGAGATGAAAAAGAGAGAGCTTCGTCTATCGAAGAACAGCGGACCGGCAAAGATCTCTTGATTCCTCGCGGCCGGGCCGGCTTGGAAGCAAGCTACCTGTCGCCTATCTCACCCGGCACTTTGAAGGGTGAGCCTTCGCTTTTTGGATCGTCTTCTGCCGTATGATAGGTGGTAACTATCTTGTACGGTTCGGGGGGTAATCGGCATACTCCGGGGGAATATTTGGCTCTATCGAACATACAGGGAATTGGAGGTAGCATTCCACCGATGTCAAGTCAATCCCTTTCTGTTTTGTCAGCTGATCCTACAAGCTTTCATAGAAAGCCTATATCTTATAGCGCGTACAAGGACAAGTGGTGGGCAATCGATTCTTCGCTCTTTGACCTACCATAGATCCTTAGTGGTGGACCGATCGACCTCAAGCCCTATCGTCAGGTGTGACTATAAGCGAGCACTTTCCTTGGTCTGCTTGTTCATTCGGAGGATTGACCAAGAGCTGTCCCAGTTGGCCCCGACTGCGATCATCTTCGACGTTAAGAACTACTTATGAATCGTTTTTTGGCCTAAACCCTTTTTCTCGACGTTTTGGATCGAACTAATCCATTGACACAAATCGTTCATGGGCGAAAATGGAGTTATTTGGGTCCTGGAGGATTGACGGGGCGAACTGCTAGTTTTCGGCTCAAGGAAAGTTGAGTTGACAAGTTTGAACAGCTTTCCACTTCGAAAGAAGTTCTCCACATGGAAGGTACCACATAGTAGTCATGTAGCCAAGGCCTTCCCAGCAACGCTCGGTAAGATGTATCTGTTGGATCCTATTTAATTAAACCCTGATCCCGTTTAATTAGAACCCACATCTTGACAAGTGTCCCTTGAATTTCGTAAATCTTGATAATCACAAGGGCATTAAGGTAATTGCACGGCAGTGAAAGGTTGCCTTGATGGGGGGTGACTGGGTGTAACTAATCACGGCGTTTGGTCCCTGGAGAGGGCTATAAATAGCCTGTCAGACCCCTTCTCTAAAACATGCATTAAGAGCTCTCTCTCCAGAAGATTACTCGCTAATCTTTGTCCAGATCACCGGTGATCGAGGCTGCACACGCATTTCAAAGCCCAAAGCGCAATTAAAGATGGATTTAGCGAATCAAGGTATGATTTATAATTCATTAAGTTAATCAATTCCATCAAAGGTATCAGAGCAGATGGATTAGATTCCAAAATAAATCATACCCGTTTGGTTCGCTGGACGGTAGTGCTTTGGACCCTGATGTTATTTATCCATATGAAAGAATTTTTTCTGACCGATGTGGGACTAAATACTTCATCTCCTATTCCCCTCCTTTCACCTCGAATCAAGAAATATGAGGAAGGGAGAGCCGCTGCCATGGCCACCACTGCGGCGGGTCTCGGTCGCGGCCCTCCCCGTCCTAACCAGTGGCCAACAGGGCCATCATCCAGCCGCCGCCTCCCCGGCTGCCGCTGCGACCCGCCGTCCCGGCGAGCCCGCAGCGGCTGCGGCTCCCCGTGGCCGCCATGGCCACCGCGGGCGGAGGAAAGAGAGGATTCGGCCCCGCCATGGCCTGCGGCCCGCCGCCAAGCGGCCTCGGCCGCTGCCAGCGGCGCCGGCTGTTGCCACGGCGTCCGGCCGACGCCCCTGCGGCCCGTGACCGCGGGCTGCAGCCGCACCCTGCGGCCGAACCCCGTGGCCTCCGTGGCCGACCCCGGCCTCCGGCCCCGCCTTGTGGCCGCCCCGCGGCCTGCCGCCGCGCCTACGGCCGGCGGTGGCGGTTGCGCCGCCGTCGTTTAGGAGAGAAGGGGCCACTGGTTTTGGCCCCCTTCTGCTCCCTTCGTTTGGGGAAGATGAAGAGATGGGTTTCGGGTTTCGGGCATGGAATCCAACCCGAAATCCGAATCCATTTAAATAATAATAAAAAAAAAGGGGTGAAGGGATTAACAGTTTCGGGTTATTGGGTCTCGGCCCCCAACCCGAAACCCGAATCCTTTTGACTAAACTGTGCTTTTTGCAGTTAAACCCCTGACAATATGTTATTCTGAAAAAGGGGCTTTAGAAATTCATATACGGTCCCCAGAAGAAAGTTGAGTTACAGGAAGGTCCTAAAATATATTTATTTGATCCCTGTACTTAGGATTTATTACAGAACAGTACACCAATTATTACATATTGGTCCCTGTAATGAATTTATTACATAAATGATCAATTTAGATGCTTTCTTATGATGATACATGATTGTTTAAATTATTCATATTTTTCATGATAAAAGGATGATATATGCATGAGACGAGCCAAAGCATCTTATGTAGGAAAAGACATATAAATGATTAAATTTGTGCATATTTATGGTGACGAGCCAAAGCATCCCATAAATTTTAGAATGTTTTAGTTTAATTTAATCAATAAAGAGTCTTTTTATCATCATTTCATGAAATTGAATAGTTGCATCATATATAATGAACCGGCCCCAAAGGGAAATCATTATACAAAGTTAATGGTGGGATGAAATAATGTTATTAGTATGATATTTATGATGAAATCTTGTTGCCCAAAGGCCTTGAATTCTTCATTAACATTGAACAATATCTAGTAAAATTTTATCCATTGAATAACGGTGTCTAAGAAAAGCTTGTCAAAAAGGCATACGTGCCTAAGAAAGGCTGGTACTTAAGTGAGCCTAGTGCTCCACCACCGATCTGGAGCTGATCTGGCTGTTATTCTTTGAATTTTTTCCAACTAGATATATAAAGTTCATTAAATATCATACTTAATGCATTAGTTTTATCGTAAAGGGGTAAATCATGTAAAGTTAATTTTGATTTACTCACTAAATTGCTAATATGGGTTAGTGATTTAGATAAGGTTTTAGCGTAATTATAGCATGCATATTGATAGTAAGCATATGTTTTGCAGCTTTGTTTCCGACAGTTTTTTCACAATCTACATCATGCATCCCAATACTTAATGGTTCAAATTTCTCGGAATGGAAATAAAGGCTGACATTTACTTTAGGGTGCATGGATATTGATCTGGCACTTCGTGAGGACATGCCACCTATCCCCACGGAGGAAACTACGCCAGAGGAGAAAAAGTTGTATGAGAGGTGGGAGCGGTCAAACCGCTTAAGTCTTTTACTCATATAAAATCATATCTCCAGAAAGATAAGGGGCTCAATTCCAGATTGCAAAACTGCAAAAGAATTCTTAACAGCAGTAGAAGAGCAATTTGTGAGTTCAAAGAAAGCCCTAGCCAGCACCTTAATATCAAGATTTGCTTCCTTAAAGTATAATGATAATGGTGGCATACGCGAGCACATTATGGAATTACGTGACATCGCTGCCCAATTAAAATCATTGGAAGTAGATATGTCAGAAACTTTTCTTGTACACTTTGTCCTTAATTCTCTGCCTATGGAGTATGCACCATTTAAGATCTCATACAACACACATACAGAAAAATGGACTATGAATCAACTTCTAGCCATGTGTGTTGATGAGGAGCAGAGAATAAAACAAGAGAGGCAAGAGAGTGTTTATCTCACCTCTCATAAGGGAAAAGGACATAAAGAGGTCGGCGGTACCAGTCATCATATTCCTGTTAAGAAGAAGAAAATGAAAGTGTCAGCCAAAGTGACTGATAAAAGGCAAATAAAGTGCTTCTTCTGTAGGAAACAGGGACATTTGAAAAAGGACTGCATCAAGTACAAGAAATGGCTCGAAAAGAAAGGTACTTTTCTTTCCTTAGTGTGTTATGAATCAAATTTTATTGATGTACCTCATAACACATGGTGGATTGACTCTGGTGCTACTATCCATATATGTAAAACTTTGCAGGGATTGTTGAACAAAAGAATTCCAACGGAAAGTGAGCGAAGCATCATAATGGGAAATAAGATGCGTTCACATGTGGAAGCTGTTGGAACGTTCAAATTGACCTTAAAGACTGGCCATATTTTGTACCTAGAAAATACCTTTTATGTACCTGGATTTTCTAGAAACTTAATATCTATTTCAAAACTTGTTTCCTTTGGATATACCGTTTCATTTGGACGGTCATTTGTAAACCTTTCCTTGAATAATATTATTGTTGGTAATTGCTTGTTAGAGGATGGTTTATTTAAATTAGACCTTGATACATCCTTTGAACTATCCCTTTTATCCCTGCAAAATAAAGATCATTATGGATTAAAACGTAGCCTAATAAATGAAAATTTCTCTATGTTATGGCACCGAAGATTAGGCCATATCTCCATAAAAAGAATCAAGAGATTAGTAAATGATGGAATTTTACCAACTCTTGACTATGGTGATTTTGAAACTTGTTTAGACTGCATCAAGGGAAAGCAGACTAACAAGTTTAAGAAAGGTGCTATAAGAAGCACAAATTTATTGGATGTCATACATACAGATATATGTGGGCCCTTTTCGACCCCATGTTTTACTGGTCATAAATATTTTATCACCTTTATTGATGATTACTCACGCTATGGGTATCTCTACTTGTTATATGACAAGGCTGAGGCATTAAATGCCTTTAAGCTTTTCAAAACAGAGGTAGAGTTACAACTTGATAAAAAGATTAAAGTTGTGAGATCAGATAGAGGTGGTGAATACTACGGTAGGTATACTGAAACAGGACAACATTTAGGTCCATTTGCTCGATTTCTTCAAGAGCAAGGTATAGTTGCACAATACACTATGCCTGGTACTCCTGATCAAAATGGAGTTGCGGAAAGAAGAAACCGAACATTAATGGAGATGGTAAGAAGTATGATTAGTCACTCAACTCTCCCAATTTCTCTATGGGGTGATGCCTTAAAACCGCTGCGTATATTTTAAACAGGGTTCCTACTAAAGCTGTCCCAAAAACACCCTATGAAGTTTGGACAGGTAGGAAACCTAGTTTAAGACATCTACACATTTGGGGGTGTCAAGCTGAGGCAAGGGTGTACAACCCACAAGAGAAAAAGTTGGACTTTAGAACCATTAGTTGTTATTTTATCGGTTATCCAGAAAAGTCCGAGGGATACAGATTTTATTGTCCTAATCATACTTTGAGGATTGTGGAGACAAGAAATGCTAGATTTCTTGAAAATGACCAAATCAGTGGGAGTATAAAACCTCAAGAAATTAATTTTGAGGAAAAGCAAACTCCGTATGGTGTGCAAGATTCAAATAAGCAGCCAATGATTCCTCTACCTATCATTGATAATGATTTGGAGGAGGATGAGTCTACTATTAATGTTCCACTTGAATCTGTGCCAGTTATCACTGAGAATGTTGCTCCTCCACCTATAGAACCAGTGGATCAAGAAGCAACTTTAAGAAGGTCATCAAGGGTAAGGAGATCTCCAATTCCACCAGATTACATAGTATACCTTCAAGAAAATGATTATGACATTGGAAATATAGATGATCCAATAAATTTCTCACAAGCCATAAGTTCAGTAAATTCCTCCAAATGGCTAGATGCTATGAAAGATGAGATAGATTCTATGGCTAAAAATAATGTTTGAAATCTAGTTGAACTACCTCCTGGAGCTACTGCAGTACGCTGCAAATGGGTTTTTAAAACCAAAAGAGACTCCAAAGGCAAGGTAGAGCGACATAAGGCCAGACTTGTTGCCAAAGGATTTACTCAAAAGGAGGGTATTGATTATCATGAAACCTTCTCTCCAGTTTCAAAGAAGGATTCTTTAAGGATAATTATGGCTTTGGTGGCTCATTTTGACTTAGAGCTGCACCAAATGGATGTGAGCTGCTCTCTCTCCAGAAGATTACTCGCTAATCTTTGTTCAGACCCCTTCTCTAAATACCACCTATTAGGGACCTTGATACATTTATTGACGATTATACACGTTTCAGTTATGTCTATTTGATATCTCACAAATCTGATGCATTAGATTGCTTTATAAGATATTTAAACTTTGTTGAAAATCAATTAGACCGGAAAATCAAAGTGTTAAGAACTGACCGTGGACGTGAGTATTTGTCTGATCAGTTCAAACAAATTTGTGATGAAAAGGGAATAGGTAGACAGTTAACTATTCCTAGTACTCCACAACAAAATGGTGTTGCGGAAAGAAGAAATAGAACCCTATTGGAAATGGTTAGGTCTATGATGGCACAAGCTAATTTGCCGATCACCTATTGGGGTGATGCATTATTAACAGCTGCATATGTACTTAACCTAGTACCCTCAAAATCAGTAACTTCCACCCCTTATGAATTATGGACCGGTCGCAAACCTGACCTAAGTAATTTAAGACCTTGGGGATGCGCTGCATATATTCATGATTCTTCTCATAAATATGGAAAATTGGGTCCAAGGGGCAAAAAGAGTATTTTTATTCGATATTCTGAAACCTCCAAAGGATATGTGTTCGTTGGTAACACTGACAATGGAAGTATTACTGAGTTTGAATCTCGTAATGCCACATTTTTGGAAAATGATTTTCCAAATCAGGGTGAAATAAATAAAGGTTTATCTTTATTTGAGATAGAGGACCATGATAATTTGTTTAATCAAACTCAATTGGTAAAAAATCTTGAAAATCCATCAACAACATCTGGTTCAAGTGGGAGAAATTCAAGAAATGATGAATTTATTTCACAACAATCTCAATTACGAAAAAGTAACCGTGGATTAGTTCTCCGTCGACGATTTGAGATTGAAGGAGAAGCATTTCTCGTTACACCTCAAGAGGAAGGTGAACCGAGAAATATTGATGAAGCTCTTAAATGTCCTGCAAAAGAGCAATGGATGAAAGCAATGGAAGAAGAAATGGAGTCAATGAGATCAAACCAAGTTTGGAAATTGGTTGATCTTCCGAAAGGTCGAAAAGCAATTGGGAACAAATGGGTTCTCAAAATAAAGCGCAAGGCAGATGGCACAATAGAAAGATATAAGGCACGCCTTGTAGCAAAAGGCTATACACAACAAGAGGGGATTGACTATGAAGAGACATTTTCTCCTGTTGTGAGATTCACCTCAATTCGCATAATTTTAGCCATAGTAGCTAGTTTGGATCTTGAATTACATCAAATGGATGTAAAAACAGCTTTTCTCAATGGAGAATTGGAAGAAGAAATTTATATGGAACAACCTATCGGTTTTATTAAAGAAGGCCAAGAGCACAAAGTGTGTAGACTTTTGAAGTCGATTTATGGCCTTAAACAATCTTCTAGACAGTGGAATATAAAATTTCATCAGGCTGTCATATCATATGATTTTGTCATGATTGATGAAGACCACTGTGTCTATATTAAAAGATCCAAAGACAAATTTGTGATTTTATCACTTTATGTGGATGATATACTAATGGCTGCTAATGATAAAGAATTCTTAGCATCAGTTAAGAATTGGTTGTTCACGAATTTTGAAATAAAGGACATGGGAGAAGCTAACTATATTTTTGGAGTTAAAATTGAAAGAGATCGTTCAAAAAGGTTATTATCTCTTTCACAGGAGCCTTATATAAAGAAAATTCTTGAACAGTTTCATATGCAAGATTGTAAACCCATTGATACTCCCATTGCAAAAGCTGAAGCGTTAAGCCAAAGAATGTGCCCGAAGACTCCACAAGAAGAAGAGCAAATGAAAAGAGTTCCTTATTCCAGTGCAGTTGGAAGTCTTATGTATGCAATGATGTGTACAAGGCCAGATATCTGCTTTGCAGTTGGTATGGTAAGTAGATATCAATCACACCCTGGCCATGACCATTGGAAAGCAGTCAAAAGGATATTGAGATATCTAAAAGGTACTGCGGATTATTCATTATGTTATCAAGGAAATGATTTGCATCTTGAAGGCTATACAGATGCTGATTGGGGAGGTGATTTGGATGAAAGAAAATCAACCTCTGGTTATGTTTTCTTACTAAGTAATGGGGCAATTTCATGGAGTAGTAAGAAACAAACTTGTATAGCTTTGTCCACGATGGAAGTTGAATTTGTAGCTTCTTCAGCGGCAGTACAAGAAGCAGTTTGGTTAAAGAGATTTCTTAATCATTTGGGGGTTATGAAAAATGCTGCATATCCAGTACTAGTACATTGTGATAGCCAAGCATCGATAGCTTATACAAAAGATCCCAAATATCACTCAAAGACTAAGCATATTGATACAAAGTATAACTTTGTGAGAGACATGGTTGCACAAAAGAAAGTGAACATACAGTACATATCTACGAATCAAATGATCGCAGATCCGTTTACTAAATCTATTCCTAGAGATGTATTTATGAGACATGTGAAATCTTTAGGTCTTCGTAGACTTTGATGTACATAATGGTTTGAATAATGAGATATTTTAATTTCTTATTTGGGATTCACATGTATGTATTTATATTAATGCTAAGTTCTTATTTTTTTAAGCACACACATATGCATATATATATGCGTTAATGCTTAGTGCATATGATTAGTTCATTTAAAGAAATGTATGTTGGACAGAAATTAGATTGGCCTTCTCACACGGGCAATCACCTCTATAACTTGTGGTTGATAGAGATGAGACAATTTTAAGCATAACGTATTTATGAGCTCAAGCTTAAAATTAATGTCGCCTTGATAGTAAATCAAGATGAGGTCACTATGTAATATTTTGTGACCGAAGGTGAGTAAACCCACAAATCACCTTGTCTGTTTTAAATGCCAAATGTGAGTTCTGTAGTAATGATGAGAAAGAAAGTAGAGCGGTGAACTCAAGTTGGACACTAAGTGTGTCTGAACTATCATTTGTATGGTATTTCATATAATGAGAATCAACATACGCTCCATGGAAAAGGAGAAAAATACCATAACATGCGCTTCATACCACATGTGCATAATTCGACCAATAAGGGTAACGAGAGAATTGATCTCTTCTCTCTCGTTGTGTGAGCCCTGAGGCTATAATTACCTCTGTTAGTACCCTTATTACTTTTACTGTTTCTTGAGATTTAGTTCAGTGTATGCTATCTTGGAATGTTACCTGCAATCATGCTTGATTCGATTTATTGGGACATATCTGGAAAAGCAACTAAACTACAATTAAGAGATTCGAGATAGAAAGGAAGATCATTTTGTGTCTCATTTCTTTGTTGTATTCACTGGTCGACCAATCATCTTGACTACGTGTTAAAGCATGATTGTGAATACAAAACAGAAAACAAATAATGTGATAAGTTAAAGTGAGATCATGAGGTACTTGAAATATGACTTAAATGTTCTGGGGTACTGCATACTTACTCTACTGAACTACTATATATTCCTAACAGATGTATGGTGGTGTGAGCTCGTTATTTTTTTTTATTGGTATGCTAGTCGCACGATCTATTTGCCTGTATGAAAGTCGCAGAGAAAAGACTTGTTCGTAATGGTTAAAACTCACACTGTTGAACCCATCATGTGTGAGTGGGAGATGTTGGAAAAACAGGTTTGGTCCACCCATGATGGTTCAACCAAACCGGTAACCAAAAGACATGATCTCATGTCCAAAAGAGATGTCTTTCCATAGACATCTCTTCAACCCTGAAACTGTCTATTGACAGTTATGCATAAGGCTTCATTTAAAAAGGGGGTGGTTATGAGATTTTCTGTAAGTGACTTGGGCATCTAGGTTGTGGAAAACAGTAGATTTTCATTGGTAAAATCCACTCCTTGATCAGTGAATCGAATCAAAAAGAAAAATCCACTCCTTTGGATATACCGTTTCATTTGGACGATCATTTGTAAACCTTTCCTTGAATAATATTATTGTTGGTAATTGCTTGTTAGAGGATGGTTTATTTAAATTAGACCTTGATACATCCTTTGACGAATCCCTTTTATCCCTGCAAAATAAAGATCATTATAGATTAAAACGTAGCCTAATAAACGGTATACCACCTGTCCCCACGGAGGAAACTACGCCAGAGGAGAAAAAGTTGTATGAGAGGTGGGAGCGGTCAAACCGCTTAAGTCTTTTACTCATACAAAATCATATCTCCAGAAAGATAAGGGGCTCAATTCCAGATTGCAAAACTGCAAAAGAATTCTTAACAGCAGTAGAAGAGCAATTTGTGAGTTCAAAGAAAGCCCTAGCCAGCACCTTAATATCAAGATTTGCTTCCTTAAAGTATAATGATAATGGTGGCATACGCGAGCACATTATGGAATTACGTGACATCGCTGCCCAATTAAAATCATTGGAAGTAGACATGTCAGAAACTTTTCTTGTACACTTTGTCCTTAATTCTCTGCCTATGGAGTATGCACCATTTAAGATCTCATACAACACACATACAGAAAAATGGACTATGAATCAACTTCTAGCCATGTGTGTTGATGAGGAGCAGAGAATAAAATAAGAGAGGCAAGAGAGTGTTTATCTCACCTCTCATAAGGGAAAAGGACATAAAGAGGTCGGCGGTACCAGTCATCATATTCCTGTTAAGAAGAAGAAAATGAAAGTGTCAGCCAAAGTGACTGATAAAAGGCAAATAAAGTGCTTCTTCTGTAGGAAACAGGGACATTTGAAAAAGGACTGCATCAAGTACAAGAAATGGCTCGAAAAGAAAGGTACTTTTCTTTCCTTAGTGTGTTATGAATCAAATTTTATTGATGTACCTCATAACACATGGTGGATTGACTCTGGTGCTACTATCTATATATGTAAAACTTTGCAGGGATTGTTGAACAAAAGAATTCCAACGGAAAGTGAGCGAAGCATCATAATGGGAAATAAGATGCGTTCACATGTGGAAGCTGTTGGAACGTTCAAATTGACCTTAAAGACTGGCCATATTTTGTACCTAGAAAATACCTTTTATGTACCTGGATTTTCTAGAAACCTAATATCTATTTCAAAACTTGTTTCCTTTGGATATACCGTTTCATTTGGACGGTCATTTGTAAACCTTTCCTTGAATAATATTATTGTTGGTAATTGCTTGTTAGAGGATGGTTTATTTAAATTAGACCTTGATACATCCTTTGAACTATCCCTTTTATCCCTGCAAAATAAAGATCATTATGGATTAAAACGTAGCCTAATAAATGAAAATTCCTCTATGTTATGGCACCGAAGATTAGGCCATATCTCCATAAAAAGAATCAAGAGATTAGTAAATGATGGAATTTTACCAACTCTTGACTATGGTGATTTTGAAACTTGTTTAGACTGCATCAAGGGAAAGCAGACTAACAAGTTTAAGAAAGGTGCTATAAGAAGCATAAATTTATTGGATGTCATACATACAGATATATGTGGGCCCTTTTCGACTCCATGTTTTACTGGTCATAAATATTTTATCACCTTTATTGATGATTACTCACGCTATGGGTATCTCTACTTGTTATATGACAAGGCTGAGGCATTAAATGCCTTTAAGCTTTTCAAAACAGAGGTAGAGTTACAACTTGATAAAAAGATTAAAGTTGTGAGATCAGATAGAGGTGGTGAATACTACGGTAGGTATACTGAAACAGGACAACATTTAGGTCCATTTGCTCGATTTCTTCAAGAGCAAGGTATAGTTGCACAATACACTATGCCTGGTACTCCTGATCAAAATGGAGTTGCGGAAAGAAGAAACCGAACATTAATGGAGATGGTAAGAAGTATGATTAGTCACTCAACTCTCCCAATTTCTCTATGGGGTGATGCCTTAAAACCGCTGCGTATATTTTAAACAGGGTTCCTACTAAAGCTGTCCCAAAAACACCCTATGAAGTTTGGACAGGTAGGAAACCTAGTTTAAGACATCTACACATTTGGGGGTGTCAAGCTGAGGCAAGGGTGTACAACCCACAAGAGAAAAAGTTGGACTTTAGAACCATTAGTTGTTATTTTATCGGTTATCCAGAAAAGTCTGAGGGATACAGATTTTATTGTCCTAATCATACTTTGAGGATTGTGGAGACAAGAAATGCTAGATTTCTTGAAAATGACCAAATCAGTGGGAGTATAAAACCTCAAGAAATTAATTTTGAGGAAAAGCAAACTCCGTATGGTGTGCAAGATTCAAATAAGCAGCCAATGATTCCTCTACCTATCATTGATAATGATTTGGAGGAGGATGAGTCTACTATTAATGTTCCACTTGAATCTGTGCCAGTTATCACTGAGAATGTTGCTCCTCCACCTATAGAACCAGTGGATCAAGAAGCAACTTTAAGAAGGTCATCAAGGGTAAGGAGATCTCCAATTCCACCAGATTACATAGTATACCTTCAAGAAAATGATTATGACATTGGAAATATAGATGATCCAATAAATTTCTCACAAGCCATAAGTTCAGTAAATTCCTCCAAATGGCTAGATGCTATGAAAGATGAGATAGATTCTATGGCTAAAAATAATGTTTGGAATCTAGTTGAACTACCTCCTGGAGCTACTGCAGTACGCTGCAAATGGGTTTTTAAAACCAAAAGAGACTCCAAAGGCAAGGTAGAGCGACATAAGGCTAGACTTGTTGCCAAAGGATTTACTCAAAAGGAGGGTATTGATTATCATGAAACCTTCTCTCCAGTTTCAAAGAAGGATTCTTTAAGGATAATTATGGCTTTGGTGGCTCATTTTGACTTAGAGCTGCACCAAATGGATGTGAGCTGCTCTCTCTCCAGAAGATTACTCGCTAATCTTTGTTCAGACCCCTTCTCTAAATACCACCTATTAGGGACCTTGATACATTTATTGACGATTATACACGTTTCAGTTATGTCTATTTGATATCTCACAAATCTGATGCATTAGATTGCTTTATAAGATATTTAAACTTTGTTGAAAATCAATTAGACCGGAAAATCAAAGTGTTAAGAACTGACCGTGGACGTGAGTATTTGTCTGATCAGTTCAAACAAATGGATGTGAGAACTGCATTTCTTAATGGAGATTTAGAGGAAGAAGTTTACATGAAACAACCTGAAGGTTTTGTTTCAGAAGGTCAGAGTCAAAAAGTTTGCAAGCTAAATAAGTCTATATATGGACTCAAGCAATCATCCCGACAATGGTATCTTAAGTTCAATAACGTCATTTCTACATTTGGCTTTGTAGAAAACGTTGTTGATAGATGTATTTATCTTAAGATCAGTGGGAGTCGATTTATTTTTCTAGTCCTATATGTAGATGACATTTTGCTTGCTAGTAGTGATTTGGCATTGCTTAGGGAGACTAAGCAATTTCTCTCCAGTAATTTTGATATGAAGGATATGGGTGAAGCTTCATATGTCATCGGCATTGAGGTTCATAGAGATAGATCTAAGGAAAAAGTTTGTCTATCTCAAAAAGCCTACATTAAGAAAATGTTGGAGAGATTTGGTATGGAAAATTCCAAACCAAGTCCAGTGCCTATTACTAAAGGTGAAAAGTTGAGCCAATCACAATCTCCGAGGAATGAAATTGAAAGGGAGCATATGAAAGCTTTTCCATATGCTTCACTCGTTGGGACTTTAATGTATGCTCAAGTCTGTACCAGACCTGATATAGCATATGTTGTGGGATTACTGGAGAGATTTCAAGCTAATCCAGGAATGGAACATTGGAGAGCTGCAAAGAAAGTATTGAGATATCTTCAAAGAACTCAAGATTATATGCTCACATACAACAAATCCGATCTCTTGGAGATAGTTGGATACTCAGACTCAGACTTTGCGGGATGTCCAGATAGTAGAAAATCAACATCAGGTTATATCTTTCTATTAGCTGGTGGTGCAGTCTCGTGGAAGAGTTCGAAGCAAAAGATGACAGCTGCTTCAACAATGGAGGCTGAGTTATTAGCATGCTATGATGCAGTTACACAGGCTATTTGGTTGAGGAACTTTATCACGGGCCTACAGATCGTGGACACTATTTCAAAGCCCATAACATTATATTGTGATAATTTAGCAGCAGTTTCCTCAATAAAGAATAACAAGATATCCAATGGAAATAAGCACATGGAGGTGAAATATCTTGTTATAAAGGAAAAATGTGAAGACCATAAAGTTTCAGTTCAATACATCAATACTGTGCTTATGTTGGCAGATCCTTTGACCAAAGCAATAACCCCGGGATTGCATAAGGAGCATGTCAGTCAAATGGGTCTTTTCTGTATAAATTAATTGATGTATTATTGTGCACATTTTAGATGGTTGTAAATCACATATATTGTATTTTCTGCTTTAATGAATTCACATGGTTTATGCATACTATGGTAGCAGCAATTGTGACCAAAGAATGAATTTTATGAGAAGTTCATTCATAAGGGTTTGGTTATGATGGTTTAGTAATATAGTGATCATGGAAGGTTATACGCCGATCAAATAGGTGTTATTTGCGCCATGGTTCGTATTATTATTCTCAAAGTAGTCAAACATACAGTTTGCCCGACTTGATATCAGAATAAAAGGAATACGCGTATAAAGATTATAAAATTCAAGTGCTAAAGATATTTTACTTGTCAATATGGTCCAAGTGGGAGAATATTGGGATCCCGTCAAGTTGTGGCCCACATTGACAAATGGCGTCAATATGGTCCAAGTGGGAGAATGTTGGATCCTATTTAATTAAACCCTGATCCTGTTTAATTAGAACCCACATCTTGACAAGTGTCCCTTGAATTTCGTAAATCTTGATAATCACAAGGGCATTAAGGTAATTGCATGGCAGTGAAAGGTTGCCTTGATGGGGGGTGACTCTTCACGGGTGTAACTAATCACGGCGTTTGGTCCCTGGAGAGGGCTATAAATAGCCTGTCAGACCCCTTCTCTAAAACATGCATTAAGAGCTCTCTCTCCAGAAGATTACTCGCTAATCTTTGTTCAGATCAGCGCCGATCACATCAAATTTAGCATCCGTCTATAGACTTCGTAGGCGCAACGTCAATGATATGGATCCCAACGCTTGCTGATTATGCTGATCAAACCCCTGGATGAGCGGTACGTTTCAACCAATTAAACTATAAGCCCCTACGGATCTCTACATGCAATTCCTTCGGGAAGAGCGGACAGAAAGAGGAGACCTTTGCTCTATCTGCTTCTTCCTCTTCCCGGGGCCCCCGGAGGGGTTCTTTGGCAAGCCCTACTAAGACTTGCACCGTGGTAACTCCGAGAACCACACTTCTCACTTACTCAATCACACCTCCTTTCATCACCCGGAATCCTATCGCTTCTGACCAGGCGGATATTCCTTAGAAGGAGGTGACCTGCACCAAGGCCAATGAGGAACCTCACAGGCATAGCCTCTCACTAAACAGACCTTTCTGAGCAGCCCTCTGCTGCAAGTGCTTGTTGGACCCCCACCCCCGTTTCCCGAGAGGGGGCCGGGCTGTGTTTCCCCAGCGGCCACCCAGTGGCGGCAGAAAACGAACTCGGGTGGGCTCCGCGCGATCGATCGAGTCGAGCTAGGGTTGGCATTTCGAATCTTCCAGTAAGTACAGTGGACTCAACAGGGTTCACGAATCTGATCAACTATTTACATTCAGTTGGAAGAGATCCCAGACTTCATAGGGAGATAGAACAAAGGCCCTCGGAAGAGCCTGAAGTAGAGAAAGCTAAAAATAACAGAATACCTGCCAAAAGCTTCACCTCGGTAAAACCTTTGGAATACAGATCGTCGAGCCGCCGACAACTCCCCAGGTTCACTTAAAGAGGGGTACTCCGCGAAAGACTATTGAGTGACCTGTCGAGCTGATCCGACACCAAGTGGGCCGCACTTCTGAGGACGCGCATGTGTGCGCGAATAAGTAAATCCCCCTGAGGGGGACGAGGCCACAGGCCGAAGGGGGGTAACGACCAATTCCCAGGTGACAGGTCCATTTATGGACCGGATATCCCCCCGAGGGGGCAGGGGGGTTCTATTTAATGATATATGATATATCACTTTCGAATAAAACAGGTATTTCATGATTGATGATGTATATTTATATGTATATATCAATTTATTTGAGCTGTGCGAGATGGCGGACATAAGAATTCATGATTTTTATCCTCATTTCGATATTATTTATTTGCTAATCTCTATCTACAATTTTTTTTATTTATATTGATGTTTCGGGGCTAATCTCTATCTATAATTTTTTTATTTATATTGATGTTTTGGGGTTTCTTCCTAGGCCGTTAACTGTTGTATTTTTCGAAGCCACAGGATGTGCTTAGTCTCAGATAGTTTGAAAACGGTGACCAATCAAATGAGTAGTTAGCACATCTCTAATACCAAATCAACAATGGAACCATGTAGCTGAATAATTTTTATTATTTACTTCATATGAAACTTGGCTAGATATAATAATTTGTAAAACTACTTATTGAATGATTTGCAAATGTATTTGCCTTAAGCAACCGTCTTAGTCGTCTAAAGGTTGGGCCGACCCTGTCCATTCGGAGTCTCCTCCACTCCTTGGCAATCCCCCAATCTTGCTCGCCTGGAAGATTTCTAATTTTCACGTACAACCTCCCTCATGCTATCTCATGAGCGGGAGGCCAGCATCGACATTAGACCTTACTGTGGGACTCGTTTGTAGAACAGAGAGTATAAATATTGGGCATCATAAACAAACTTGTCCAAGATTATCAAGATTCAACACTATTGAAGAGCAGAATTGATACAATATAGATAATGTTGATTTCCAATCAATTAAATGAAAGAAATAATACATCTTTACAGCATCAAAACTCAATATACAAAGTAGGATGCATCAATTACACCCACAACGCACCAAATCAAACTTGAATCACGAACAACATATGTGTCTATTGTCCAACTCCAGTCACTCGATGAGGAACTTGTGAGCCCACAGTCGGCATGGGAAAGCGGCACAAAGGGCAGAGGTGGCTCTTCTCCAACCATTTGCTGAGGCACGTCCGATGGAACTCGTGGGAGCATGGCATCGCCGTGACCTCCACCCCAGCCTCCAAATCCTCCAGGCAAATGACGCATGCCGATGCCGACTCATCTTCTTGAAAGCTTCTCGTCTCCAGCGCGTTGACCGAAGACTTCGACGCTGGAACGCCGCCGAACTCCCCTCGGCCGCCTGCACTCTCCTCCGAAGGAATCATCAAGAACTCGTTCGCCGGCTCATCAGCCTCTCCAAAGCCCCCGTCGGAAGAAAGAATCAAGGATTCGTCCACCAACTCGGCGCCCCGGTAGAAGATCGACCACGGAAACCGATCGACCATGCGGATTCTAATGCCGACGTCCATCAAGAACCCACTACGGCCTTCAAGAACTGCGGCTCTGGCGGCATGCAAGGCGAACGAAGATATCTGGCGACTCCAGAACTCGACGTCGTGGTGATAGGGATGGCTGACGAAGGAGAGCATGTACCCCACTTGGGCCTGCCGGAGCTGGTGGCAGAAGAGGCGAGGGAGGGGGAAGAGGAACCCAAAGACATCCACTCGGTTCTGGACTGGCAAGATTTGGCTCCCATGGTGGACGCGGGACCTCGAGACTTGGATCCGTACTTCCACCATGCGCTCTCCTATAGCTTGGCCTCCACCTTGGGAGAAGAAGGAGAAGGCCCTCAGGTTCAACGTTGTGTTGCCGTTCGACCACTCCATGGCCATGGGTGTGCGCGAGAGAGAGACAGAGAGAGCCTATGGCAGTGGGGATCAATGTTCTGAGGGTTGAGGAAGAACGGTGTCCTATTTATCATTGGTTCAGCAACGTCCTAAAAGAATTAGGATTCGGGGAGGGAGAGGCGTTCAAATTCTGGGTAACGGTAAGATAGACTCGGTAGGATAGGCTTCGGAGTTCTAATAGCTTTTGGATACGAAAACAGAGGATAAACAATGCCTCTTATCCTTGGATTATTCTGGTGAAATCTCGGCCGGTGGTGAGGCTTATGATCAAAGAAGGGAAGGGAAAAAGATCCAACGGCCTTACCTTGGTTCCGACGAGGGCTCGGCCGCAATCTTCAGCGAGCACAGTGAGCCTGATTCACGGTTTTCCAATAGGGGAAGAGAGCGAAAAGCGCGGTAGGCTACTAGTGAGGAAGAACTGGGGTTGGGGCCTTTAAATAGGAATAGAGGCTAGGCTTTCTTAGCCTCCGGCAAAGTTGGAGGAGGAGGAGGAGGAGGACTAATCCTCCTTCCTTTGTGTTCGAGCAGGGCTTGCCCTGTTTGGACAATGGGATTGGACCATCGGGCCTTCTATTTAGTGCCGGGTCGGGCCAAGAGGCTGGCCCATATATTCAACGTGAGGTTGGGCTTCACAGACACCCACACCTCCTTCCCCTCACCAACGTGCACATAACCATTTCCACCTCGACTACATTGGCTGGTGGTTCTACGATGCTTCAAACAATGAAGGTTATTTGAGAGGGGGGAAGGTGTATGACAATCAGGTTGATGAGAAGATGTTTTTCACATCTGGAAGCCGTTGGTGACCATTAGGATTTCTCATTCTATAGTAATGCGCATTACCATGACAAAAGTGAGGTATTTGGAATTGAAGTTTATTTTGATCCGTAAAACTGTTATATTAAACAATTAATTTGGTATAAATTTAATACATGTGTGTGTGTGTGTGTGTGTGTGTATGGCTTAATGTAATAACTTTAACGAACTATAAGTTAATAAGAGGATAGAAAGAATATAAATATAGGACACCGTAAACAATTCTGTCGGAGATAATCAAAATTCGACACTATTGAAGAGCAGAATAGACACAGTACAGATAATGTTGAGAATTAATACATCTTTACATCATCAAAACTCAACCAAAGGCTAATAGGCGAAGTAGGATCGATCAATTAGACCGCAATGTATCAAATCTAACATGAATCACTAAAACCTACGCAAACACAACATATGAGCAACTCATGCGTCCTCATTTGGCATGGGGAAGCGGCACAAAGGGCAGAAGTGGCTCTGCTCCAATCACTTGCTGAGGCACGTGCGATGGAACTCATGAACGGAATAGGTCCTCCACCACCTCCTCGTAGCAAAGGATTGAAATATGTTGTTGTCAAAGTCATAGAATACTGATCAGGATGTGACTTAAGTTTCAAAAACAGCAAACCAAACAGCAAAAATACAGCTGGAATGAACAGCTGGAAAACAATTGTCCTTCGATCTCTCCGAGCAGATATTGCCCTTTTTATGAAAAGAGCCTTGTAATGTTCCCAAAATGTAGACCTCGTAACCAAACCACAGCTCCAAAACTTAACTGTAACAAATGCTATGAAACTACAAACTGTGGAAAATATTAATCTGCAGGCGCTTCCCAGAGTATAACAAATCCATATGAAGAACATTTGAACCTAAAAGGTAGCTTTGAGTTTGTTGGTTTTATCAGTGTACCGTGGGAAGCTTCAGAAACCACTGTATCAGATCCAGTATGAGATGCATAATATACACTTTTATCATTTTCATCAAAGTTCTGCCCTGAAACTCTCAAGAACACCTCTTCCAAGGTTGTGACAGAGATACCATAACTCTCAATGCCAAAATTTCCCTCACTGTAACTGGAGTGACATTTTTCAGAGCTTAGATGTGGTCGTCTTATGCAACTGTCAATTTCTCGAAACATGTTCTCAAAGGAAGAAGATGATGTAAGAGGAAGTCTGAAGGAAATTTCTGTACCTACCTAAAGAAGCAGAAAATGAAATGCAAAAAGTTTCAGCAATAAAGAATAATTGAATGAACAACAGAAAAATAGGAGCAAGAAAATAGTAGGTTAACTTTAGTAAAAGTGGTTATCCAGGCTTTACAAGATAAAATGAACAACAAGCCTGCAATGAAAGCCAGATTATTAAAAAGATTAAAAACTATCTAAAACCATATTCCCCACATAGATCATTGAAATAAACATGATTTAGATGCAAGGACAGCAAAGTTGCTTTAGTACTCGTGGAATTAATTTCATGTCAAGTAAATAAATTGACCATAAATGTAAAACCTTGGTTATCTTTTTCCTTGCATTTCATGTCTTTATCTACACCTAGGTCAGCGAAGTGTGTGCTTTTCTCTAACCCAAAAAAAAGATGCAGATAATCTTGTCTTCAACTTCAAATCATTCATCATGCCTTACAGGTTATTCTTCTTGATCATTGCAGGTGCAATAAATGAAACCTCAATAACTGAAATCAGAAGAAAATGAAACAGAAGAAAGGAAGGTTTGTGAGGAAAACAAAGAATGGCGCCTTGCTACATACTGACCTAAAAATAATCCCTTTATTAGTATCAATTAGCACAACTGCTGAAGTAATGGAAATATAATTAAAAATCTCCTTTAGTGATAGGCCTTATTTAATTACATTTTGCAAACTATGGTGCCCAAATACATCTCACATGACATACGATATTGGAGCTCTTTTGAGCACCTAGTTCAACTGTTGCAAGCATCATGGAATATTATTGGAGCATTTGATATACTTAATGACTAAGACATAGTCCAGCAAAAGAGATACTTTGATCTCCTAGTATTAAATGAGAGGAGTCATAACTCATGTATCTCTCCTTTCCTTTTATTTGGTTGTTATTTGAAAAACTTTGGATGTAGCAGAACTGCAGATTGATTAAGAATGCTTTTTGAAATCATGTTTGAAAGTCTTGAGTCAATGGTCTATCTGGAAAGATGAACTGTGATTCTGTGAAGAATTTGGAGTTATTTTGTTTCAAAGAAACATCTTGGCCAGGTTTGGTCTCTTTCATCCCTCTAACTAGTCCCTTTGCTCCTCATCTTTTCCTTCTTTGGTTCCTTTCTTTCGGTTTTTTAAATTATCATATTGTTAGAAGATTTAAATCGAATTAGGGAATTTATTTTAGTATAAGGAGTCCAGATCCAATGGGAATTGGCTACCTCATGCTTCCTATTTTTCTCGTCCTCGGTGGCTTTGGAAATTGTGACTGTCTTTTCTATATTGATTTTCCTTATTCTTGTAGGACAATTATCCATGGAGTCAATGTATTTATAGTGCCTAAAGAACATATATTCAATTGATCGATTTAATAAAATTGACCTAAACTCTAAATGTTTTTGAAGGTTTCAAACTGTCTAAAGTAAATATCCCATCTTTTACCTCTTTCTCATTTTCTGTTTCATCTGTTTCTGCTCAAAATACAATTGATAAGGGCTTTGGGTGTGGTCATCTTGACATCAAGTGTCCTTAGTGCATAACCGTCACATGCAATCAAAATGAAAAGTTTAAATCATAGACCTCAATTTGTATGCCATGGTTACAGGAGTTCTTCTTAACAAGCCAACTATCAAACCAGAGTTGCAAAGGAGGGTTGAGTTTGAAGCCAACTGGACAGGGAGATTGCTCAAAAGCTTGATCAGGTTAACAAGTTCCCTCTATCAACTCTTCAGGCCACAATAACTTAAGACTTCAAGCAACTTCAGAAGGACTGACAGGAACCAGCTTCAACATTAGTTATTATTGCTTAAGAGCCTATCAAACACATAATAGAGGATATGCAGGACCAATGCCTTTATGCAGAGGATGCTAAAGGTAAAAGGTTGTCATGACCAATGGTGCTTCATCAAGATGAATAACTGCAACCAGAGAGGTTTTCTTGTTTTCATCAAGTTATTATTATTAAGAAAATGAATGCATCAAGTGGTATAACAGGGTTTCAGTCTTTTCATGTGATGCCTCAACGAGAAGAATTTGTTTGAAGAATCCTTTTCTATTTGGTTCCATTGTTGTTAAAATCTTACAATTCATGATCCAGATCTTACGATCTGGACCAAAATGCCCCTAGATGATCCGATCCCATCCTTGGATCAGGATCAATGTAGGAACACAAGATTTAGATCCATATGACGTACTATATGATCCTCTTTGGATCAGAGGATCTAACTTGATTATGTTAATTAAAATCAAGGATGGATCAGTTTTCAGTAATTAACATAACTTTGGGGCTCTCAAACTATTTGCCAACAATAACTCTTGGGTGGTAAAATTAGAAAGTCTATTATTGAAGCTCATAGAGTTGATAAAAAAAAAAGATTTTTTTTGTATTTTTACAGCCACACATTAAAGTCTCGTCCTTGTTTTTCTAAAACATTCTATGTAAAACTATTGTTAAATTGATTGATAATATATAAATTTCTTGAATAACCAAACAAAGTATTGTTCCATAAGACATGCTATGCGCCTATATTAGTCGAAACTAGACTTTTTGAAATGTAAGGCTTTCTATTCACCATTCATCTATTTACAGTTGACTCATATCTCATATTTCCTTATATTTAAAAAAAAATCTGAAAGAAATCAAAAATCTCTTAGGAGTTATGATCCCATCTAATCTAGCCCCCTTTAGGGTTTATCACTCAACCCCAATCTTGATAACAATGTTTGCGCCCTTCAATCATGAGTGTTAAAGGTGAGCTTGCAAATATCAGTCACAACTATTTGGCGTGTTAAAGTTATTTTAAGCAGTTCGCAGATAGTGTTCACAATTGATTAGAAAAAACCACTTGTCAAAACGTTTATAAAGGGGTGTCACTTAGATATTTATTATGAACAAGGTCCGCTGTACCGGTACCGGTTGGCGTACCGATAGTGGCTCGGACCGGTACGTACCGGTCCCGTACCGGTACGGCAGTTGTACCGGTCAGTTTTTCAATGACAAGCTCCCAGTACCGAATCCCACGCTGATCCGGTACCAGTCCCTATCCGGACCGGTTCGCATCGGCCCGTGGCCGGTACGGGCCGGTACGGCATATCCTAGTTGTGAGTTTTATTTTCATGAAGAGTGATCCTCAAACATTACTTTGCAAACAACAGAACACAATCGAAATTCATATTTCATATTTTTGCTGCAGTTGATTCCAGATATCAGCAGTGGCATTTTGAGGTTCCCTACGGTGTCCGCTGTCACTATTTCTGACCAACTCTCCTTGAAAAAGAGAACTGAATTACTTAATTAAGTATTTTAAAGTATCAGTGCAGCTTCAGACTCAATATTTGGATTTTGAATATCCTCTAAAGCTCCAGAGCATGTCCGAAAAACATATAACATTCTGTTACACTTCAAGTGGCAATAAACCATGCAAAACAACTGCAGCATTATGATAAAGAATATGCAGTTGTTTCAAGTCATCAACTAGGCAAAAGATAATGCATGAACCAGTCAAATTAGAGAAAGTTGTAGTACTGCAAGGATGCTGTCATTTAATTGATATTTTAGTTTCATAAGAGCATGTACATAGTGATCCGTATTTCTGTTCACAACACATACAGTGAAACATGGATAATTCTAAAGCATACTAGGAACAAATTTTTTACATTCTAAAATAAATATGTGGCCACAACAAGAGCAATCCAAATAAAAGAAATAAATCATTGATACTCTATGAATCATGGAAAGTTGGAAACAACAGTTTCAATCAAGATGCTCCTAATGTCCATAGTTATTTCGTAAAAGCAAGAAGAAGATCGGCAAGAGATATCTGCTAAAGACCAAAAACAAATCAGTGAAAGAGAAGTACATCAGATAAGCATGTAGCAGTTGGAACATGACGATGAACAATGTCCGCAGCCACAGAGACACCATGTGCAGCCTAAATAGAATATTATGAATATTAGATAGTAAACAAGAGTTAAATTTACATTAAAAAACTGAAAGATAAGCTAAGAAACAAACCTTCACCATTGTAAGGGTGTAACCAACCCCGTATTTATGCTTTAAGTAAAGGGAGCTGCCAAGAAAAAGAAATTATATAGCTAAGAAGGTAGTTAAAGGCACAAACCCAAAAAAATGTTGTGTAGAATATAAGGAGCTTGGTAATTGCTATGTATTAAAATTTCTGAATGTTATTGCTTGCATTACCTCTTGAAAGTAAGATTTGACCTAGATCCTTGTTCACATAAGGTGGTACACCCACCAAATTACAGAATAAAGACATTAACTACATTCAACACACGGATAAGAGTAAGTTGGAAGGTCACAACCAAGATAAAGATAGACCATGGAAATCAGTATCACTGGGTAACTCAATATAGGCTCTATATGGTGGGAAGGCAAAACTATGGGACAGTTGAGAGAATTAGACCTTTCATGCTGAATGGATCACAATGTTGAGAAATAAAGAAGTGGACAATACATGGTAAGTAAAATATGATAAGGATGCTAAGGAGAAGATGTAGTTCAGATACTAAAGTTAAAATTAGAGTCCAATGGATAAGTTAAAGTAAATTGGGTTAAGAATAAGATTTTGGGATGTGTATTACTATGATGGTCTGGTCATATACAATGGAGGAAGCAAACATTGGTGCATACTGCATAGGATGACACATCATCGACAAAACAAACAGGAGTAACTCAAAGACTACTTAGATCGTGGTGGTCCACAACAATGTGAAGATGCTTTGCCTACAATAGGATCAGGCTCTCAGTATAAATGAATGGAAGAAGAGGAACCTCAGTCTAAACCCCAAGAAACAAGGTCCCAGCATACTAAGTGTGCAGTCATGCTAGTAACTTTGTGCAGGCAAACCAGAAAAATAACAGAATATCTATTATAGAGTACATTAAGTATGTCTTAGTGAGTTCACTTTTTCTTTAGCCTAACTATTCTATATCCATTAATCTCTCTTTGATCTCAAGCATAAAGAGGTGAATGAATAGACAGCGGATGTAGATATTTAGGATGCACTATATTGTAATAACTCAGGGTACAACCAAGAACATCCTCATCAAAGCCATCCATTAGTTCTTCTTCCTTAGCCTTGCACAAAATCTCCAGCAAAACCATCTGCTTCTGACCATCTCCATTTTAATTTTTTTCCAAGATTCTAGGTATCTACCAAAC
Source organism: Phoenix dactylifera (assembly GCF_051530095.1). NCBI lineage: Eukaryota > Viridiplantae > Streptophyta > Magnoliopsida > Arecales > Arecaceae > Phoenix > Phoenix dactylifera. The sequence goes on from NC_143197.1 coordinate 24,344,826, forward strand.
TGGTTGAATATAATACCTCAACACTATCTTCTTTAAAGGAAAAGCTTAGTAGTTCTTGATAAAGTTGTTGACAGTAACTTACTACATAATCTTTCAGTAAGAATTTGAGTACCCATTGACAGATACAAAATTACAAATATCTGGCAGAGATATAGTAAGTTCCATATAATGTGGATCAGCAATCTTTTGAGGTTTTTCAACTATCAAAACAAAAGGAATCATGATGAAATTGAACCTAGATGCAACTGTCAGATGTCTATTTGAGAATAAAAACATATATAAAAAAAACTTCCCCATAAGTCAATATTCCATGAATTTATTTACCGAAAGGCCAAAAAAAAATCGATTATATAATAATTAGAATATTAGATGAAGAGCATATCTTATTACAATTATATAAATATATATGCTGATTAAACATCAAAAGTTTGAACAGGTGAGACCTTCCACAGCATCTCAAATGACCATTTGCCATGATAGCTATTCGATCACCTAGAACGTTGGCTTCATCCATGGAATGTGTTGTCAATGATATTATCCTTCCCTTCTTGATCTTCTTTATCAACTGCCATGTTGAACGCATTGAGTATGGATCCATACCACTGGTTGGTTTATCAAGGATGATAACCTGTGAATTGAGAACAAATTTTACATTTATGAAGTAACATGAAGAACAATATGGAAAGCAATTATTTTATCTTTACCGCACCTTGCTATTTCCAATAAGAGCAATACCAAGGGATAATTTCCTCTTCATTCCCCCAGAAAGTGCACCTACAATTGTGTCAACTTTGTCTGCCAAACCCACCTGATCTCAATCCAATTAGTGACGAAAACATATAGGTTTGTTTCATAAAATTTCATAATGTCATGGTTGATTAATTATAACCATTATTCTTTTTCCACAATACCAATGCATGGAAATTGAATATTGTTTGTTAAGCGTGAGTACATTAGTTGTTTCCCGGTTGGTAACCTGAAAAGGCAATAGACTAAAGAAATGAAAAGGATGGAAAATTATGAAGTACCGATTAATACCTTCAGTTCATGTTATGATGCTCGTTTCTTGACTTATGTATATTTGGACATGTATGACAATAACTATACTCTTGACAATCAACAAGCACATAACTACTAACAGCTAATAGTCTTTTTTCCTTATCGTGACAACACTCTCGAAGTAGTGCGAACATTGACTGGAGAGATATGCATGGTAGGAGGCAACTCCCTTGCTGGAGATGTTAGCCATATAAAGACTTTAAGAATCATAACAACCAATAATGTCTTAATCTCTCTAAACTGAAGTTTGTTATAAAGAGTGTTTGGCTGATGCTTGAAAAGAAGGAATTGGAAATTTTTATTGGAATTAGTAGACCCAAGAAAAGGACATGCAGAAATTTGGGCATTCAAACTAAGAGGTGTGGAATCAACTATATATTAGCTCCAATTTTTTTTTTCATAAATCACTGTTTGATTTTGAACAGTGGATCATTCAACAAACAATTGAAGCAAGTACACCAGGAAATCAAGCATTTGTCGAGATACAAGTTAGTTTATTGTAAAAGAACTTATAGAATCATCCGAGCAGTCAGTTTTAGCATGTGCAGAACTAGAAGAAGTACTGACAGGGATCAAGAATAAAAAAAAAATGTATACAAAAGCATCTCCCAGGTAGTTTACACATTAAGACCCACGTAACTCTTCATGCAAGATCCACTGCCAAGACATACTTATAAGCAATTTGAGGAACAGGTTAAAATAATTAATTAATTCAATGTACAATAACAGTAACTTTTTTTTACCTTTTTCAATGGATAAATAGTAATTTTCCTAGAAACTCGGGATAAGTGTTAGATATATGATATCTTAGCAAGGATGAACGCTCTCGGTTTCTTTCTAAAGTTCTAGTAAATTTAACCTTTTACTTTTTTTCTTCAAAGATTTATAAGAAAAGGAACATGACCAAGGACTTTGCCGCTATTTATAAAGCTACGGAGGAGCCTGGGATGAACCTATATATCTCTTGCAAGATAGGCATCTCTTCCATGGAAATTATCACTTGATTTTCAAAATAACACTCCCGGCAGGGGCGATAGAGCCGTCTAATTTGGCATGAATTTAATATATATTAATCACTTCAATGAATTATAAGTAAATAATAGAACTGAAAGAGTATAAATATTGGGCATCATAAACAAACCTGTCTAAGATTATCAAAATTCAACACTATTGAAGAGCAGAATAGACACAGTATAGATAATGTTGATTTCCAATCAATTAAATGAGAAAAATAATACATCTTTACAGTATCAAAACTCAATATACAAAGCAGGATGCATCAATTACACCCACAACGCACCAAATCAAACATGAATCATGAACAACATACGTGTCTATTGTCCAACTCCAGTCACTCGATGAGGAACTCGTGAGCCCACAGTCGGCATGGGAAAGCGGCACAAAGGGCAGAGGTGGCTCTTCTCCAACCATTTGCCGAGGCACGTCCGATGGAACTCGTGGGAGCATGGCATCACCGTGACCCCCACCCCAACCTCCAAATCCTCACCAAAAGAAAGGACTCTTAACATAGATTATGAGAGGAGTTCTCAGTTAAAGAGAAGAAATTTAAGGGAAGAAAATCTATTATTTTTGCAAATACTAAACATGACAGATAGGTATAGTAATGCATGGCATGCTTACTGAACCTTCCCACTACATTGCAAGTTTATATTCTTTTTATATTTTTAAAGTCATTATGTGCATGAAGAATATCACATGGAAGACCAATCCACATTTACATAAGACTCCAAGCGTTACTCTTATAAAATGTGTGGTGATCTGTCCCAATGTTTTTCTCAAAAAAAAAAAGAGAAGGAATCCAAGTGTTTCACAATATAAACAAAACTAGAGATCAATAGGAGGTAATTAGTTAGCAGAGCATTTATATTTCTCTTTCCATGCATCATTTGCTGGGGCCACAACCAAAACCTCCATAGAAGCCAGAGATTACAGCAGAGAAAGCAGGATACCTGATCCCAAGCTGGAGATTGAGCATGAGGTCATAATTCTTGTGCCCCTTGGAGATAGTCTCCCCCTGCTTCTTCACCTCCGGTGGCGGCCACTTTATTGGCAACCACCTCCCCGTTCCCGTCGACTCCGTTTCCTCCAGGCTAAGCCCTCCCATGAAGTCATTAGCCCCGTCGCTGGACGCCCCTCTCCCCCTGGCCACACTACCTTCCTCTGCATCACAATTGTAATCCCCATCCGCCTCCCAACTGCCGGCAGCGCCGATGATGCTATTGTTGTGCCCATTAGTCCTCTTGGGCGTCTCACCGGTCCCGGCCGTGTCGGCCGACGCCCGCCTTCTCGGCCGGCCGTCGTTCGACTTGGACTGCCTCCATACGGCCTGCTTCTGTAGGAAATTCTCCTCCATTCCCAACCAGTTCGGCGTCTTCTGCGACGGGAGAATCGACACCGTCTCGCCCGGGCAAACCTTGCAATCGCCGAGGTCGGCCGCAAACGCAGCATGAGGATCCCGAGCCGTCGGCGAAGTGGCGGCGGGCGACGGGTAGTAAACGCCCTTCTGCTGGATGCCGTCGTTCTCCTCACTCCAGTACCCAACGTAGAGGCTGCCGTCGGCCCAGCGGAAGCTTCCGTTGCCTTTCGGGAAGCCGTCCTCCCACCCGCCGTCGTAGCGGTTGCCGTTGACCCAGACGAGGGTGCCGCGGCCGTGGATGACGCCGGCGCGCCACTCGCCGACGTACTCGTTGCCATTCTTCCAAGTATAGCGACCGTGGCCGTCCTGGAGGCCGGAGCGCCACTCGCCGTCGTAGTAGTCGCCGTTGGCGTAGGACTTCTTGCCCTGGCCGTGCTTCAGATTCATGGACCAGGAGCCGCGGTAGGTGTCCCCAAGGGAGCCGGTGTAGGTGCCGAAGCCATCCATGAAGCCGGACTTGAACTCGCCTTCGTAGGTGGCGCCGGAGGGCCAGCTGAACTTGCCTTTCCCCATGGTCTTGCCGTGGCGCCATTCGCCTTCGTACATGCAGCCGTCGGTCCATAGGTACTTGCCGGTGCCGTGGGGGAGGTTGTTGTGCCACTGGCCGGTGTAGAAGTCCCCGTTGGGGAGGAGGCGCTCGGCGTGGTGGAGGGTGGGGTCATCGAGATCATCGGCGTCGTCGACGTCGGCGGCGGTGGGGGAGGCCGACACGGGGGGGAGGACGAGGCTGCGCCGCCGCGCCGACGGCTGATGCTTCTGGTGCGTCCTCCGGACGGTGGACTCCCACGCCTTGATGCGTTGGATATCTTTGAACATTCTACTCTCCCTTCTTTTCTTCCTCCGCTTCCGGCTTAACGGTGCAATTTTTTAACGTCTTTCTTTCACCAACACCAATGCTCGGTGTATCATTTCTGAGAGCCCGGCAAATGGGGAGGAGGAGAATGCGGATCGATATATCCAGGTACTTTAGATTTGGTGTTCTTCTTTTGGATCCTGTCGTTTGCTTTGTTTTTGTTCGAGATGTTGTTTTCTCCAGATGGAGATTGCAACGAGGGAGGAAGGGGATTCTGATGAGTCCCCATCTTTTTCGGGCTGGGTTCCGGATGGGGCTCCGACGAAGGATGGGAAACCCAACACCTGGAGGGAGGAACAACGGAGACATCCCCTTCTTTCTAGCCCCAGGCCTCTTCCTCCTCCTCCTCCTCCTCCTCCTCCTCTTCTTACACAAATACGAGGCGTTATTCTCTTCTTATTTTAGGGATAATGGGTGTGGAGTTGTGGACAGCGGGGCACAGAGTCGTAGCGTTCGCTGAGAACAACGAGGCTTCATAGGTTTAAATTATATAACGGGCATCTTGAGAATCCCAGATGTCTCTTGATACTCGGGATGCCGGGGAATTGCCTGGTCCACCGTGGAAATAGAGGCCGGGCCCACCAAAAAGCTGAAATGAGAGATGAATTCCATAATCCAAATTCCCATGAAGAAAGAACGATGGCAGTGTCCACTCATAATTAAAATAGCCGGTGACAAAATAGCTAGCCAAAAATTATAATTTAATTTTTTTTAATCCGGCAAACTAAAAATTTAAATTCATTTAAATCTAATCATAAGCATTACAATTCATCCGTCGCTAGCCTCAATTGATCCATGCTGCAATGTGCCCTACTCTATATAGGTTATGGATCGGATCCATTTTTATACTATTTGTCACGACTCAAGACAATATCCAAAATAGCTGGTTGGAAAGTATTATTTAGATTTTTTGATCCTATATAAGTACCTAAAATTTATTTAGCAAATAATCGACGTAGGATTAAACATACACCCGTATGGATCCTTACACCGATACCGAAATTCTTCACTACCATTTTCCTAATAAAGCTTCGTCGGAATCGACCATCTATGTCAAGGACGGTGATAATGTATATGTAAAGTTATTTGCATGTTAACTTGTTATTATACCTATGATACAAGTATAGATTTAGATATATATCACGTTGTCGTGTGCAAAATGCCAACTCCCCGGCAGGAAGAGGCAGGGATTCAGGCCAAAAGATTAAATAATCTTTGCCAATTAAGAAATTACTGTGAGTGCATCCAAACAAAGAGTGCCTAACTTTCCATGCGCACTTAAAGAGATGAACCGCCATGAGCATATTTGCCGTGACTAGTCCAAAAAAACAAGAATGTTAACCGTTGTCGAACTTGGATTAACGAGAAATAGAAGATAACATATATAAAATCACTATTGAATAAAAAATTCTATTTAATGATATATGATATATCACTTTCGAATAAAACAGGTATTTCATGATTGATGATGCATATTTATATGTATATATCAATTTATTTGAGCTGTGCGAGATGGCGGACATAAGAATTCATGATTTTTATCCTCATTTCCATATTATTTATTTGCTAATCTCTATCTATAATTTTTGTATTTATATTGATGTTTTGGGGTTTCTTCCTAGGCCGTTAACTGTTGTATTTTTCGAAGCCACAGGATGTGCTTAGTCTCAGATAGTCTGAAAACGGTGACCAATCAAATGAGTAGTTAGCACATCTCTAATACCAAATAAACAATGGAACCATGTAGCTGAATAATTTTTATTATTTACTTCATATGAAACTTGGCTAGATATAATAATTTGTAAAACTACTTATTGAATGATTTGCAAATGTATTTGCCTTAAGCAACCGTCTTAGTCGTCTAAAGGTTGGGCCGGCCCTGTCCATTCGGAGTCTCCTCCGCTCCTTGGCAATCCCCCAATCTTGCTCGCCTGGAAGATTTCTAATTTTCATGTATAACCTCCCTCATGCTATCTCATGAGCGGGAGGCCAGCATCGACATTAGACCTTACTGTGGGACTCGTTTGTAGAACAGAGAGTATAAATATTGGGCATCATAAACAAACTTGTCCAAGATTATCAAAATTCAACACTATTGAAGAGCAGAATTGATACAATATAGATAATGTTGATATCCAATCAATTAAATGAAAGAAATAATACATCTTTACGGCATCAAAACTCAATATACAAAGTAGGATGCATCAATTACACCCACAACGCACCAAATCAAACATGAATCACGAACAACATATGTGTCTATTGTCCAACTCCAGTCACTCGATGAGGAACTTGTGAGCCCACAGTCGGCATGGGAAAGCGGCACAAAGGGCAGAGGTGGCTCTTCTCCAACCATTTGCTGAGGCACGTCCGATGGAACTCGTGGGAGCATGGCATCGCCGTGACCTCCACCCCAGCCTCCAAATCCTCCAGGCAAATGACGCATGCCGATGCCGACTCATGTTCTTGAAAGCTTCTCGTCTCCAGCGCGTTGATCGAAGACTTCGACGCTGGAACGCCGCCGAACTCCCCTCGGCCGCCTGCACTCTCCTCCGAAGGAATCATCAAGATCTCGTTCGCCGGCTCATCATCCTCTCCAAAGCCCCCGTCGGAAGAAATAATCAAGGATTCGTCCATCAACTCGGCGCCCCGGTAGAAGATCGACCACGGAAACCGATCGACCATGCGGATTCTAATGCCGACGTCCATCAAGAACCCACTACGGCCTTCAAGAACTGCGGCTCTGGCGGCATGCAAGGCGAACGAAGATATCTGGCGACTCCAGAACTCGACGTCGTGGTGATAGGGATGGCTGACGAAGGAGAGCATGTACCCCACTTGGGCCTGCCGGAGCTGGTGGCAGAAGAGGCGAGGGAGGGGGAAGAGGAACCCAAAGACATCCACTCGGTTCTGGACTGGCAAGATTTGGCTCCCATGGTGGACGCGGGACCTCGAGACTTGGATCCGTACTTCCACCATGCGCTCTCCTATAGCTTGGCCTCCACCTTGGGAGAAGAAGGAGAAGGCCCTCAGGTTCAACGTTGTGTTGCCGTTCGACCACTCCATGGCCATGGGTGTGCGTGAGAGAGAGACAGAGAGAGCGTATGGCAGTGGGGATCAATGTTCTGAGGGTTGAGGAAGAACGGTGTCCTATTTATCGTTGGTTCAGCAACGTCCTAAAAGAATTAGGATTCGGGGAGGGAGAGGCGTTCAAATTCTGGGTAACGGTAAGATAGACTCGGTAGGATAGGCTTCGGAGTTCTAATAGCTTTTGGATACGAAAACAGAGGATAAACAATGCCTCTTATCCTTGGATTATTCTGGTGAAATCTCGGCCGGTGGTGAGGCTTATGATCAAAGAAGGGAAGGGAAAAAGATCCAACGGCCTTACCTTGGTTCCGACGAGGGCTCGGCCGCAATCTTCAGCGAGCACAGTGAGCCTGATTCACGGTTTTCCAATAGGGGAAGAGAGCGAAAAGCGCGGTAGGCTACTAGTGAGGAAGAACTGGGGTTGGGGCCTTTAAATAGGAATAGAGGCTAGGCTTTCTTAGCCTCCGGCAAAGTTGGAGGAGGAGGAGGAGGAGGACTAATCCTCCTTCCTTTGTGTTCGAGCAGGGCTTGCCCTGTTTGGACAATGGGATTGGACCATCGGGCCTTCTATTTAGTGCCGGGTCGGGCCAAGAGGCTGGCCCATATATTCAACGTGAGGTTGGGCTTCACAGACACCCACACCTCCTTCCCCTCACCAACGTGCACATAACCATTTCCACCTCGACTACATTGGCTGGTGGTTCTACGATGCTTCAAACAATGAAGGTTATTTGAGAGGGGGGAAGGTGTATGACAATCAGGTTGATGAGAAGATGTTTTTCACAGCTGGAAGCCGTTGGTGACCATTAGGATTTCTCATTCTATAGTAATGCGCATTACCATGACAAAAGTGAGGTATTTGGAATTGAAGTTTATTTTGATCCGTAAAACTGTTATATTAAACAATTATTTGGTATAAATTTAATACATATGTGTGTGTGTGTGTGTGTGTGTATGGCTCAATGTAATAACTTTAACGAACTATAAGTTAATAAGAGGATAGAAAGAATATAAATATAGGACACCGTAAACAATTCTGTTGGAGATAATCAAAATTCGACACTATTGTAGAGCAGAATAGACACAGTAGGATCGATCAATTAGACCGCAATGTATCAAATCTAACATGAATCACTAGAACCTACGCAAACACAACATATGAGCAACTCATGCGTCCTCATTTGGCATGGGGAAGCGGCACAAAGGGCAGAAGTGGCTCTGCTCCAATCACTTGCTGAGGCACGTGCGATGGAACTCATGAACGGAATAGGTCCTCCACCACCTCCTCGTAGCAAAGGATTGAAATATGTTGTTGTCAAAGTCATAGAATACTGATCAGGATGTGACTTAAGTTTCAAAAACAGCAAACCAAACAGCAAAAATACAGCTGGAAAACAATTGTCCTTCGATCTCTCCGAGCAGATATTGCCCTTTTTATGAAAAGAGCCTTGTAATGTTCCCAAAATGTAGACCTCGTAACCAAACCACAGCTCCAAAACTTAACTGTAACAAATGCTATGAAACTACAAACTGTGGAAAATATTAATCTGCAGGCGCTTCCCAGAGTATAACAAATCCATATGAAGAACATTTGAACCTAAAAGGTAGTTTTGAGTTTGTTGGTTTTATCAGTGTACCGTGGGAAGCTTCAGAAACCACTGTATCAGATCCAGTATGAGATGCATAATATACACTTGTTACGGGGGAACTCAGCCACCATGCCCCACGTGACCGGCACGCGCGCCCAAGAAGACTACAGCTGCCCCTTGATCCAATAACCCGACCCCGAGTCGGATATCTTCGGCTTCGCAGCCCGACCCCGAGTCGGCTGCCCCTTGATCCAGTAACCCGACCCCGAGTCGGATATCTTCGGCTTCGCAGCCCGACCCCGAGTCGGCTGCCCCTTGATCCAGCAGTCCGACCCCGAGTCGGATATCTTCGGCTTCGCAGCCCGACCCCGAGTTGGCTGCCCCTTGATCCAGCAGTCCGACCCCGAGTCGGCAATCTCTCGACAACGACAGGCTGTTCCCCTGAAGCACGCCGCAACCCACTGCTCCACTACTCCCTGCAACGGTCATATCCGGCGCTGCTCCACGATCTCCTGTAACAGCCGTACAAAGCGGAGCTCCACTACGCCCTGTCATGGCCGTACCCAGCGCTACCCCACGACGCCCTGTAACGGCCATGTCAGTGGCAACTCCATCGTGCCACACGATGACCAACCCCCCAGAAGGACCCCCCAGCCTGGTATATATGCGGCTGGGGGGAGAAGGGGGGGTAAGCAAGAACTTCCAGTGCATTCTCTTACTTGCTACTATTATCTCTCCTTCTCCTCCAATCTCCTCTGACTTGATCGTCGGAGGGCCCCCACTACCCCAGTGGTGGTGCGAGGCTTGCTTGCAGGTTTCCCGGTGGAAGGTGGAGCGCAATCAACACCAACCAAGACAACTCAGACGGAATTCCGTTCACACCGCTGTGCCAATCGTTCTCGATTTGGACCACCAGCAACAGTTGGCGCTAGAGGAAGGGCCCGAATCTCAGAGCGATCGTAATGGCACGGCGAGGTGGTCGTGGAGCTTCCAATGCCTCCGGTCGCGGGGCCTCTCGCGCCTTCGGCCGGGAGGCCGCTGCGTCTCCAACACATTCTCAGCAACACTCCACCGTTCCACCCCCCATTCAGATGGTCGAAGCCGCTCAGTTCGACCAGTTAGCCCAGCAGGTTCGCACCCTCGCGGAGGCAGTGCAGAACCTGCAGGGTGTGATGTCTCGGGCGCCGCAGCGGGCCCAGGAGCCGCTGCTCCCTGAGCGCTCACCTGTCCTCCTCAACCCGCGCTCCTTCCTCTCCCATGGGGAGGAGCGCCGGCGCGAGGAAGATTCTCGAGCACGGTCCATTCTGCCGGAACCTTCCCATCGGAGCTGCGCGGGGTACGAGAGGCGGGCCCGGGCAAGTTCCCAGACCCCCCAGTCCTCAAGGAACCCGCGCTCCAGTCGGTCCCCCTCTCGGTGCTCCTTGTCTCCCACCCATCGGTCGCGTTCCCTGGACCGGCGGGTGGACGATCTCCACCGACAACTCCAGGTCCTGAAGGGCCACTCCAAAGATCCCTTCGCCGACTTGGAGATCTCCTCCCAGCCGGCGCTTGCCTCGAGGATCCTGCGGACCCCGAATCCGCCGGGGTTTAAAATGCCGGCGATCGAGCCCTATGACGGGGCGGCGGACCCGCGGGATCACGTCGAGAGTTTCAGGACCCTTATGCTCCTCCACGGAGCATCAGATCCTCTCCTCTGCAAGGCCTTCCCGGCGACCCTCCGTGGCCCGGCAAGGGCGTGGTTCGCCGGCTTGGAGGCTAACTCAATCCAGTCCTTCGACCAGTTTACTCGCCTCTTCATCACCCATTTCGCCGTCAGTAGCCGGCGGCGACTGGTCTCCGACTCCCTCTTCGATATCCGGCAAAACGAGGGAGAAAGCTTGCGGGATTATCTTACCCGCTTCAACAAGGCTACGCTGGAAGTCCGGAACCTGAGCCAGGAGGTGGCTCTTTCAGCCCTAAAGCATGGCTTCCGAAAGGGCAGACTCACCTTCTCCCTGGACAAACGCCTGCCGCGGAGCTTCCCGGAGCTGTTGTCCCGGACGAACCAGTATACGGACGCCGAGGAGGCGGCCGCCCACCGGAGCAAGGAGGCCGCCGAGATCCCTCCAAAGCTCGGGAAGAAAAGGCGAAAAGAGGCACGCCAGAGGAGGAGCCCGACGCCTCAACGTCGGCGCAGAAGCCTGTCGCCAGCGAGGAACCACGGCGCCCTACGCCCTCGTTCTCCGCCCCGATGTTTCAACCGGTACACTCCTCTCCTGACTCTCCGGGCCCAGATCCTCATGGAAATCAAGGGGCGGGAGGACCTCCCGGTCCCGAGACAGATGAAGAAGATCCCTGGGAGGAGGCCCTCTCGGGCGTACTGTGAGTACCACCGGGACCACGGCCACGACACCGAAGACTGCTTCCAGCTTCGGGACGAGATCGAGGCTCTCATCCGCCGAGGGCGTCTCGGTCGATATGTGAACGACCGACGTCCCCCCGCAGACTCGCGTCCGGCCGACCCGGCCCCTCCGGAGCCTCGGGAGCAGAATCGACCCGTCGCGGGCGTGATCCATACTATCACTGGGGGCTGCCCCCGGCCCGAGAGGAACGCAGGGGGCTCGACTGAAGCATCAGGGGCAGCCGTCGCAAAGAGGCAGAGGGTCGGTAATGTAATCACTTTTTGTGATGAAGATGTAAAGGGGGTTCAGACCCCCCACGATGACGCCATGGTGATCTCCCTCACTATGGCAAACTATGATGTAAGGCGTGTTCTTGTGGATAGTGGAAGCTCAGCTGATATTTTGTTTTACGAGGCCTTCCAAAAGATGAGCTTGTCCAGACAATTGTTGCACAAAACATCCACCCCCCTCATAGGATTCACTGGTGACGCTGTCTCGGCCGAAGGTGTCGTTGAGCTGCCTGTGACTGCGGGCGTTGCACCCGCAGAAGCCACGGTGCGGCTCGGGTTCTTGGTCGTCCGTGTTCCCTCGGCCTACAACGCTATCCTCGGACGACCCGGACTGAACGCCCTTCGCGCGGTGGTCTCTACGTACCACTTGCTCATGCGGTTCCCCACGGCGGCCGGGATTGGAGAGGTCCGAGGTGACCAACCGACCGCAAGGCAATGTTTCCTAGCAACTCTCAAAGGGAAGAAGCCCGTAGAAGCCTTAAGCGTCGAGTCCCTCGACGTCAGAGACGAGGTGGCCTTGCGGCACGGGGAGCCGGCCGAAGGTGTGATCGAAGTTCCCCTCGAGGAAGGTCGCCCGGACCGGACGGTCCGGGTCGGCACCAATCTCGACCCGGGAGCTCGGGCTCGGTTGGTGGAATTCCTCCGAGCCAACGCCGATGTATTTGCCTGGTCGGCGGCCGATGTACCTGGGATCGACCCGGAGGTCATTTCTCACGCCCTCAATGTCGACCCAACCCACCGACCAGTAAAGCAGAAGAAGAGACACTGTGCCCCGGATCGGATCCGAATGGTCGACCAGGAGGTAGACAAGCTCTTGGAGGCAGGATTCATAAGGGAGGTCAGCTACCCCGAATGGCTGGCAAATGTCGTACTTGTCCGGAAGGCGAGCGGAAAGTGGAGGATGTGCGTCGACTACACCGACCTGAACAAGGCATGCCCCAAGGATAGCTTTCCGCTTCCGCGGATAGACCAACTGGTCGACGCGACTTCCGGATATCAGCTGCTGTCTTTCATGGACGCCTTCTCCGGCTACAACCAGATAATGATGGCTCCACAGGACGAGGAGAAAACTGCCTTTATAACAGACCGGGGGCTGTACTGTTACAAGGTAATGCCCTTCGGTCTGAAGAATGCTGGCGCCACTTACCAGCGCCTCGTCAACAAAATCTTCAAAGAACAAATCGGCCGGAACATGGAGGTGTACGTGGACGATATGCTGGTGAAGAGCCGCCATGCAGACCAGCACACCGCGGATCTGGAGGAGACTTTCGCCACCTTGCGGAAGTTTCACATGAAGCTGAACCCAGCGAAGTGCGCCTTTGGCGCTTCGGCCGGGAGGTTCCTCGGTTTCATTGTCAACCAGCGGGGGATCGAAGCCAATCCGGACAAAATCAAGGCCATCCAAGATATGTCCCCTCCGACCAAAGTGAAGGAGGTTCAGGAGCTCGCTGGGAGGGTCGCCGCGCTCGGACGATTTGTGGCAAAATCGGCCGAACGCTGCCAACCTTTCTTCAAGGTGTTGAAACGCCCGAAAGACTTCCTCTGGACGGCCGAATGTCAAGCAGCATTCGACCAGCTCAAGGAATACTTGGCGTCTCCTCCCCTGCTGTCCAAGCCGCAAGAAGGGGAGATGCTCTACCTCTATCTGGCGGTCTCCCCAACCGCAGTCAGTGCGGTACTGGTTCGGAAAGAGGCAAAGCTCCAGAAGCCTGTGTACTACATCAGCCGGGTCCTACGGGATGCCGAGACGCGGTATACGAAGGCTGAAAAGATCGCCTTCGCGCTGCTGACCGCGACCAGGAGGCTTCGCCCCTACTTCCAGGCCCATTCTGTCACCCTCTTGACCGATCAACCGCTGCGGCAGATCCTCAGCAATCCTGAGAATGCGGGACGGCTGGTGAAGTGGGCAGTAGAACTTGGTGAGTTCGACATCCGCTACCAGCCCTGACCCACCATCAAGGCCCAAGCGCTCGCGGATTTCCTCACTGAGTGCACGGTGCAGGAGGCGGAACCTAGGTCGCCGGAAACACCCAGCCTCGACCTCCCGATTTGGACGCTTCACATCGATGGGTCGTCGAACCCCGAAGGTGGAGGGGCCGGGCTGGTCCTCACCAGCCCTGATGGAGTGATAGCCGAGTATGCCTTGAGGTTCGGATTTCCCGTGACCAACAACGAGGCGGAGTACGAGGCCCTAGTCACGGGACTCAAACTCACCAAGGAGCTCGGCATCCGGCGCCTGAAGGTCTTCACCGACTCCCAGCTGGTGGTCGGGCAGGTCCGTGGGGAGTTCGAAGCCTGGAACCCGACCATGCAGAATTACGTCCGGAAGGTGCAAGCACTCATTCCCGACCTCGGCAGTGTCGACATCCAGCAGGTCCCAAGAAGTGAAAATGCCAGGGCCGACAGGTCGTCCCGCTTAGTGAGCGCAGACGCGCACAACTTGTCGAGGGCGATCTACCTGGAGACCCTGGATGCCCCGAGCATCGGCGAGGCTGGAGCGGTGATGGCGATTGATCCGGAGCCGTCTTGGATGGACCCGCTTGTCGCCTACCTCGCCGAAGGGATCCTCCCTGAAGACGAAGATCAAGCTCGGCGACTTGTTATGAAGTCCGCCCACTACGTACTCTATGAAGGGAGGCTGTATCGGACCTCGTTCACCGCCCCCCTCTTAAAGTGCCTCCGCCCCTCGGAAGCGGCCTACGTCCTCGGCGAAGTCCACGAAGGCGTTTGCGGATCACACTTGGGGGCTAGGTCCTTGGCGCACAAGATCATGAGGCAAGGCTATTATTGGCCTACCTTGTTGGAGGACTCAAAGGATCATGTACGGAAATGCGACGCCTGCCAGCGCCACGCCAACGTTCAGAGAGTCCCTTCTGTCCCCTTGGCACCAATCACTGCACCCTGGCCCTTCGCCCAGTGGGGAATGGATATCCTCGGACCATTCCCCGTCGCTTCAGCTCAGCGGAAATTTTTGATTGTTGCAATCGACTACTTCACCAAGTGGGTGGAGGCAGAGCCGCTGGCCACTATCACGGAGGCGCAAGTCCGGAAGTTCGTGAAGAAGAACATCATTGTCCGATTTGGGGTACCTCGGGTCCTCATCTCGGATAATGGCCGACAGTTCGACAACAAGCATTTCCGTGACTTCTGCGAGGAGTTCGGGATCGAGCATCGGTTCACATCTGTGTCGCATCCCCAAACCAACGGCGAGGCCGAGGTCACAAATCGGACAATCCTCCAAGGAATCAAAGCGCGAATCGGTCGGACGGGGCAAGCTTGGGTCGAAGAACTCGAGAATGTCCTTTGGGCGTATCGGACCACGCATCGGACCCCTACCGGGGAGACGCCTTTCAGCCTAACCTATGGCACGGAAGCCGTTGTCCCCGTGGAGCTCGGACTCCCCTCACCTCGGGTGGCCGCGCACCGACCCGAGGCTAATTCGGAGCAACTCCGAGGGAACCTGGATCTCTTGGAAGAAGCGAGGAAAATGGCGCAGGTTCGGATGGCGATGTATCAGCAGAGGGTGGCCCGATATTACAACTCCAAGGTCCGACCGAAGCTTTTCAGAATCGGAGATCTGGTGCTAAGGCGAGCTAAAGCATCTCAACCTGCGGAAGGTGGGAAGCTAGCGCCAAATTGGGAAGGCCCGTATAGGGTTCGCTGGGTAAACCGACCTGGCTCCTACCAGTTGGAGGCCCTAGATGGTCGAGAAATTCCAAGGAGCTGGAATTCCGCTAACCTGCGGATGTATTACCAGTAGAACGACAATGCCAGAAAGACAGTTCGAAAATGTATAACACTTTTCATTTCAATAATTTCTGGTTACAACGGCGTGCTCGTGTGATTACAAGAAATTCCCAGAGGGGAATTAGGGTGTAAAGAAAGTAAAGAAGAGGTGGAGACTCCGAGGAGCTGGAGATCTGGGATCCCGAAACCTCCATCCGAAGCGGCTGCAATCCCACCGGAAGTGGGTGCTTCCAACCGGAGGCGCCATCGACGTCCTGCGAAAAAGACGAAGAGCCAGCGCGGATGAAGAAGAAGTGGACGAAGGAGAAGTCCACACCGCTCCTACCCAGAGGCGCCATCCACGAAAAAGACGAGGAGCCGCCGCAGACGAAGCTCCCGCTGCCTCCAGGGGAACGCCACCTCCAAGGGATATTCCGGTCCTCCCCAGTGTTAGGGGAGAGAAGGAATACAAGGGAGAAGAGCATATGGAGGCGCGGTCCCGGATCAAGCACCTGGTGCGGAGCTCAATCGGGAGGCCGAACTTCAAGGAGGCGAGACGTGATCCCGGATGAAACGCCTAGAGCGGAGTTCCGCCAGGGAGAACCTCCTTGTTGATCCCAGATGAAACGGCTAGTTGGCGGAAGTCGCGAAGGGCGCGCCTCCCGTTCCTTCGGTAGGGGTCTCTCAACCATGCGCCGGAGAGGAGGCCCACGATCCATGGCAACCTGAACAGCTCCGGCTTGGCAGGCTCCATCGCACCTGCACCTATATTTATAGCCAAACTGCGGCCCCCCGGTCGTTCCGATGCGGGTGGCTCCAATAAATGCGGGCGCATTGAATCCGGAGCCGATCCGGCTCTCGAGGCGTATCTTCCCGCGATTTCCTAAGCGTCATTCTCCTTAATCGCATTCTTTATGTAGGACACTCCGGGTGGCCTGTACCCCTAGGTCCACGTATCTCCGCTCGCGCCCCAGGCCGCATCCGCCTCGAAGAACGCGCGTATCGCGGCCGCTTAACTGACACTCCTCGCAAGCAGCAACTGGCGATCCGATTTCCCAGGTAACCCCTTAATTAGCATTTAATGCCCATCTGGTGTTCCCCAGGCGACGCTTGGAGAGGAGGAGAAACACGATCGCAGCTGGCCACGGAGAAATCCCGTCGGGCGGCAAGCGACAGGCGCACGACCAACGAGCGGAATTTTCCGAGGCTCGGCCCTCGGATGCCAGGCTAACCCGATGATCATCCCGGGAGCAGACTAGCCTGAAGCCCCGACCGGTCGCCTCGGCTTGCGCCAGCCTTGGCCGACCAACGAGCGGAATTTCCCGAGGCTCGGCCCTCGGATGCCAGGCTAACCCGATGATCATCCCGGGAGCAGACTAGCCTGAAGCCCCGACCGGTCGCCTCGGCTTGCGCCAGCCTTGGCCGACCAACGAGCGGAATTTTCCGAGGCTCGGCCCTCGGATGCCAGGCTAACCCGATGATCATCCCGGGAGCAGACTAGCCTGAAGCCCCGACCGGTCGCCTCGGCTTGCGCCAGCCTTGGCCGACCAACGAGCGGAATTTCCCGAGGCTCGGCCCTCGGATGCCAGGCTAACCCGATGATCATCCCGGGAGCAGACTAGCCTGAAGCCCCGACCGGTCGCCTCGGCTTGCGCCAGCCTTGGCCGACCAACGAGCGGAATTTCCCGAGGCTCGGCCCTCGGATGCCAGGCTAACCCGATGATCATTCCGGGAGCAGACTAGCCTGAAGCCCCGACCGGTCGCCTCGGCTTGCGCCAGCCTTGGCCGACCAACGAGCGGAATTTCCCGAGGCTCGGCCCTCGGATGCCAGGCTAACCCGATGATCATCCCGGGAGCAGACTAGCCTGAAGCCCCGACCGGTCGCCTCGGCTTGCGCCAGCCTTGGCCGACCAACGAGCGGAATTTCCTGAGGCCTAACCCTCGGATGCCTGGCCTAGCGCCAGAAAAATTTCCTGAGGCCTAACCCTCGGATGCCTGGCTTAGCGCCGGAAGAAACTCCCTGAGGCCTAACCCTCGGATGCCTGGCTTAGCGCCGGAAGAAGTTCCTGAGGCCTAACCCTCGGATGCCTGGCTTAGCGCCGGAAGAAGTTCCTGAGGCCTAACCCTCGGATGCCTGGCTTAGCGCCGGAAGAAGTTCCTGAGGCCTAACCCTCGGATGCCTGGCCTAGCGCCGGAAGAAGTTCCTGAGGCCTAACCCTCGGATGCCTGGCCTAGCGCCGGAAGAAGCTCCTGAGGCCTAACCCTCGGATGCCTGGCTTAGCGCCGGAAGAATTTCCTGAGGCCTAACCCTCAGATACCTGGCCTAGCGCCAGAAGAATTTCAAGAGTCGGGAGTCAGCGAGACGCTACCAAGAGTTAAAAAGAAGAAGGACGAAAGTGAAATGAAGAAACTCTATTTGCATTAACTTTCATTGTTTCAGGGCCGAGACCCATACAACTTGGCAAAACACCAACACACAAAGAAAAGAACAAAAATATAGAAGGTCAGCTTGGAGGAACCCCCGGGTCGGGAACGCCGGGCACGTCCGCAGGGGGTAGGGAGACGGTTGGAGAATCAGCAGGCGATGGCGCCGGAGGGGAGTCAAGAAGGGAGATCCCACTCAGGTCAATTTCGGAGTACTTAGCCGACACCCTTGCCAGGCCTTCCTCGAAGCCTAAGACAAAGGAGTCGGACCCCGCGTCCGACATGTCACGGACGAACTCGTCAGACTGACGATAGGCCTGTACCGCCTCCGACATATCACGGGTGAACTCGGCGGACTGACGATAAGCCTGTACCGCCTGACGCCCGATCTCCGCACTCTTCTCGGCCAGCGCCGCCTCTGCCCGCTCCATAATCTGAGCCTTCGCCTCCAAGACCTTCGCCACAATCCGGTCATCCGCCTCGGAGGAGACCCTCAGCAGATCAGCCTGAGCCTCCTTGTGCTTCGCCTCGGCAGCAATGCGAGCAGCCTCAGCCTCCTCCAGGCGCGAATGAAGCTCCTGGTCGCTCGCGCGGAACTTCTCCAAGGCCGACTCCAATTCGCCCAGCTTGGCTTCAAGAGACCGGGTTCGGTTGCGGGCGTTGTCGGCTGACCGCTGGGCCTTCTCCCACCTCTCCCGGTAGTCGGCAGCCTTCCGGGACTGCTTCTCGGCCCGCTCCTCCGCCTTCTTGATCTCGCCCTCGAGACCCGAGGCAACCTTGAGTTGCTCCTGAGCCTCCAACAGTTGCTTCTCGAGGGTGGCGAAGCCGAGTGCCTGCTCTTCGGCCACCTGGAGCCTCGTCTCGAGGTCCCTGGTCGTCCTCCCCGCCGCAGCCTGACCTCCCTCCTCTACTGCCTTCAGTTGGCTCTCGGCCCTCGCCAGAAGCCTCGCCTGTTCCTCGTAGCACTCCTCCAGGCGGATCATGTACTGGGCGAGCTAAGAGATAGGAAAAACGAGGGCGTCAGGCGGGGATCAACAGAGCCTATAAATGATGAAAGTGACCAAAAGAGCACTCACCGACATGAGACAGACGCAGCTGGCAGCCCCAACGTCAGGGACCCTCATCTCCCGGACCCGCCTGCGGTCCTTCTCCAGCAGCACCGTCTCGATGAGGTTTCGGGCGCCGGCGAAAGTGAAGGCCGACCCCGACTTCTCCCCGGAGTCGGACGGTGGTTCTGCAGCCTTACCCTTACCCATCGCTTGGGGAAGAGTCATGCTGACCATGCTCGGGGCGGGGACCGCCCCTGGAATTGACAGGGTCCCGCTCGACCGGGGCCTCGGCGCGTCCCTCCTCATATCGTCCGGAGCCGACCGAGTCGAAGGCTGGGCTGGGGACCGATCACGTCTGACCCGTCCATCTCGGGCGCGCCCGGGTGATGCCTCCGGAGAAACGGTAGTCTCGGCATCGGAGGGCTGATACAGCGTCAACTCCCGGTCCGCGCCCGCGGCGTCCCCCTGATCGGTGGGTCCGGACCCGTCTGTCGGCGTCGGAGTCGCCTGCCGGCGGGACTTCTTCGCCGGTGGGGCCCCGCTCGGAGGAGCTCGTTTCTTCCTCCGGACTGTTTCCAGTAGGGACGTCCTACCAACAGCCGTTGCCTTGTCCGACCGCATGACGTCGTCGATCTCTGCAAAAAGGACGAGGTGGTCGGAGGTTGAGAAACTGAAGGAAAGAACGAGACGAAAGAGGAGAAAAGAGCTAAAAAGAAATGGTGGCGGGCTCACGGTCAGCGGGGACCGAGCTCAGACCGACGTTCACCAAGGTATCCTCGGAAATAAGGCGAGCCACCGGGGGGAGCCGGCCCTCGGCAACCAACTCCTTCAAGACGGCGACGCCATCGGATTCCTCCCTCGACAACCTCGATAGGCCAATCGGGGACTTCATCGGCGTCTCCCAAGTTGCCCTGATTCCCCAAGAGGGATCTGCGTCAACGAAAAAGAAGCGCCCCTTCCAGCCGTGAATAGAGGTAGGAGCCTCCTTGACGAGGCCGCACCCTCGCCGCGCCGCAAAGCACCACCACCCTTTATCCTGGGGGCGGCCGCTCAGGCCGTAGCATTCCCAAAAGACATTCAGGGTGGCGGAAACCTCGTGCATGCGGCAGAGAACCTGAAAGGCCGTCAGGGCGCGCCATGAGTTCGGCACCAGTTGCGTCGGCGCCACTCTTAAACCCCGAAGCACCTGAACGACTAAGTCCGAGGGGGGAAAGCGGAACCCGGCCTGAAGAATGCCCTCATTGATGGCAACCTTCCCTGGAGGAGGATGGGACATCCTCTCCTCAGGCCCCGGGAGTGTAACATTGCAGGCCTCGGGAAGGTGGTATCGAGCCACGAACCTATCTAGGTCTTCGGCGACCAACTCCGACTTAATGCGGTCTGCTCTCACTTCGCCCATCCCTAATGGCCAGTGAATCTACGGTCAGGACAGGGTCAAGAAGGGGGAAAGGACCGGAACGACTGGAGTACACTAATACAAAAGGAGAGTATGAAGAGCCCTAAATTGGAGAATGAGGCAACTCACCGGAAGAGAAGGAAGAACGGCTCCGAGAGCATCAAAGGAGGAGCAAGCGAACAGTCCGACGGCGATGACGGCAGCGCAAAGGAGAAACTCGAAGATGTCTGTAAAGAGAAAGGCGGACGGAGGAGGACCCCCGGTTAAATAGGCGGAAAGGTGGGTGACGCCTCGGTGACGCCAGAGGACGCCTGGCTGCCGAAGGGTCGCTCGCGCCCCAAAGGCGAATCGACGCCATTAAGGAAGGATGTCCGCCGAAATCCTCAGACTGCCAGGTCAGCAACAACCGCCATACGCCATAAAGAAGGCGGGGAGCTCGAAGCGCGCGCGCCTCTCCGAGGGATGGCGGCAATCTCGAAGCATCACTTCCTTCACCCGTTCCCCTTCTGGTTCCAGGCTCGGAAGTGGGGGGCTACTGTTACGGGGGAACTCAGCCACCATGCCCCACGTGACCGGCACGCGCGCCCAAGAAGACTACAGCTGCCCCTTGATCCAATAACCCGACCCCGAGTCGGATATCTTCGGCTTCGCAGCCCGACCCCGAGTAGGCTGCCCCTTGATCCAGTAACCCAACCCCGAGTCGGATATCTTCGGCTTCGCAGCCCGACCCCGAGTCGGCTGCCCCTTGATCCAGCAGTCCGACCCCGAGTCGGATATCTTCGGCTTCGCAGCCTGACCCCGAGTCGGCTGCCCCTTGATCCAGCAGTCCGACCCCGAGTCGGCAATCTCTCGACAACGACAGGCTGTTCCCCTGAAGCACGCCGCGACCCACTGCTCCACTACTCCCTGCAACGGTCGTATCCGGCGCTGCTCCACGATCTCCTGTAACAGCCGTACAAAGCGGAGCTCCACTACGCCCTGTCATGGCCGTACCCAGCGCTACCCCACGACGCCCTGTAACGGCCATGTCAGTGGCAACTCCATCGTGCCACACGATGACCAACCCCCCAGAAGGACCCCCCAGCCTGGTATATATGCGGCTGGGGGGAGAAGGGGGGGTAAGCAAGAACTTCCAGTGCATTCTCTTACTTGCTACTATTATCTCTCCTTCTCCTCCAATCTCCTCTGACTTGATCGTCGGAGGGCCCCCACTACCCCAGTGGTGGTGCGAGGCTTGCTTGCAGGTTTCCCGGTGAAAGGTGGAGCACAATCAACACCAACCAAGACAACTCAGACGGAATCCCGTTCACACCGCTGTGCCAATCGTTCTCGGTTTGGACCACCAGCAACAACACTTTTATCATTTTCATCAATGTTCTGCCCTGAAACTCTCAAGAACACCTCTTCCAAGGTTGTGACAGAGATACCATAACTCTCAATGCCAAAATTTCCCTCACTGTAACTGGAGTGACATTTTTCAGAGCTTAGATGTGGTCGTCTTATGCAACTGTCAATTTCTCGAAACATATTCTCAAAGGAAGAAGATGATGTAAGCGGAAGTCTGAAGGAAATTTCTGTACCTACCTAAAGAAGCAGAAAATGAAATGCAAAAAGTTTCAGCAATAAAGAATAATTGAATGAACAACAGAAAAATAGGAGCAAGAAAATAGTAGGTTAACTTTAGTAAAAGTGGTTATCCAGGCTTTACAAGATAAAATGAACAACAAGCCTGCAATGAAAGCCAGATTATTAAAAAGATTAAAAACTATCTAAAACCATATTCCCCACATAGATCATTGAAATAAACATGATTTAGATGCAAGGACAGCAAAGTTGCTTTAGTACTCGTGGAATTAATTTCATGTCAAGTAAATAAATTGACCATAAATGTAAAACCTTGGTTATCTTTTTCCTTGTATTTCATGTCTTTATCTACACCTAGGTCAGCGAAGTGTGTGCTTTTCTCTAACCCAAAAAAAAGATCCAGATAATCTTGTCTTCAACTTCAAATCATTCATCATGCCTTACAGGTTATTCTTCTTGATCATTGCAGGTGAAATAAATGAAACCTCAATAACTGAAATCAGAAGAAAATGAAACAGAAGAGAGGAAGGTTTGTGAGGAAAACAAAGAATGGCGCCTTGCTACATACTGACCTAAAAATAATCCCTTTATTAGTATCAATTAGCACAACTGCTGAAGTAATGGAAATATAATTAAAAACCTCCTTTAGTGATAGGCCTTATTTAATTACATTTTGCAAACTATGGTGCCCAAATACATCTCACATGACATACGATATTGGAGCTCTTTTGAGCACCTAGTTCAACTGCTGCAAGCATCATGGAATATTATTGGAGCATTTGATATACTTAATGACTGAGACATAGTCCAGCAAAAGAGATACTTTGATCTCCTAGTATTAAATGAGAGGAGTCATAACTCATGTATCTCTCCTTTCCTTTTATTTGGTTGTTATTTGAAAAACTTTGGATGTAGCAGAACTGCAGATTGATTAAGAATGCTTTCTGAAATCATGTTTGAAAGTCTTGAGTCAATGGTCTATCTAGAAAGATGAACTGTGATTCTGTGAAGAATTTGGAGTTATTTTGTTTCAAAGAAACATCTTGGCCAGGTTTGGTCTCTTTCATCCCTCTAACTAGTCCCTTTGCTCCTCATCTTTTCCTTCTTTGGTTCCTTTCTTTAGGTTTTTTAAATTATCATATTGTTAGAAGACTTAAATCGAATTAGGGAATTTATTTTAGTATAAGGAGTCCAGATCCAATGGGAATTGGCTACCTCATGCTTCCTATTTTTCTCGTCCTCGGTGGCTTTGGAAATTGTGACTATCTTTTCTATATTGATTTTCCTTATTCTTGTAGGACAATTATCCATGGAGTCAATGTATTTATAGTGCCTAAAGAACATATATTCAATTGATCGATTTAATAAAATTGACCTAAACTCTAAATGTTTTTGAAGGTTTCAAACTGTCTAAAGTAAATATCCCATCTTTTACCTCTTTCTCATTTTCTGTTTCATCTGTTTCTGCTCAAAATACAATTGATAAGGGCTTTGGGTGTGGTCATCTTGACATCAAGTGTCCTTAGTGCATAACCGTCACATGCAATCAAAATGAAAAGTTTAAATCATAGACCTCAATTTGTATGCCATGGTTACAGGAGTTCTTCTTAACAAGCCAACTATCAAACCAGAGTTGCAAAGGAGGGTTGAGTTTGAAGCAAACTGGACAGGGAGATTGCTCAAAAGCTTGATCAGGTTAACCAGTTCCCTCTATCAACTCTTCAGGCCACAATAACTTAAGACTTCAAGCAACTTCAGAAGGACTGACAGGAACCAGCTTCAACATTAGTTATTATTGCTTAAGAGCCTATCAAACACATAATAGAGGATATGCAGGACCAATGCCTTTATGCAGAGGATGCTAAAGGTAAAAGGTTGTCATGACCAATGGTGCTTCATCAAGATGAATAACTGCAACCAGAGAGGTTTTCTTGTTTTCATCAAGTTATTATTATTAAGAAAATGAATGCATCAAGTGGTATAACAGGGTTTCAGTCTTTTCATGTGATGCCTCAACGAGAAGAATTTGTTTGAAGAATCCTTTTCTATTTGGTCCCATTGTTGTTAAAATCTTACAATTCATGATCCAGATCTTACGATCTGGACCAAAATGCCCCTAGATGATCCGATCCCATCCTTGGATCAGGATCAATGTAGGAACACAAGATTTAGATCCATATGACGTACTATATGATCCTCTTTGGATCAGAGGATCTAACTTGATTATGCTAATTAAAATCAAGGATGGATCAGATTTCAGTAATTAACATAACTTTGGGGCTCTCAAACTATTTGCCAACAATAACTCTTGGGTGGTAAAATTAGAAAGTCTATTATTGAAGCTCATAGAGTTGATAAAAAAAAAAGATTTTTTTTTGTATTTTTACAGCCACACATTAAAGTCTCATCCTTGTTTTTCTAAAACATTCTATGTAAAACTATTGTTAAATTGATTGATAATATATAAATTTCTTGAATAACCAAACAAAGTATTGTTCCATAAGACATGCCATGCGCCTATATTAGTCGAAACTAGACTTTTTGAAATGTAAGGCTTTCTATTCATCATTCATCTATTTACAGTTGACTCATATCTCATATTTCCTTATATTTAAAAAAAAATCTGAAAGAAATCGAAAATCTCTTAGGAGTTATGATCCCATCCAATCTAGCCCCCTTTAGGGTTTATCACTCAATCCCAATCTTGATAACAATGTTTGGGCCCTTCAATCATGAGTGTTAAAGGTGAGCTTGCAAATATCAGTCACAACTATTTGGCGTGTTAAAGTTATTTTAAGCAGTTCGCAGATAGTGTTCACAATTGATTAGAAAAAACCACTTGTCAAAACGTTTATAAAGGGGTGTCACTTAGATATTTATTATGAACAAGGTCCACTGTACCGGTACCGGTTGGCGTACCGGTAGCAGCTCGGACCTGTACGTACCGGTTCCGTATCGGTCCGTACCGGTCCTGTACCGGTACGCCAGTTGTACCGGCCAGTTTTTCAATGACAAGCTCCCAGTACCGGATCCCACGCTGATCCGGTACCAGTCCCTATCCGGATCGGTTCGTATCGGCCCGTGGCCGGTACGGGCTGGTACGGCATACCCTGTTTTATTTTCATGAAGAGTGATCCTCAAACATTACTTTGCAAACAACAGAACACGATCGAAATTCATATTTCATATTTTTGCTGCAGTTGATTCCAGATATCAGCAGTGGCATTTTGAGGTTCCCTACGGTGTCTGCTGTCACTATTTCTGACCAACTCTCCTTGAAAAAGAGAACTGAATTACTTAATTAAGTATTTTAAAGTATCAGTGCAGCTTCAGACTCAATATTTGGATTTTGAATATCTTCTAAAGCTCCAGAGCATGTCCGAAAAACATACAACATTCTGTTACACTTCAAGTGGCAATAAACCATGCAAAACAACTGCAGCATTATGATAAAGAATATGCAGTTGTTTCAAGTCATCAATTAGGCAAAAGATAATGCATGAACCAGTCAGATTAGAGAAAGTTGTAGTACTGCATGGATGCTGTCATTTAATTGATATTTTAGTTTCATAAGAGCATGTACATAGTGATCCGTATTTCTGTTCACAACACATACAGTGAAACATGGATAATTCTAAAGCATACTAGGAACAAATTTTTTACATTCTAAAATAAATATGTGGCCACAACAAGAGCAATCCAAATAAAAGAAATAAATCATTGATACTCTATGAATCATGGAAAGTTGGAAACAACAGTTTCAATCAAGATGCTCCTAATGTCCATAGTTATTTCGTAAAAGCAAGAAGAAGATCGGCAAGAGATATCTGCTAAAGACCAAAAACAGATCAGTGAAAGAGAAGTACATCAGATAAGCATGTAGCAGTTGAAACATGACGATGAACAATGTTCGCAGCCACAGAGACACCATGTGCAGCCTAAATAGAATATTATGAATATTAGATAGTAAACAAGAGTTAAATTTACATTAAAAAACTGAAAGATAAGCTAAGTGATGAGAGCACAAAAGTGCGACCTACATAATACTAAAATTAGTGTTATTGTTAACCGATAATGATAAATTCACTGGATTAATATTATATTTGGGTTTAACATAGATTAGTATAAATTAGAGATAAAATGCACATTGAGTGCAAATTTGACTTCAAATCGGATCCGAGTCGGGTTCGGAACCGAGTCGGGTTTGGGTCCGAATCGGGTCCATTTCTTTTGTGCTTTTGGAAAATAATTTTGGGCAAATCTAAATGGGCTATATCATAACTATAAGGTACTGGGTGACCCATGACTTGAAAGAATTGCACTTGACCTCCAGCCAGAATAGATGACCTGTCTACAAGCCAAATTTCATATCACACTATTTTTCTATATGACTAATTGAATGGAACTTGGTATCTCCCAGCCTCTCCAACCTTCCATGCTCGTCCGACTACTGCAGCGTGATCCAAGCACCGTCCCCGCATCTCCAGTGGTCCCGAGTCCCTACTTCGTTCGCATCACAGCGCCCGCGATCAGCGTCAAGCTCCGTCGATCAAGTGAAGCATTCCTCCCAGCCGTCCGCGTTTCTCCCACCGCGTGCCAGCGTCCCCACCTTCCATTCCAGCATCCTCCCCTCTTCCGGATTCAAGCCGTTCGCATCCCCCTCATGGCCCAAAGAAGGAAGCTCACAGCCTCCCAAATCAGCGACTCCCCTCACGCGTCCGTGATCTTCTCCTCCGCATCCAAGCATCTGTGCCAGCAGCACCCGAGGAAGGAAGCCAGCGTCCCCACCTTCCACTTCAGCTTCCAGCGATCCCGCGCCCGTGAAGGAAGCCCCAGCATCCTTCCTCCTCCGCGTGTGATCCCGACGATCAAGCCCAGCCGAAGCAGAGAAGATCCTCCGCAATCGTAGCATCTCAGCTCTTTCGGCTTCAGCCCTTCCTCCGCATCAAACTCCCAGCGGCATCGCGTGGCTGAAGAAGGAAGTCCACGTCCCCAAACCGTGATCGGCTCCTCCCTGCAATCACGGAAGATCCCAGCATCCGAAGAAGGAAGCCCCAGCCAAGATCGCTCCTCCTCCGCCTCGCAGCCGTCCATCTCACCGCATCCAGCTCCTCACAGCGCCCGGATCACGCCAAGATCGACTCCTCCCCGCGTCCTCACCGCGTCTGCCATCTCCCTTCCGCGGCTATAAGAGGAGAAGGAGGAAGAGGGAAAGGGGTGTGCTCGGCTGGGGTGGAGGCCAAGAAACAGAGGAAAGGAAAGGGCTCTCTGTCGGCTGGTCCAAGGAGGAAGAAGAAGCTCTGTTTTTGTCCAAAAATAGAGGAGAAGCCCTGTTTTCCGAGAAGAAGGAAGAAAAAAAAAGCTATTTTTTTTTTAACTGTTCAACCGAGTTACTTGTTCTTTTTATTTCATTTTTTTTATTTTATGTTCTTGTAATCAATTTCCTTTTCATGAAATCCATCAGTTTCTTTTATGAAATCCGTGTTCTAGGTTCAGTTTAATGTTTGCTTCATATACAATATATTAATTTTCTTTTAGGCAATCCATGCTCTAGGTTTAGTTTAATCTTTGCAGTTTATTTTGAAATTCTTAATTTTAAGATAACTCTGAAATTAATCTTTGCTATTCGACTGGCGATTTTAATTCATATTCTGTCTTTAGAAATCGACCCCTAATCTGCATCCAATTTCAATTGCAAAGTTTTCTGTCTTCCCTTTGTTTATTTTCAATTAGAGAACATTCAACATCCCTGATATAATGTTTTTCTTTAATCATTCAAAAATCGATTTTGAATCCGAGTGAACGTTTTAATTTTTATGCAACTCCAATCGCCTCCCTGTGGATCGACCTCTTACAACCACTATTCTTCGGGTAGCACAGGTAAGAGTAAATTAAATTTAACTTTTGTTCGTCGGTTCTAACAACGATCTGTCTAGCGTATTTTTAGGTAGACAGGAAAGGACGAACAGAATTTTGGCGCCGTTGCCGGGGAGGCAAATCGAGAAGCAAGAACGATCACGAAGATCAAATTGGATTTTGGATACCCGGAGTGAACGCACTCCGGTAGTGAGTTTTTATTTTTATTAATTTTTCTTATTTTGATTATTTTTAGTTAAGTAATTTTGTAGTTATTATTAGTTATTATAAGTTTTTTTTTATTAGTTATTCTGAAATTTGAAATTCGAAATTTAAAGTTTTCTAAAAAAGTAAAAAAAATTGAAAAATTTCCAAAATTCAAAAATTCAAAAAATTTAAATTCAAAATTTGAATTCTGTGATTCGAAATTTGAAATTAAAAAAAAAATTTAAAAAAAAAAGTTAAGTAAATAAAAAATAAAAATTTAAAAAAAAAACAAAAAAAATATATATTATTTTTGCTAGTAATTGATAGGGTGCAATCCCCCGAGGTGATCATACCTCTATTGGGGCTCCTCACGGAGTAATCTCCAGAGCTTATTCAACGGGCATTCGGAGATTGACTGACGCATAAGGATTAGTTTTAGTTTACATTCAAGTTATTCCTATATTAAAATTAAAAAAAAAACAACATAAAATTAAAAAAAATAAGAAAAATAAAAATAAAAAAATTGCTTGCTCATTTAATCAGTACAACCTAATGACATTGCATAAACTTTAAAAAATATTGATTATTTGCTGCATTTAGTATTAAGCATTTGCATAAAGTAATTAAGGGCAAAACCCATTAAAAAGATAAGGTCGGGAAGTCATTACCTGTTCTTAGCCCAAAAATCACCACCTTGCATACTTATCCTAAGCCAAATTAAATTAAAATCAAATTAGACGTTGGCCTTAGGGTTTTCGAGCTCAATTAGGCTCTTGGAAAGAAGCGGCTGAAAGCCACTCCAGTGAGGATTTAGTAATTGGTGATGTCTAGGAAAGTTTTACAACAGTGAGAACTGTTACGGGTATTGTGGTATCGGTGTATCCCTTCTGGCACCACCGCACACCCCGGGACTTTCCTGGTCACTGTTTACTGGATCACTTAACTGGTAAGCTCAAGCTTAATCTGAAAGGGAGATTAGGAGCTGTCTAATCTAGAGAGAATTTCAGGAACTTTTTAACCTGATAAGTCTCTGTGCAACTAGATTTAAGAAGCTACTAAACCTCACTTAGCTCTAAGACTAATAGGGTCAAATTGTTATGTGGTGTTGATTGTGGTCATCTGTGTCTAGCCCTTCTCTTCTCTTTTAGGATTTCGTTTAGGAGTCGAGTCTAATTAAGTTATTGATAATGTATGCATGGTAGAAGATCATTAAGGGATAAATTAACCCCATTTGATCCTGAGATTGACAAAACTTTTCATCATAACCTGCGAACTGTAAACCAACCGTCGATCTCTATAATGGGTGAACATATTAGAACCCTGAATGAATTGTTTGCACCCGCATCCGCTAGTCCCCCTACTTGCATAGTATTACCAATTAATAATGCAGCCCAATTCGAGATTCGGGCTGCAACAATAAACATGTTACCCAAGTTTCATGGGTTCGAGAGTGAACAACCCTACATTCATCTAAACAAATTTTTGACAATCTGTCAAACGTTTAGAAATCAAAATTTAGATGAAGAGGGTATTAAATTAAGGTTATTTCCCATGACTTTAGAGGATCGTGCTGCTGCATGGCTGTATTCCCTAGCTTCAAATTCCATCACATCATGGGAACAACTATCTAGGAAGTTCATGGCTAAGTTCTATCCCATGGTGAAGACTGAAAAAATTAAGGATGCCATCAGAACTTTTAGAGAAAAATCTGAGGAGGAATTTTCTCAACTTTGGGAAAGATTCCATGATCTTTTGGTCAAGTGCTCGCACCATGGGCTTGACAAGGCTGATCTAGTACATTTCTTTTACAAAGGACTACCTCCAGCACATAGAAACATGATCGAGTCCATGCACAAGGGTAGGTTCATGAACCAAACCCCGGATCAAGCCTATGAATTTCTTGTTGACTTAGCCGAGAATGCCCAAAATTGGAGTAGCTATGGTGAGGAAATAAATAGAGATGAGTTCGGGTCTAGAAAACCAGGTAATTATGAAATGAAGGCAGACCCAGAACTCAAAAATGTCATGTCCAATCTGGTGACTGGAATGAACAACTTAAGCAAGAAGTTTGATGCTTTCACTGTTTCTACAAGCTCGAGTTCATACAAAGAGTTAAATCCCATAATGAAAGTGGATCACGAGCCACATAATTTATGTATCTTGTGTAATAGTTCTGAGCATCTAGTGGAGTGCTGTCCTAGTTTATCCAACATTAAGGCTGAGCAGGCAAATGCTCTAAACTCATATAGTGCCTTCAAGAAGCCCACTCCCAATTCATTCAGCCCAGTTTACCACCCTGATAATAGGTTCCATCCAAATTTCTCATACAAGCAAAATGAACCTATTCAGCATCAAGGTGGTCCACCAGGTTTTCAGAAGAATTTTTCCAGGATAGGTCCATCACAAATAAACCAATCATTGGCTCCACCTATCCCTACTTATAGTGCCCCTATCCCTCAGCAAACTACATCATTGGAAGCCATGATGGCTAACATGATGAAGCAGCAACAAGACTTCATCCAACAACAACAACAGACCAACATGGCTCAAACCCAGACTAACCAATTCCATGCGCAAGCGATTGCAAAACTTGAGGTTAGTCTGAGCCAAATAGCCAACTCTCTAGGGGATAGGAAGAAAGGTGAATTGCCCAGTCAGCCAGTGCCTAACCCTAGTAGGCAACAGAATCAAGGGCCGAGAGGCCAGTTTCATATTGATTCTAATGGAAACCCTACCCATGAAGTCCAGGCAATTACCACCTTACGGTCTGGCAAGCAAGTGGACAACAAGGTCCAACTTCCTGTGCAAGAAAAAGAAGAAAAGCATGAGCCAAACCCCACCCAGAAAAAGACACAAGAACAGGGAACACAAGGAATAAAGGAGAAACCAATAGAAACTTACACACCTAAGACTCCCTTTCCTAGTAGACTACAAGACTCAAAGAAAAAATCTCAGTACGATGAAATCATGGAAGTCTTTAAAAATGTCCAGATAAATTTACCCTTCCTAGATGCCATCAGACAGATCCCCTCCTATACAAAATTTTTAAAAGACCTAACCACGGTAAAAAGGAAAACCAGTATTCCTAGGCAAGCTGTGATGGCTGCACAAGCCTCATTTCTTATTCAACAGCAGATTGCCCCAAAATACAAGGACCCTGGTTGCCCCACTGTTGAAATTAAAATAGGAGAAACCATCATTCGGAGAGCCCTATTAGACTTAGGAGCAAGTGTAAACCTATTACCCTATTCTGTCTACACCGAACTAGGTTTGGGGGAATTAAAACCCACAAACATTACCTTGTCATTAGCAGATAGGACTGTGAAGTATCCCAAAGGAATTGTAGAGGATGTGATTGTAAAAGTTAATGAATTCTACTACCCTGTGGATTTTGTAGTTCTTGAAACTGAACCAGTAAAAAATCCAGAAAGTCACATCCCGGTGATCCTAGGTAGACCATTTTTGGCCACTTCAAATGCTGTGATTAGTTGCCGAAATGGAATAATGACTCTAGCCTTTGGGAACATGACTGTCCAGCTCAATGTTTTTCATAGTAGTAGTCAGTCAACTAAGATGGATGATTTGGAAGAAATTCACATGATTGAGAATATAATTAGCAGTTCTTTTGAAGAATCGAGTTATTCTGACCCATTAGAAAGATGTTTGGCTAATTTTGGTCAAGATTGTGTGTCAAGTCAAGAGGTTAATGCATTGTTAGATTCCATTCCAGTGATGGATACTAGCAGATGGGCCACCAAGTTTGAATCATTGCCTATTTCGGAATCTCAGCTAGTGTCATCCAATATCAAACCTCCACAACTAGAACTTAAAGACCTTCCCGAAAACTTGAAGTATGCATTTCTTGGAGAAAACAAGACCTTACCTGTTATAATTGCATCGAATCTAACTAAAGAACAGGAAGAGAAGCTGTTAAGTATCCTTCGGAAGAATCAGGAAGCTATCGGTTGGTCTATAGCTGATATTAAGGGGATTAGTCCTTCTGTGGTCCAACATAAAATCCATCTAGAAGAAGATGCAAAAATTTCTAGAGAACCACAAAGGCGACTTAATCCAATCATGAAGGACGTAGTTCGAGCCGAGGTCATCAAGCTTTTAGATGCAGGGATTATATATCCTATTTCTGATAGTCAGTGGGTAAGCCCAGTTCAAGTCGTACCTAAAAAGTCTGGCATCACTGTGGTGAAAAATGATCACAATGAGTTAGTCCCTACTCGAGTCCAGACGGGATGGCGAGTATGCATCGACTATAGGAAGCTTAATGCCATGACTAGGAAAGACCACTTTCCTCTACCCTTCATCGATCAAATGCTAGAACGGCTAGCTGGCCACTCCCATTACTGTTTCCTCGATGGTTATTCTGGATATAACCAAGTCCCTATCGCACGTGAGGATCAAGAGAAAACCACATTCACCTGTCCTTATAGTACTTTTGCCTATCGTCGCATGCCTTTTGGGCTATGCAATGCACCAGCTACATTCCAACGGTGTATGATGAGTATTTTCTCCGACATGGTGGAGAAATTTTTAGAAGTTTTCATGGATGATTTTTCTGTATTTGGATCTAATTTTGAGGAATGCCTACACCACTTGACACTTGTTGTAGAACGCTGTAAACAGAAAAACTTAGTTCTTAACTGGGAGAAGTGTTATTTCATGGTAGAATCAGGTATTGTTTTAGGACACATTGTGTCACAAAGGGGAATTGAGGTGGATAAGGCCAAAGTAGAATTAATTGCTAAATTGCCACCTCCCAAAACTGTTAGGGAAGTCAGATCCTTTTTAGGGCATGCGGGTTTTTACCGCCGCTTTATCAAGGATTTCAGTAAATTGTCGAAACCCTTATGCGATTTGTTGGCGAAAGATGCTACTTTTAATTTTTCGCCAATTTGTATACCTGCTTTCGAAAGACTAAAGTCTGAACTAACTTCAGCACCCATCATAAGGAGTCCTGATTGGAGTCGTCCTTTTGAAATCATGTGTGATGCATCCGATTATGCCATAGGTGCTGTCTTAGGTCAGCGAGTAGAGAAGCTTCCCCATGTGATTCATTATGCGAGCAAAACTCTGAATGACGCCCAACTTAACTATTCTACCACTGAAAAAGAGTTGTTGGCAGTGGTTTTTGCCCTAGATAAATTTCGTCCCTACCTGATAGGATCTAAGGTTCTTGTTTATTCCGATCATGCCGCCCTTAAGTACCTTCTCACAAAGAAGAATGCTAAGGCAAGGCTCATTCGTTGGATCCTATTGCTCCAGGAATTTGATCTCGAAATTCGAGATAAAAAGGGATCTGAAAATGTTGTAGCTGACCACTTGTCCAGATTAATTGTTGAATCATCTGGAGAATCCATGCCTGTGTCCGAGACCTTCCCTGATGAACAATTAATGATGATTTCCCATACCAATGTTCCATGGTATGCTGATGTAGTCAACTACCTTGTTACTGAACAAATGCCCAGCTCTTGGACCAAACAAGAGAAATTTCGCTTCCTAGCTCGTGTAAAATGGTATTTTTGGGATGAACCATACCTGTTCAAATACTGTCCTGATCAAATCATCAGACGATGCATCCCTGAACACGATCAAAGGAATGTCCTTTCCTTTTGTCATGACCACGCTTGTGGTGGTCATTTCAGTGGTAAAAAGACGGCTGCAAAGGTCTTGCAGTGCGGATTCTATTGGCCCACACTATTTCACGACTCACACGAGTATTGCAAATCATGTGACCGATGTCAAAGACTAGGAAAAATTTCAAGAAAAAATGAGATGCCCCTGAACCCAATCTTAATTGTAGAAATCTTTGATGTTTGGGGTATTAATTTTATGGGTCCTTTTCCTATGTCATTTGGGCACCAGTACATACTCCTAGCTGTTGACTATGTATCTAAGTGGATTGAGGCTATCGCGTGTAAGACCAATGATCACAAAGTAGTGATCAAGTTTCTTAAGGAGTCTGTCTTCGCTCGCTTTGGCACCCCTCGTGCTATCATTAGTGATGGGGGAAAACATTTTTGCAATAGAATTTTTAAAGCCCTTGCTAGGAAGTACAACATCACCCATAAGGTCGGTACACCATATCATCCACAAACGAGTGGACAAGTTGAGATTTCCAACAGAGAAATCAAGACCATCCTTGAGAAAACTGTCAATCCATCTCGAAAGGATTGGTCCCTTAGGTTAACAGATGCATTGTGGGCATATCGTACGGCCTACAAAACACCAATTGGAATGTCCCCATACAGGATTGTCTATGGCAAGGCTTGCCATTTACCTGTCGAGTTAGAACATGAGGCCTATTGGGCAATCAAACGCTTAAATTTCGATCTCGACAAGGCGGGAGAACATAGAAAGCTTCAGCTTGACGAGCTTGAAGAAATTAGGAACGATGCTTACGAGTGTGTTAAGAAGTACAAGGATCGTATGAAAGTCATGCATGATAAAATGATTACTCGTAAAGAGTTTTACCAAGGACAAAAAGTTCTCTTATATGATTCTCGATTACATCTATTCCCTGGAAAACTTAAATCCTGCTGGACTGGCCCATACACGGTAGAGAAAGTACATCCGCATGGTGCGGTAGTAATATGCAATACTAAAGATGGTAGGTCATTTCAAGTTAATGGACATCGTTTAAAACCATACCTTGAGTATTTGAGTCCAGAAGTCGAGGAGACACTTCTGACCGACCCTGTGTATCATGAATGAATTATAATTGTCTGGCTGAAGACATAAAACTTAGCGCTCTTGGAAGGCAACCCAACATATAAATATCTTCTATAAAAAAAAAAAAAATTACTAACATGCAGGTTTGGGGAATTTTACCCCAATTTTCAATTTACCTACCCATATCAGGTAACTTCTCCTCTGTCCTCTTACTGCTTTAATTTTTCTTTAACATTGAGGACAATGTTAGATTTAAGTTTGGGGGTATTTTTAAGCATTTGGAATTTTTATTAAAAAAAAAATTTGGAAATTAAAAAAATAAAAAAAAAAAATTAGAACACACAAGGTATATAAAATCTAAGAGCCCAATGACTAGTTGGAAGTAGTGCAAAGTGAGTTCTTTTTATTAAGTTCCTTTTAGTGAGTTGTAAGCTAATTAGTGCTTTGAATTTCACAACACATCTGGCCTGCATTTTCTAAGGTATAGGTTCGACACTGTGTTGAGAATATGGTAGCAACCTCGAATCCTGATGAACCATCTTTTTCTGATCCAAAAAAAAAAAAAAAAAAACTAATTGGTGGATTTAGTCAGGTACATCGAAAAGGGCTACCTATTGTCAAAGGCCAGCGGGCTTGTGATGAGGAACCCGAGCATAGGTCCGTAGGGGAGTCTTGATGCCCGACACCTCATGCCAACTGGTGTGAGAATTGTCGACTAATTGCTCGCTACATGGAGGAATCATCACAGGAGTAAAAGTGCACAATATATACATTATCATTTCCCTTTAATGCAAAAACAAAAAAAAAACAAAAAAAAACACAAAAAAAAAATCTGAAAAACAAAAAAAAAATGTATATTGACCTTAAGAAAGACAATAGTGTGAAAGCCGTCGTTGTAAAAATTCGAGTAAACTGGAATATTACAGATAAAGCCCATGAGGTATTAAAGTAAACATCCACAGCTCTCGAAATCCTGCAGAAAAGATGATTTTGAATCAGCAAATAGGTCTTGTCCGACCAATTCTTGGAAACTACTAATATTAGCGATATTTTGGAGATCCAAAACCTTAGCTTGTGCATGGTCCAAACTTCACTGAGCACTCAAGTATAAATAAGTTTTACAACTCCCTAACGGAAAACTTAATGACTTCAACTTAAATTGCATACTAACCTAGAATTTGGGCTACTTAGTAATTAAAACCTTGTGTGCTTTTGAAATTCTTATCAGTTATGTACTTGAAATTAGACTTTCATTTCATAAAATAAATTTTATTTTGGGATTGAAGTTTGTGGGTAACTTCACTGCAAACCCTCACGAGACAACACTCGTCCACTAGGGTAACCTAGGGGTTTAAAGGCTTGTTGCATGTGCTAAGTGCAATCGTAATGCTCTACGAAAGTGAGTATTTATCTTAGGATAGTTAATAAATAACACTTTTGCTCTCTCATTTTATCATTTTCGCACCGAATTGCTAGAGACTAGCAATAAGCTAGTTGGGGGTTGTGATGAGAGCACAAAAGTGCGACCTACATATTACTAAAATTAGTGTTATTGTTAACCGATAATGATAAATTCACTGGATTAATATTATATTTGGGTTTAACATAGATTAGTATAAATTAGAGATAAAATACACATTGAGTACAAATTTGACTTCAAATCGGATCCGAGTCGGGTTCGGAACCGAGTCGGGTTTGGGTCCGAATCGGGTCCATTTCTTTTGTGCTTTTGGAAAATAATTTTGGGCAAATCTAAATGGGCTATATCATAACTATAAGGTACTGGGTGACCCATGACTTGAAAGAATTGCACTTGACCCCCAGCCAGAATAGATGACCCGTCTACAAGCCAAATTTCATATCACACTATTTTTCTATATGACTAATTGAATGGAACTTGGTATCTCCCAGCCTCTCCAACCTTCCATGCTCGTCCGACTACTGCAGCGTGATCCAAGCACCGTCCCCGCATCTCCAGTGGTCCCGAGTCCCTGCTTCGTTCGCATCACAGCGCCCGCGATCAGCGTCAAGCTCCGTCGATCAAGTGAAGCATTCCTCCCTGCCGTCCGCGTTTCTCCCACTGCGTGCCAGCGTCCCCGCCTTCCATTCCAGCATCCTCCCCTCTTCCGGATTCAAGCCGTTCGCATCCCCCTCATGGCCCAAAGAAGGAAGCTCACAGCCTCCCAAATCAGCGACTCCCCTCACGCGTCCGTGATCTTCTCCTCCGCATCCAAGCATCTGTGCCAGCAGCACCCGAGGAAGGAAGCCAGCGTCCCCACCTTCCACTTCAGCTTCCAGCGATCCCGCGCCCGTGAAGGAAGCCCCAGCATCCTTCCTCCTCCGCGTGTGATCCCGACGATCAAGCCCAGCCGAAGCAGAGAAGATCCTCCGCAATCGTAGCATCTCAGCTCTTCCGGCTTCAGCCCTTCCTCCGCATCAAACTCCCAGCGGCATCGCGTGGCTGAAGAAGGAAGTCCACGTCCCCAAACCGTGATCGGCTCCTCCCTGCAATCACGGAAGATCCCAGCATCCGAAGAAGGAAGCCCCAGCCAAGATCGCTCCTCCTCCGCCTCGCAGCCGTCCATCTCACCGCATCCAGCTCCTCACAGCGCCCGGATCACGCCAAGATCGACTCCTCCCCGCGTCCTCACCGCGTCTGCCATCTCCCTTCCGCGGCTATAAGAGGAGAAGGAGGAAGAGGGAAAGGGGTGTGCTCGGTTGGGGTGGAGGCCAAGAAACAGAGGAAAGGAAAGGGCTCTCTGTCGGCTGGTCCAAGGAGGAAGAAGAAGCTCTGTTTTTGTCCAAAAACATAGGAGAAGCCCTGTTTTCCGAGAAGAAGGAAGAAAAAAAAAAAAAAAAAGCTATTTTTTTTTTAACTGTTCAACCGAGTTACTTGTTCTTTTTATTTCATTTTTTTTATTTTATGTTCTTGTAATCAATTTCCTTTTCATGAAATCCATCAGTTTCTTTTATGAAATCCGTGTTCTAGGTTCAGTTTAATGTTTGCTTCATATACAATATATTAATTTTCTTTTAGGCAATCCATGCTCTAGGTTTAGTTTAATCTTTGCAGTTTATTTTGAAATTCTTAATTTTAAGATAACTCTGAAATTAATCTTTGCTATTCGACTGGCGATTTTAATTCATATTCTGTCTTTAGAAATCGACCCCTAATCTGCATCCAATTTCAATTGCAAAGTTTTCTGTCTTCCCTTTGTTTATTTTCAATTAGAGAACATTCAACATCCCTGATATAATGTTTTCCTTTAATCATTCAAAAATCGATTTTGAATCCGAGTGAACGTTTTAATTTTTATGCAACTCCAATCGCCTCCCTGTGGATCGACCTTTTACAACCACTATTCTTCGGGTAGCACAGGTAAGAGTAAATTAAATTTAACTTTTGTTCGTCGGTTCTAACAACGATCTGTCTAGCGTATTTTTAGGTAGACAGGAAAGGACGAACACTAAGAAACAAACCTTCACCATTGTAAGGGTGTAACCAACCCCGTATTTATGCTTTAAGTAAAGGGAGCTGCCAAGAAAAAGAAATTATACAGCTAAGAAGGTAGTTAAAGGCACAAACCCAAAAAAATGTTGTGTAGAATATAAGGAGCTTGGTAATTGCTATGTATTAAAATTTCTGAATGTTATTGCTTGCATTACCTCTTGAAAGTAAGATTTGACCTAGATCCTTGTTCACATAAGGTGGTACACCCACCAAATTATAGAATAAAGACATTAACTACATTCAACACACGGATAAGAGTAAGTTGGAAGGACACAACCAAGATAAAGATACACCATGGAAATTAGTATCACTGGATAACTCAATATAGGCTCTATATGGTGGGAAGGCAAAACTATGGGACAGTTGAGGGAATTAGACCTTTCATGCTGAATGGATCACAATGTTGAGAAATAAAGAAGTGGACAATACATGGTAAGTAAAATATGATAAGGATGCTAAGGAGAAGATGTAGTTCAGATACTAAAGTTAAAATTAGAGTCCAATGGATAAGTTAAAGTAAATTGGGTTAAGAATAAGATTTTGGGATGTGTATTACTATGATGGCCTGGTCATATACAATGGAGGAAGCAAACATTGGTGCATACTGCATAGGATGACACATCATCGACAAAACAAACAGGAGTAACTCAAAGACTACTTAGATCGTGGTGGTCCACAACAATGTGAAGATGCTTTGCCTACAATAGGATCAGGCTCTCAGTATAAATGAATGGAAGAAGAGGAACCTCAGTCTAAACCCCAAGAAACAAGGTCCCAGCATACTAAGTGTGCAGTCATGCTAGTAACTTTGTGCAGGCAAACCAGAAAAATAACAGAATATCTATTATAGAGTACATTAAGTATGTCTTAGTGAGTTCACTTTTTCTTTAGCCTAACTATTCTATATCCATTAATCTCTCTTTGATCTCAAGCATAAAGAGGTGAATGAATAGACAGCGGATGTAGATAATTAGGATGCACTATATTGTAATAACTCAGGGTACAACCAAGAACATCCTCATCAAAGCCATCCATTAGTTCTTCTTCCTTAGCCTTGCACAAAATCTCCAGCAAAACCATCTGCTTCTGACCATCTCCATTTTAATTTTTTTCCAAGATTCTAGGTATCTACCAAACTGGTTGAATATAATACCTCAACGCTATCTTCTTT
This sequence comes from Phoenix dactylifera, assembly GCF_051530095.1. NCBI lineage: Eukaryota > Viridiplantae > Streptophyta > Magnoliopsida > Arecales > Arecaceae > Phoenix > Phoenix dactylifera. Next base: position 24,384,133 of record NC_143197.1, read on the forward strand.
AAAGGAAAAGCTTAGTAGTTCTTGATAAAGTTGTTGACAGTAACTTACTACATAATCTTCCAGTAAGAATTTGAGTACCCATTGACAGATACAAAATTACAAATATCTGGCAGAGATATAGTAAGTTCCATATAATGTGGATCAGCAATCTTTTGAGGTTTTTCAACTATCAAAACAAAAGAAATCATGATGAAATTGAACCTAGATGCAACTGTCAGATGTCTATTGGAGAATAAAAACATATATAAAAAAACTTCCCCATAAGTCAATATTCCATGAATTTATTTACCGAAAGGCCAAAAAAAAATCAATTATATAATAATTAGAATATTAGATGAAGAGCATATCTTATTGCAATTATATAAATATATATGCTGATTAATCATCAAAAGTTTGAACAGGTGAGACCTTCCACAGCATCTCAAATGACCATTTGCCATGATAGCTATTCGATCACCTAGAACGTTGACTTCATCCTTGGAATGTGTTGTCAATAATATTATCCTTCCCTTCTTGATCTTCTTTATCAACTGCCATGTTGAACGCATTGAGTATGGATCCATACCACTGGTTGGTTCATCAAGGATGATAACCTGTGAAATGAGAACAAATTTTACATTTATGAAGTAACATGAAGAACAATATGGAAAGCAATTATTTTATCTTTACCGCACCTTGCTATTTCCAATAAGAGCAATACAAAGGGATAATTTCCTCTTCATTCCCCCAGAAAGTGCACCTACAATTGTGTCAACTTTGTCTGCCAAACCCACCTGATCTCAATCCAATTAGTGACGAAAACATATAGGTTTGTTTCATAAAATTTCATAATGTCATGGTTGATTAATTATAACCATTATTCTTTTTCCACAATACCAATGCATGGAAATTGAATATTGTTTGTTAAGCGTGAGTACATTAGTTGTTTCCCGGTTGGTAACCTGAAAAGGCAATGGACTAAAGAAATGAAAAGGATGGAAAATTATGAAGTACCGATTAATATCTTCAGTTCATGTTATGATGCTCGTTTCTTGACTTATGTATATTTGGACATGTATGACAATGACTATACTCTTGACAATCAACAAGCACATAACTACTAACAGCTAACAGTCTTTTTTCCTTATCGTGACAACACTCTCGAAGTAGTGCGAACATGGACTGGAGAGATATGCATGGTAGGAGGCAACTCCCTTGCTGGAGATGTTAGCCATCTAAAGACTTTAAGAATCATAACAACCAATAATGTCTTAATCTCTAAACTGAAGTTTGTCATAAAGAGTGTTTGGCTGATGCTTGAAAAGAAGGAATGGGAAATTTTTATTGGAATTAGTAGACCCAAGAAAAGGACATGCAGAAATTTGGGCATTCAAACTAAGAGGTGTGGAATCAACTATATATTAGCTCTAATTTTTTTTTTCATAAATCACTGTTTGATTTTGAACAGTGGATCATTCAACAAACAATTGAAGCAAGTACACCAGGAAATCAAGCATTTGTCGAGATACAAGTTAGTTTATTGTAAAAGAACTTATAGAATCATCCGAGCAGTCAGTTTTAGCATGTGCAGAACTAGAAGAAGGACTGACAGGGATCAAGAATAAAAAAAAAATGTATACAAAAGCATCTCCCAGGTAGTTTACACATTAAGACCCACGTAACTCTTCATGCGAGATCCATTGCCAAGACATACTTATAAGCAATTTGAGGAACAGTTTAAAATAATTAATTAATTCAATGTACAATAACAATAACTTTTTTTACTTTTTTCAATGGATAAATAGTAATTTTTCTAGAAACTCGGGATAAGTGTTAGATATATGATATCTTAGCAAGGATGAACGCTCTCGGTTTCTTTCTAAAGTTCTAGTAAATTTGACCTTTTACTTTTTTTCTTCAAAGATTTATAAGAAAAGGAACATGACCAAGGGCTTTGCCGCTATTTATAAAGCTACGGAGGAGCCTGGGATGAACCTATATATCTCTTGCAAGATAGGCATCTCTTCCATGGAAATTATCACTTGATTTTCAAAATAACACTCCCGGCAGGGGCGATAGAGCCGTCTAATTTGGCATGAATTTAATATATATTAATCACTTCAATGAATTATAAGTAAATAATAGAATAGAAAGAGTATAAATATTGGGCATCATAAACAAACATGTCCAAGATTATCAAAATTCAACACTATTGAAGAGCAGAATAGACACAGTATAGATAATGTTGATTTCCAATCAATTAAATGAGAAAAATAATACATCTTTACAGTATCAAAACTCAATATACAAAGCAGGATGCATCAATTACACCCACAACGCACCAAATCAAACATGAATCATGAACAACATACGTGTCTATTGTCCAACTCCAGTCGCTCGATGAGGAACTCGTGAGCCCACAGTCGGCAAGGGAAAGCGGCACAAAGGGCAGAGGTGGCTCTTCTCCAACCATTTGCCGAGGCACGTCCGATGGAACTCGTGGGAGCATGGCATCGCCGTGACCTCCACCCCAACCTCCAAATCCTCACCAAAAGAAAGGACTCTTAACATAGATTATGAGAGGAGTTCTCAGTTAAAGAGAAGAAATTTAAGGGAGGAAAATCTATTATTTTTGCAAATACTAAACATGACAGATAGGTATAGTAATGCATGGCATGCTTACTGAACCTTCCCACTACCCACTACATTGCAAGTTTATATTCTTTTTATATTTTTAAAATCATTATGTGCATGAAGAATATCACATGGAAGACCAATCCACATTTACATAAGACTCCAAGCGTTACTCTTATAAAATGTGTGGTGATCTGTCCCAATGTTTTTCTCAAAAAAAAAAAAAAAGGAATCCAAGTGTAGCTGCCGGATGCATGGATCTGTTGCTGAATGGACATGGACATAGGAGTCTATGGAATCCGAGTACCATAGACTCTACCATGGTTGTAAAAAAGTGGGTCTATAAAGCCATAATCCAACTCTTGATACATGATTTTTGTTTTCCAGTTTGGTGGATTCATAACTTGAACAACTGTCAGATCCATTCTTCCCAGATCACACAAACTAAAAAATCAGTCGTTGTCTATAAAAAGACATAACCTAAAACTAGATGCAGACTAAAGGAAAGGATGACAAAAATATGAAAATGGTAAAGATATATCATATTTTTCAAAAATTCACAATGAAACGAAGAAGTGTTATCTAGGACTGTCTTGTTCTATATTGTTTAGCTGTCTCATTTTCTGTGTCTTATTTGTGGGTTTAGGGCTGAATGAGGCCTGCAACCATGAAGTCATCCATCATTGTGGTGTGTTGAGGGGGCCCTACCCTGTTTTTCCATGCAATCATTTTATACCTAATGAAACAATTGGTGGCGTAAGCCACCATTTTGCAAAAAGATAATTTCACAATATAAACAAAACTAGAGATCAATAGGAGTTAATTAGTTAGCAGAGCATTTATATTTCTCTTTCCATGCATCATTTGCTGGGGCCACAACCAAAACCTCCATAGAAGCCAGAGATTACAGCAGAGAAAGCAGGATACCTGATCCCAAGCTGGAGATTGAGCATGAGGTCATAATTCTTGTGCCCCTTGGAGATAGTCTCCCCCTGCTTCTTCACCTCCGGTGGCGGCCACTTTATTGGCAACCACCTCCCCGTTCCCGTCGACTCCGTTTCCTCCAGGCTAAGCCCTCCCATGAAGTCATTAGCCCCGTCGCTGGACGCCCCTCTCCCCCTGGCCACACTACCTTCCTCTGCATCACAATTGTAATCCCCATCCGCCTCCCAACTGCCGGCAGCGCCGATGATGCTATTGTTGTGCCCAATTTAAGGCTGCAAATGGGTCGGGTCGACCCGTGACCCGACCCGACCCGATCCGAATTTTAGGACCCGCGGGTCCGGGTCGGGTCCTAAAATTGGACCCGAATCATTTTCTGGGTCGGGTCTGGGTTTACCAAACGGACCCGACCCAACCCGAATGGACCCGAAGAGAGAGAGAGGAAAAGCAAAAGAAAGTCTTTTCTTTTTCTTTTTCTTTTTTTTTTTTTGGCGTGGGTTGTGGTACTGTTGGTCAGTGTGGGAGGATAGCAACAAGCATAGGTTCACAGAATCCAAAGGAACGTCGGCCCGTCAGGATTCTCTCTGGATCTATTACACTGTTGAGACCTCTGGTGTCTCGGTAGCTGCCTTTTTTTTTTTTTTTCCTTCTGTTTTTTGGTTTTTGTTTCTTTTAACTTTTGAAGGGAGAAAGTGAGGGAACACTGCAACTGAATATGGGTCATGTGCCAGTTTTCTGCAATGGAATTGGATTTTGGAAGAAGGTTTGGGATTTTTTTTGTCCTCGTGAGAGGGGAGCTGGGAGACACCGAGTTCCGTCCAATCAGTCATATAGATAAAAAATAGTGTGATATGAAATTTAGCTTGTAGACCGACTTAGTTAGTAAGTCATGGGTCATCTGTTCTGGAGCTCAATTGCAAAGTCTTTCAAGTCATGGGTCACCCAGCACCTCATAATTATGATATGACCAAATTAGATTTGCCCAAATTTTTTCCCAAAAGCACAAAAAAATTGGATCCGATCGGACCCGAACCCGACCCGAATTGGACCCGGACCCGACCCGAACCCGACTCGGACCCGACCCGACCCAACCCGATCTTCAACCGGGTCGGGTCCGGGTCCAAAATTGGGACCCGAACAAAAAACCGGGTCGGATCGGGGTCACCTAGGACCCGACCCGACCCGACCCATTTGCACCCCTAGTGCCCATTAGTCCTCTTGGGCGTCTCACCGGTCCCGGCCGTGTCGGCCGACGCCCGCCTTCTCGGCCGGCCGTCGTTCGACTTGGACTGCCTCCATACGGCCTGCTTCTGTAGGAAATTCTCCTCCATTCCCAACCAGTTCGGCGTCTTCTGCGACGGGAGAATCGACACCGTCTCGCCCGGGCAAACCTTGCAATCGCCGAGGTCGGCCGCAAACGCAGCATGAGGATCCCGAGCCGTCGGCGAAGTGGCGGCGGGCGACGGGTAGTAAACGCCCTTCTGCTGGATGCCGTCGTTCTCCTCACTCCAGTACCCAACGTAGAGGCTGCCGTCGGCCCAGCGGAAGCTTCCGTTGCCTTTCGGGAAGCCGTCCTCCCACCCGCCGTCGTAGCGGTTGCCGTTGACCCAGACGAGGGTGCCGCGGCCGTGGATGACGCCGGCGCGCCACTCGCCGACGTACTCGTTGCCATTCTTCCAAGTATAGCGACCGTGGCCGTCCTGGAGGCCGGAGCGCCACTCGCCGTCGTAGTAGTCGCCGTTGGCGTAGGACTTCTTGCCCTGGCCGTGCTTCAGATTCATGGACCAGGAGCCGCGGTAGGTGTCCCCAAGGGAGCCGGTGTAGGTGCCGAAGCCATCCATGAAGCCGGACTTGAACTCGCCTTCGTAGGTGGCGCCGGAGGGCCAGCTGAACTTGCCTTTCCCCATGGTCTTGCCGTGGCGCCATTCGCCTTCGTACATGCAGCCGTCCGTCCATAGGTACTTGCCGGTGCCGTGGGGGAGGTTGTTGTGCCACTGGCCGGTGTAGAAGTCCCCGTTGGGGAGGAGGCGCTCGGCGTGGTGGAGGGTGGGGTCATCGAGATCATCGGCGTCGTCGACGTCGGCGGCGGTGGGGGAGGCCGACACGGGGGGGAGGACGAGGCTGCGCCGCCGCGCCGACGGCTGATGCTTCTGGTGCGTCCTCCGGACGGTGGACTCCCACGCCTTGATGCGTTGGATATCTTTGAACATTCTACTCTCCCTTCTTTTCTTCCTCCTTCTTCCGGCTTAACGGTGCAATTTTTTAACGTCTTTCTTTCACCAACACCAATGCTCGGTGTATCATTTCTGAGAGCCCGGCAAATGGGGAGGAGGAGAATGCGGATCGATATATCCAGGTACTTTAGATTTGGTGTTCTTCTTTTGGATCCTGTCGTTTGCTTTGTTTTTGTTCGAGATGTTGTTTTCTCCAGATGGAGATTGCAACGAGGGAGGAAGGGGATTCTGATGAGTCCCCATCTTTTTCGGGCTGGGTTCCGGATGGGGCTCCGACGAAGGATGGGAAACCCAACACCTGGAGGGAGGAACAACGGAGACATCCCCTTCTTTCTAGCCCCAGGCCTCTTCCTCCTCCTCCTCCTCCTCTTCTTACACAAATACGAGGCGTTATTCTCTTCTTATTTTAGGGATAATGGGTGTGGAGTTGTGGACAGCGGGGCACAGAGTCGTAGCGTTCGCTGAGAACAACGAGGCTTCATAGGTTTAAATTATATAACGGGCATCTTGAGAATCCCAGATGTCTCTTGATACTCGGGATGCCGGGGAATTGCCTGGTCCACCGTGGAAATAGAGGCCGGGCCCACCAAAAAGCTGAAATGAGAGATGAATTCCATAATCCAAATTCCCATGAAGAAAGAACGATGGCAGTGTCCACTCATAATTAAAATAGCCGGTGACAAAATAGCTAGCCAAAAATTATTATTTAATTTTTTTTTATCCGGCAAACTAAAAATTTAAATTCATTTAAATCTAATCATAAGCATTACAATCCATCCGTGGCTAGCCTCAATTGATCCATGCTGCAATGTGCCCTACTCTATATAGGTTATGGATCGGATCCATTTTTATACTATTTGTCACGACTTAAGACAATATCCAAAATAGCTAGTTGGAAAGTATTATTTAGATTTTTTGATCCTATATAAGTACCCAAAATCGATTTAGCAAATAATCGACGTAGGATTAAACATACACCCGTATGGATCCTTACACCGATACCGAAATTCTTCACTACCATTTTCCTAATAAAGCTTCGTCGGAATCGACCATCTATGTCAAGGACGGTGATAATGTATATGTAAAGTTATTTGCATGTTAACTTGTTATTATACCTATGAGCTACGAGTATAGATTTAGATATATATCACGTTGTCGTGTGCAAAATGCCAACTCCCCGGCAGGAAGAGGCAGAGATTTAGGCCAAAAGATTAAATAATCTTTGCCAATTAAGAAATTACTGCGAGTGCATCCAAACAAAGAGTGCCTAACTTTCCATGCGCACTTAAAGAGATGAACCGCCATGAGCATATTTGCCGTGACTAGTCCAAAAAAACCAGAATGTTAACCGTTGTCGAACTTGGATTAACGAGAAATAGAAGATAACATATATAAAATCACTATTGAATAAAAAATTCTATTTAATGATATAGGATATATCACTTTCGAATAAAACAGGTATTTCATGATTGATGATGCATATTTATATGTATATATCAATTTATTTGAGCTGTGCGAGATGGCGGACATAAGAATTCATGTTTTTTATCCTCATTTCGATATTATTTATTTGCTAATCTCTATCTACAATTTTTTTTATCTATATTGATGTTTCGGGGCTAATCTCTATCTATAATTTTTTTATTTATATTGATGTTTTGGGGTTTCTTCCTAGGCCTTGTATTTTTCGAAGCCACAGGATGTGCTTAGTCTCACATAGTCTGAAAACGGTGACCAATCAAATGAGTAGTTAGCACATCTCTAATACCAAATAAACAATGGAACCATGTAGCTGAATAATTTTTATTATTTACTTCATATGAAACTTGGCTAGATATAATAATTTGTAAAACTACTTATTGAATGATTTGCAAATGTATTTGCCTTAAGCAACCGTCTTAGCCGTCTAAAGGTTGGGCCGGCCCTGTCCATTCGGAGTCTCCTCCGCTCCTTGGCAATCCCCCAATCTTGCTCGCGTGGAAGATTTCTAATTTTCACGTACAACCTCCCTCATGCTATCTCATGAGCGGGAGGCCAGCATCGACATTAGACCTTACTGTGGGACTCGTTTGTAGAACAGAGAGTATAAATATTGGGCATCATAAACAAACTTGTCCAAGATTATCAAGATTCAACACTATTGAAGAGCAGAATTGATACAATATAGATAATGTTGATTTCCAATCAATTAAATGAAAGAAATAATACATCTTTACAGCATCAAAACTCAATATACAAAGTAGGATGCATCAATTACACCCACAACGCACCAAATCAAACTTGAATCACGAACAACATATGTGTCTATTGTCCAACTCCAGTCACTCGATGAGGAACTTGTGAGCCCACAGTCGGCATGGGAAAGCGGCACAAAGGGCAGAGGTGGCTCTTCTCCAACCATTTGCTGAGGCACGTCCGATGGAACTCGTGGGAGCATGGCATCGCCGTGACCTCCACCCCAGCCTCCAAATCCTCCAGGCAAATGACGCATGCCGATGCCGACTCATCTTCTTGAAAGCTTCTCGTCTCCAGCGCGTTGATCGAAGACTTCGACGCTGGAACGCCGCCGAACTCCCCTCGGCTGTCTGCACTCTCCTCCGAAGGAATCATCAAGATCTCGTTCGCCGGCTCATCAGCCTCTCCAAAGCCCCCGTCGGAAGAAAGAATCAAGGATTCATCCACCAACTCGGCGCCCCGGTAGAAGATCGACCACGGAAACCGAGCGACCATGCGGATACTAATGCCGACGTCCATCAAGAACCCACTACGGCCTTCAAGAACTGCGGCTCTGGCGGCATGCAAGGCGAACGAAGATATCTGGCGACTCCAGAACTCGACGTCGTGGTGATAGGGATGGCTGACGAAGGAGAGCATGTACCCCACTTGGGCCTGCCGGAGCTGGTGGCAGAAGAGGCGAGGGAGGGGGAAGAGGAACCCAAAGACATCCACTCGGTTCTGGACTGGCAAGATTTGGCTCCCCTGGTGGACGCGGGACCTCGAGACTTGGATCCGTACTTCCACCATGCGCTCTCCTATGGCTTGGCCTCCACCTTGGGAGAAGAAGGAGAAGGCCCTCAGGTTCAACGTTGTGTTGCCGTTCGACCACTCCATGGCCATGGGTGTGCGTGAGAGAGAGACAGAGAGAGCGTATGGCAGTGGGGATCAATGTTCTGAGGGTTGAGGAAGAACGGTGTCCTATTTATCGTTGGTTCAGCAACGTCCTAAAAGAATTAGGATTCGGGGAGGGAGAGGCGTTCAAATTCTGGGTAACGGTAAGAAAGACTCGGTAGGATAGGCTTCGGAGTTCTAATAGCTTTTGGATACGAAAACGGAGGATAAACAATGCCTCTTATCCTTGGATTATTCTGGTGAAATCTCGGCCGCTGGTGAGGCTTATGATCAAAGAAGGGAAGGGAAAAAGATCCAAAGGCCTTACCTTGGTTCCGACGAGGGCTCGGCCGCAATCTTCAGCGAGCACAGTGAACCTGATTCACGGTTTTCCAATAGGGGAAGAGAGCGAAAAGCGCGGTAGGCTATGGCAATTTCTAGGGAGGAAGAATTGGGGTTGGGGCCTTTAAAAAGGAATAGAGGCTAGGCTTTCTTAGCCTCCGGCAAAGTTGGAGGAGGAGGAGGAGGAGGACTCATCCTCCTTCCTTTGTGTTCGAGCAGGGATTGCCCTGTTTGGACAATGGGATTGGACCATCGGGCCTTCTATTTAGTGCCGGGTCGGGCCAAGAGGCTGGCCCATATATTCAACGTGAGGTTGGGCTTCACAGACACCCACACCTCCTTCCCCTCACCAACGTGCACATAACCATTTCCACCTCGACTACATTGGCTGGTGGTTCTACGATGCTTCAAACAATGAAGGTTATTTGAGAGGGGGGAAGGTGTATGACAATCAGGTTGATGAGAAGATGTTTTTCACAGCTGGAAGCCGTTGGTGACCATTAGGATTTCTCATTCTATAGTAATGCGCATTACCATGACAAAAGTGAGGTATTTGGAATTGAAGTTTATTTTGATCCGTAAAACTGTTATATTAAACATTTAATTTGGTATAAATTTAATACGTGTGTGTGTGTATATGGCTTAATGTAATAACTTTAACGAACTATAAGTTAATAAGAGGATAGAAAGAATATAAATATAGGACACCGTAAACAATTCTGTCGGAGATAATCAAAATTCGACACTATTGAAGAGCAGAATAGACACAGTACAGATAATGTTGAGAATTAATACATCTTTGCATCATCGAAACTCAACCAAAGGCTAATAGGCGAAGTAGGATCAATCAATTAGACCGCAATGTATCAAATCTAACATGAATCACCAAAACCTACGCAAACACAACATATGAGCAACTCATGCGTCCTCATTTGGCATGGGGAAGCGGCACAAAGGGCAGAAGTGGCTCTGCTCCAATCACTTGCTGAGGCACGTGTGATGGAACTCGTGAACGGAATAGGTCCTCCACCACCTCCTCGTAGCAAAGGATTGAAATATGTTGTTGTCAAAGTCATAGAATACTGATCAGGATGTGACTTAAGTTTCAAAAACAGCAAACCAAACAGCAAAAATACAGCTGGAAAACAATTGTCCTTCGATCTCTCCGAGCAGATATTGCCCTTTTTATGAAAAGAGCCTTGTAATGTTCCCAAAATGTAGACCTCGTAACCAAACCACAGCTCCAAAACTTAACTGTAACAAATGCTATGAAACTACAAACTATGGAAAATATTAATCTGCAGGCGCTTCCCAGAGTATAACAAATCCATATGAAGAACATTTGAACCTAAAAGGTAGTTTTGAGTTTGTTGGTTTTATCAGTATACCGTGGGAAGCTTCAGAAACCACTGTATCAGATCCAGTATGAGATGCATAATATACACTTTTATCATTTTCATCAAAGTTCTGCCCTGAAACTCTCAAGAACACCTCTTCCAAGGTTGTGACAGAGATACCATAACTCTCAATGCCAAAATTTCCCTCACTGTAACTGGAGTGACATTTTTCAGAGCTTAGATGTGGTCGTCTTATGCAACTGTCAATTTCTCGAAACATGTTCTCAAAGGAAGAAGATGATGTAAGCGGAAGTCTGAAGGAAATTTCTGTACCTACCTAAAGAAGCAGAAAATGAAATGCAAAAAGTTTCAGCAATAAAGAATAATTGAATGAACAACAGAAAAATAGGAGCAAAAAAATAGTAGGTTAACTTTAGTAAAAGTGGTTATCCAGGCTTTACAAGATAAAATGAACAACAAGCCTGCAATGAAAGCCAGATTATTAAAAAGATTAAAAACTATCTAAAACCATATTCCCCACATAGATCATTGAAATAAACATGATTTAGATGCAAGGACAGCAAAGTTGCTTTAGTACTCGTGGAATTAATTTCATGTCAAGTAAATAAATTGACCATAAATGTAAAACCTTGGTTATCTTTTTCCTTGTATTTCATGTCTTTATCTACACCTAGGTCAGCGAAGTGTGTGCTTTTCTCTAACCCAAAAAAAAGATCCAGATAATCTTGTCTTCAACTTCAAATCATTCATCATGCCTTACAGGTTATTCTTCTTGATCATTGCAGGTGAAATAAATGAAACCTCAATAACTGAAATCAGAAGAAAATGAAACAGAAGAGAGGAAGGTTTGTGAGGAAAACAAAGAATGGCGCCTTGCTACATACTGACCTAAAAATAATCCCTTTATTAGTATCAATTAGCACAACTGCTGAAGTAATGGAAATATAATTAAAAACCTCCTTTAGTGATAGGCCTTATTTAATTACATTTTGCAAACTATGGTGCCCAAATACATCTCACATGACATACGATATTGGAGCTCTTTTGAGCACCTAGTTCAACTGCTGCAAGCATCATGGAATATTATTGGAGCATTTGATATACTTAATGACTGAGACATAGTCCAGCAAAAGAGATACTTTGATCTCCTAGTATTAAATGAGAGGAGTCATAACTCATGTATCTCTCCTTTCCTTTTATTTGGTTGTTATTTGAAAAACTTTGGATGTAGCAGAACTGCAGATTGATTAAGAATGCTTTTTGAAATCATGTTTGAAAGTCTTGAGTCAATGGTCTATCTAGAAAGATGAACTGTGATTCTGTGAAGAATTTGGAGTTATTTTGTTTCAAAGAAACATCTTGGCCAGCTTTGGTCTCTTTCATCCCTCTAACTAGTCCCTTTGCTCCTCATCTTTTCCTTCTTTGGTTCCTTTCTTTAGGTTTTTTAAATTATCATATTGTTAGAAGACTTAAATCGAATTAGGGAATTTATTTTAGTATAAGGAGTCCAGATCCAATGGGAATTGGCTACCTCATGCTTCCTATTTTTCTCGTCCTCGGTGGCTTTGGAAATTGTGACTATCTTTTCTATATTGATTTTCCTTATTCTTGTAGGACAATTATCCATGGAGTCAATGTATTTATAGTGCCTAAAGAACATATATTCAATTGATCGATTTAATAAAATTGACCTAAACTCTAAATGTTTTTGAAGGTTTCAAACTGTCTAAAGTAAATATCCCATCTTTTACCTCTTTCTCATTTTCTGTTTCATTTGTTTCTGCTCAAAATACAATTGATAAGGGCTTTGGGTGTGGTCATCTTGACATCAAGTGTCCTTAGTGCATAACCGTCACATGCAATCAAAATGAAAAGTTTAAATCATAGACCTCAATTTGTATGCCATGGTTACAGGAGTTCTTCTTAACAAGCCAACTATCAAACCAGAGTTGCAAAGGAGGGTTGAGTTTGAAGCAAACTGGACAGGGAGATTGCTCAAAAGCTTGATCAGGTTAACAAGTTCCCTCTATCAACTCTTCAGGCCACAATAACTTAAGACTTCAAGCAACTTCAGAAGGACTGACAGGAACCAGCTTCAACATTAGTTATTATTGCTTAAGAGCCTATCAAACACATAATAGAGGATATGCAGGACCAATGCCTTTATGCAGAGGATGCTAAAGGTAAAAGGTTGTCATGACCAATGGTGCTTCATCAAGATGAATAACTGCAACCAGAGAGGTTTTCTTGTTTTCATCAAGTTATTATTATTAAGAAAATGAATGCATCAAGTGGTATAACAGGGTTTCAGTCTTTTCATGTGATGCCTCAACGAGAAGAATTTGTTTGAAGAATCCTTTTCTATTTGGTCCCATTGTTGTTAAAATCTTACAATTCATGATCCAGATCTTACGATCTGGACCAAAATGCCCCTAGATGATCCGATCCCATCCTTGGATCAGGATCAATGTAGGAACACAAGATTTAGATCCATATGACGTACTATATGATCCTTTTTGGATCAGAGGATCTAACTTGATTATGCTAATTAAAATCAAGGATGGATCAGATTTCAGTAATTAACATAACTTTGGGGCTCTCAAACTATTTGCCAACAATAACTCTTGGGTGGTAAAATTAGAAAGTCTATTATTGAAGCTCATAGAGTTGATAAAAAAAAAAGATTTTTTTTTGTATTTTTACAGCCACACATTAAAGTCTCGTCCTTGTTTTTCTAAAACATTCTATGTAAAACTATTGTTAAATTGATTGATAATATATAAATTTCTTGAATAACCAAACAAAGTATTGTTCCATAAGACATGCCATGCGCCTATATTAGTCGAAACTAGACTTTTTGAAATGTAAGGCTTTCTATTCATCATTCATCTATTTACAGTTGACTCATATCTCATATTTCCTTATATTTAAAAAAAAATCTGAAAGAAATCGAAAATCTCTTAGGAGTTATGATCCCATCCAATCTAGCCCCCTTTAGGGTTTATCACTCAATCCCAATCTTGATAACAATGTTTGGGCCCTTCAATCATGAGTGTTAAAGGTGAGCTTGCAAGTATCAGTCACAACTATTTGGCGTGTTAAAGTTATTTTAAGCAGTTCGCAGATAGTGTTCACAATTGATTAGAAAAAACCACTTGTCAAAACGTTTATAAAGGGGTGTCACTTAGATATTTATTACGAACAAGGTCCGCTGTACCGGTACCGGTTGGCGTACCGGTAGCAGCTCGGACCGGTATGTACCGGTTCCGTATCGGTCCGTACCGGTCCTGTACCGGTACGCCGGTTGTACCGGCCAGTTTTTCAATGACAAGCTCCCAGTACCGGATCCCACGCTGATCCGGTACCAGTCCCTATCCGGATCGGTTCGTATCGGCCCGTGGCCGGTACGGGCCGGTGCGGCATACCCTGTTTTATTTTCATGAAGAGTGATCCTCAAACATTACTTTGCAAACAACAGAACACGATCGAAATTCATATTTCATATTTTTGCTGCAGTTGATTCCAGATATCAGCAGTGGCATTTTGAGGTTCCCTACGGTGTCTGCTGTCACTATTTCTGACCAACTCTCCTTGAAAAAGAGAACTGAATTACTTAATTAAGTATTTTAAAGTATCAGTGCAGCTTCAGACTCAATATTTGGATTTTGAATATCCTCTAAAGCTCCAGAGCATGTCCGAAAAACATACAACATTCTGTTACACTTCAAGTGGCAATAAACCATGCAAAACAACTGCAGCATTATGATAAAGAATATGCAGTTGTTTCAAGTCATCAATTAGGCAAAAGATAATGCATGAACCAGTCAAATTAGAGAAAGTTGTAGTACTGCATGGATGCTGTCATTTAATTGATATTTTAGTTTCATAAGAGCATGTACATAGTGATCCGTATTTCTGTTCACAACACATACAGTGAAACATGGATAATTCTAAAGCATACTAGGAACAAATTTTTTACATTCTAAAATAAATATGTGGCCACAACAAGAGCAATCCAAATAAAAGAAATAAATCATTGATACTCTATGAATCATGGAAAGTTGGAAACAACAGTTTCAATCAAGATGCTCCTAATGTCCATAGTTATTTCGTAAAAGCAAGAAGAAGATCGGCAAGAGATATCTGCTAAAGACCAAAAACAGATCAGTGAAAGAGAAGTACATCAGATAAGCATGTAGCAGTTGAAACATGACGATGAACAATGTTCGCAGCCACAGAGACACCATGTGCAGCCTAAATAGAATATTATGAATATTAGATAGTAAACAAGAGTTAAATTTACATTAAAAAACTGAAAGATAAGCTAAGAAACAAACCTTCACCATTGTAAGGGTGTAACCAACCCCGTATTTATGCTTTAAGTAAAGGGAGCTGCCAAGAAAAAGAAATTATACAGCTAAGAAGGTAGTTAAAGGCACAAACCCAAAAAAATGTTGTGTAGAATATAAGGAGCTTGGTAATTGCTATGTATTAAAATTTCTGAATGTTATTGCTTGCATTACCTCTTGAAAGTAAGATTTGACCTAGATCCTTGTTCACATAAGGTGGTACACCCACCAAATTATAGAATAAAGACATTAACTACATTCAACACACGGATAAGAGTAAGTTGGAAGGACACAACCAAGATAAAGATACACCATGGAAATTAGTATCACTGGATAACTCAATATAGGCTCTATATGGTGGGAAGGCAAAACTATGGGACAGTTGAGGGAATTAGACCTTTCATGCTGAATGGATCACAATGTTGAGAAATAAAGAAGTGGACAATACATGGTAAGTAAAATATGATAAGGATGCTAAGGAGAAGATGTAGTTCAGATACTAAAGTTAAAATTAGAGTCCAATGGACAAGTTAAAGTAAATTGGGTTAAGAATAAGATTTTGGGATGTGTATTACTATGATGGTCTGGTCATATACAATGGAGGAAGCAAACATTGGTGCATACTGCATAGGATGACACATCATCGACAAAACAAACAGGAGTAACTCAAAGACTACTTAGATCGTGGTGGTCCACAACAATGTGAAGATGCTTTGCCTACAATAGGATCAGGCTCTCAGTATAAATGAATGGAAGAAGAGGAACCTCAGTCTAAACCCCAAGAAACAAGGTCCCAGCATACTAAGTGTGCAGTCATGCTAGTAACTTTGTGCAGGCAAACCAGAAAAATAACAGAATATCTATTATAGAGTACATTAAGTATGTCTTAGTGAGTTCACTTTTTCTTTAGCCTAACTATTCTATATCCATTAATCTCTCTTTGATCTCAAGCATAAAGAGGTGAATGAATAGACAGCGGATGTAGATAATTAGGATGCACTATATTGTAATAACTCAGGGTACAACCAAGAACATCCTCATCAAAGCCATCCATTAGTTCTTCTTCCTTAGCCTTGCACAAAATCTCCAGCAAAACCATCTGCTTCTGACCATCTCCATTTTAATTTTTTTCCAAGATTCTAGGTATCTACCAAACTGGTTGAATATAATACCTCAACGCTATCTTCTTTAAAGGAAAAGCTTAGTAGTTCTTGATAAAGTTGTTGACAGTAACTTACTACATAATCTTCCAGTAAGAATTTGAGTACCCATTGACAGATACAAAATTACAAATATCTGGCAGAGATATAGTAAGTTCCATATAATGTGGATCAGCAATCTTTTGAGGTTTTTCAACTATCAAAACAAAAGAAATCATGATGAAATTGAACCTAGATGCAACTGTCAGATGTCTATTGGAGAATAAAAACATATATAAAAAAACTTCCCCATAAGTCAATATTCCATGAATTTATTTACCGAAAGGCCAAAAAAAAATCAATTATATAATAATTAGAATATTAGATGAAGAGCATATCTTATTGCAATTATATAAATATATATGCTGATTAATCATCAAAAGTTTGAACAGGTGAGACCTTCCACAGCATCTCAAATGACCATTTGCCATGATAGCTATTCGATCACCTAGAACGTTGACTTCATCCTTGGAATGTGTTGTCAATAATATTATCCTTCCCTTCTTGATCTTCTTTATCAACTGCCATGTTGAACGCATTGAGTATGGATCCATACCACTGGTTGGTTCATCAAGGATGATAACCTGTGAATTGAGAACAAATTTTACATTTATGAAGTAACATGAAGAACAACATGGAAAGCAATTATTTTATCTTTACCGCACCTTGCTATTTCCAATAAGAGCAATACAAAGGGATAATTTCCTCTTCATTCCCCCAGAAAGTGCACCTACAATTGTGTCAACTTTGTCTACCAAACCCACCTGATCTCAATCCAATTAGTGACGAAAACATATAGGTTTGTTTCATAAAATTTCATAATGTCATGGTTGATTAATTATAACCATTATTCTTTTTCCACAATACCAATGCATGGAAATTGAATATTGTTTGTTAAGCGTGAGTACATTAGTTGTTTCCCGGTTGGTAACCTGAAAAGGCAATGGACTAAAGAAATGAAAAGGATGGAAAATTATGAAGTACCGATTAATATCTTCAGTTCATGTTATGATGCTCGTTTCTTGACTTATGTATATTTGGACATGTAGGACAATGACTATACTCTTGACAATCAACAAGCACATAACTACTAACAGCTAACAGTCTTTTTTCCTTATCGTGACAACACTCTCGAAGTAGTGCGAACATGGACTGGAGAGATATGCATGGTAGGAGGCAACTCCCTTGCTGGAGATGTTAGCCATCTAAAGACTTTAAGAATCATAACAACCAATAATGTCTTAATCTCTCTAAACTGAAGTTTGTCATAAAGAGTGTTTGGCTGATGCTTGAAAAGAAGGAATGGGAAATTTTTATTGGAATTAGTAGACCCAAGAAAAGGACATGCAGAAATTTGGGCATTCAAACTAAGAGGTGTGGAATCAACTATATATTAGCTCTAATTTTTTTTTTTCATAAATCACTGTTTGATTTTGAACAGTGGATCATTCAACAAACAATTGAAGCAAGTACACCAGGAAATCAAGCATTTGTCGAGATACAAGTTAGTTTATTGTAAAAGAACTTATAGAATCATCCGAGCAGTCAGTTTTAGCATGTGCAGAACTAGAAGAAGGACTGACAGGGATCAAGAATAAAAAAAAAATGTATACAAAAGCATCTCCCAGGTAGTTTACACATTAAGACCCACGTAACTCTTCATGCGAGATCCATTGCCAAGACATACTTATAAGCAATTTGAGGAACAGTTTAAAATAATTAATTAATTCAATGTACAATAACAATAACTTTTTTTTACCTTTTTCAATGGATAAATAGTAATTTTCCTAGAAACTCGGGATAAGTGTTAGATATATGATATCTTAGCAAGGATGAACGCTCTCGGTTTCTTTCTAAAGTTCTAGTAAATTTAACCTTTTACTTTTTTTTCTTCAAAGATTTATAAGAAAAGGAACATGACCAAGGACTTTGCCGCTATTTATAAAGCTACGGAGGAGCCTGGGATGAACCTATATATCTCTTGCAAGATGGGCATCTCTTCCATGGAAATTATCACTTGATTTTCAAAATAACACTCCCGGCAGGGGCGATAGAGCCGTCTAATTTGGCATGAATTTAATATATATTAATCACTTCAATGAATTATAAGTAAATAATAGAATAGAAAGAGTATAAATATTGGGCATCATAAACAAACATGTCCAAGATTATCAAAATTCAACACTATTGAAGAGCAGAATAGACACAGTATAGATAATGTTGATTTCCAATCAATTAAATGAGAAAAATAATACATCTTTACAGTATCAAAACTCAATATACAAAGCAGGATGCATCAATTACACCCACAACGCACCAAATCAAACATGAATCATGAACAACATACGTGTCTATTGTCCAACTCCAGTCGCTCGATGAGGAACTCGTGAGCCCACAGTCGGCATGGGAAAGCGGCACAAAGGGCAGAGGTGGCTCTTCTCCAACCATTTGCCGAGGCACGTCCGATGGAACTCGTGGGAGCATGGCATCGCCGTGACCTCCACCCCAACCTCCAAATCCTCACCAAAAGAAAGGACTCTTAACATAGATTATGAGAGGAGTTCTCAGTTAAAGAGAAGAAATTTAAGGGAGGAAAATCTATTATTTTTGCAAATACTAAACATGACAGATAGGTATAGTAATGCATGGCATGCTTACTGAACCTTCCCACTACATTGCAAGTTTATATTCTTTTTATATTTTTAAAATCATTATGTGCATGAAGAATATCACATGGAAGACCAATCCACATTTACATAAGACTCCAAGCGTTACTCTTATAAAATGTGTGGTGATCTGTCCCAATGTTTTTCTCAAAAAAAAAAAAAAAGGAATCCAAGTGTAGCTGCCGGATGCATGGATCTGTTGTTGCATGGACATGGACATAGGAGTCTATGGAATCCGAGTACCATAGACTCTACCATGGTTGTAAAAAAGTGGGTCTATAAAGCCATAATCCAACTCTTGATACATGATTTTTGTTTTCCAGTTTGGTGGATTCATAACTTGAACAACTGTCAGATCCATTCTTCCCAGATCACACAAACTAAAAAATCAGTCGTTGTCTATAAAAAGACATAACCTAAAACTAGATGCAGACTAAAGGAAAGGATGACAAAAATATGAAAATGGTAAAGATATATCATATTTTTCAAAAATTCACAATGAAACGAAGAAGTGTTATCTAGGACTGTCTTGTTCTATATTGTTTAGCTGTCTCATTTTCTGTGTCTTATTTGTGGGTTTAGGGCTGAATGAGGCCTGCAACCATGAAGTCATCCATCATTGTGGTGTGTTGAGGGGGCCCTACCCTGTTTTTCCATGCAATCATTTTATACCTAATGAAACAATTGGTGGCGTAAGCCACCATTTTGCAAAAAGATAATTTCCCAATATAAACAAAACTAGAGATCAAAAGGAGTTAATTAGTTAGCAGAGCATTTATATTTCTCTTTCCATGCATCATTTGCTGGGGCCACAACCAAAACCTCCATAGAAGCCAGAGATTACAGCAGAGAAAGCAGGATACCTGATCCCAAGCTGGAGATTGAGCATGAGGTCATAATTCTTGTGCCCCTTGGAGATAGTCTCCCCCTGCTTCTTCACCTCCGGTGGCGGCCACTTTATTGGCAACCACCTCCCCGTTCCCGTCGACTCCGTTTCCTCCAGGCTAAGCCCTCCCATGAAGTCATTAGCCCCGTCGCTGGACGCCCCTCTCCCCCTGGCCACACTACCTTCCTCTGCATCACAATTGTAATCCCCATCCGCCTCCCAACTGCCGGCAGCGCCGATGATGCTATTGTTGTGCCCATTAGTCCTCTTGGGCGTCTCACCGGTCCCGGCCGTGTCGGCCGACGCCCGCCTTCTCGGCCGGCCGTCGTTCGACTTGGACTGCCTCCATACGGCCTGCTTCTGTAGGAAATTCTCCTCCATTCCCAACCAGTTCGGCGTCTTCTGCGACGGGAGAATCGACACCGTCTCGCCCGGGCAAACCTTGCAATCGCCGAGGTCGGCCGCAAACGCAGCATGAGGATCCCGAGCCGTCGGCGAAGTGGCGGCGGGCGACGGGTAGTAAACGCCCTTCTGCTGGATGCCGTCGTTCTCCTCACTCCAGTACCCAACGTAGAGGCTGCCGTCGGCCCAGCGGAAGCTTCCGTTGCCTTTCGGGAAGCCGTCCTCCCACCCGCCGTCGTAGCGGTTGCCGTTGACCCAGACGAGGGTGCCGCGGCCGTGGATGACGCCGGCGCGCCACTCGCCGACGTACTCGTTGCCATTCTTCCAAGTATAGCGACCGTGGCCGTCCTGGAGGCCGGAGCGCCACTCGCCGTCGTAGTAGTCGCCGTTGGCGTAGGACTTCTTGCCCTGGCCGTGCTTCAGATTCATGGACCAGGAGCCGCGGTAGGTGTCCCCAAGGGAGCCGGTGTAGGTGCCGAAGCCATCCATGAAGCCGGACTTGAACTCGCCTTCGTAGGTGGCGCCGGAGGGCCAGCTGAACTTGCCTTTCCCCATGGTCTTGCCGTGGCGCCATTCGCCTTCGTACATGCAGCCGTCCGTCCATAGGTACTTGCCGGTGCCGTGGGGGAGGTTGTTGTGCCACTGGCCGGTGTAGAAGTCCCCGTTGGGGAGGAGGCGCTCGGCGTGGTGGAGGGTGGGGTCATCGAGATCATCGGCGTCGTCGACGTCGGCGGCGGTGGGGGAGGCCGACACGGGGGGGAGGACGAGGCTGCGCCGCCGCGCCGACGGCTGATGCTTCTGGTGCGTCCTCCGGACGGTGGACTCCCACGCCTTGATGCGTTGGATATCTTTGAACATTCTACTCTCCCTTCTTTTCTTCCTCCTTCTTCCGGCTTAACGGTGCAATTTTTTAACGTCTTTCTTTCACCAACACCAATGCTCGGTGTATCATTTCTGAGAGCCCGGCAAATGGGGAGGAGGAGAATGCGGATCGATATATCCAGGTACTTTAGATTTGGTGTTCTTCTTTTGGATCCTGTCGTTTGCTTTGTTTTTGTTCGAGATGTTGTTTTCTCCAGATGGAGATTGCAACGAGGGAGGAAGGGGATTCTGATGAGTCCCCATCTTTTTCGGGCTGGGTTCCGGATGGGGCTCCGACGAAGGATGGGAAACCCAACACCTGGAGGGAGGAACAACGGAGACATCCCCTTCTTTCTAGCCCCAGGCCTCTTCCTCCTCCTCCTCCTCCTCTTCTTACACAAATACGAGGCGTTATTCTCTTCTTATTTTAGGGATAATGGGTGTGGAGTTGTGGACAGCGGGGCACAGAGTCGTAGCGTTCGCTGAGAACAACGAGGCTTCATAGGTTTAAATTATATAACGGGCATCTTGAGAATCCCAGATGTCTCTTGATACTCGGGATGCCGGGGAATTGCCTGGTCCACCGTGGAAATAGAGGCCGGGCCCACCAAAAAGCTGAAATGAGAGATGAATTCCATAATCCAAATTCCCATGAAGAAAGAACGATGGCAGTGTCCACTCATAATTAAAATAGCCGGTGACAAAATAGCTGGCCAAAAATTATTATTTAATTTTTTTTTAATTCGGCAAACTAAAAATTTAAATTCATTTAAATCTAATCATAAGCATTACAATCCATCCGTGGCTAGCCTCAATTGATCCATGCTGCAATGTGCCCTACTCTATATAGGTTATGGATCGGATCCATTTTTATACTATTTGTCACGACTCAAGACAATATCCAAAATAGCTGGTTGGAAAGTATTATTTAGATTTTTTGATCCTATATAAGTACCTAAAATTTATTTAGCAAATAATCGACGTAGGATTAAACATACACCCGTATGGATCCTTACACCGATACCGAAATTCTTCACTACCATTTTCCTAATAAAGCTTCGTCGGAATCGACCATCTATGTCAAGGACGGTGATAATGTATATGTAAAGTTATTTGCATGTTAACTTGTTATTATACCTATGATACGAGTATAGATTTAGATATATATCACGTTGTCGTGTGCAAAATGCCAACTCCCCGGCAGGAAGAGGCAGGGATTCAGGCCAAAAGATTAAATAATCTTTGCCAATTAAGAAATTACTGTGAGTGCATCCAAACAAAGAGTGCCTAACTTTCCATGCGCACTTAAAGAGATGAACCGCCATGAGCATATTTGCCGTGACTAGTCCAAAAAAACAAGAATGTTAACCGTTGTCGAACTTGGATTAACGAGAAATAGAAGATAACATATATAAAATCACAATTGAATAAAAAATTCTATTTAATGATATATGATATATCACTTTCGAATAAAACAGGTATTTCATGATTGATGATGCATATTTATATGTATATATCAATTTATTTGAGCTGTGCGAGATGGCGGACATAAGAATTCATGATTTTTATCCTCATTTCCATATTATTTATTTGCTAATCTCTATCTATAATTTTTGTATTTATATTGATGTTTTGGGGTTTCTTCCTAGGCCGTTAACTGTTGTATTTTTCGAAGCCACAGGATGTGCTTAGTCTCAGATAGTCTGAAAACGGTGACCAATCAAATGAGTAGTTAGCACATCTCTAATACCAAATAAACAATGGAACCATGTAGCTGAATAATTTTTATTATTTACTTCATATGAAACTTGGCTAGATATAATAATTTGTAAAACTACTTATTGAATGATTTGCAAATGTATTTGCCTTAAGCAACCGTCTTAGTCGTCTAAAGGTTGGGCCGGCCCTGTCCATTCGGAGTCTCCTCCGCTCTTTGGCAATCCCCCAATCTTGCTCGCCTGGAAGATTTCTAATTTTCACGTATAACCTCCCTCATGCTATCTCATGAGCGGGAGGCCAACATCGACATTAGACCTTACTGTGGGACTCGTTTGTAGAACAGAGAGTATAAATATTGGGCATCATAAACAAACTTGTCCAAGATTATCAAAATTCAACACTATTGAAGAGCAGAATTGATACAATATAGATAATGTTGATATCCAATCAATTAAATGAAAGAAATAATACATCTTTACGGCATCAAAACTCAATATACAAAGTAGGATGCATCAATTACACCCACAACGCACCAAATCAAACATGAATCACGAACAACATATGTGTCTATTGTCCAACTCCAGTCACTCGATGAGGAACTTGTGAGCCCACAGTCGGCATGGGAAAGCGGCACAAAGGGCAGAGGTGGCTCTTCTCCAACCATTTGCTGAGGCACGTCCGATGGAACTCGTGGGAGCATGGCATCGCCGTGACCTCCACCCCAGCCTCCAAATCCTCCAGGCAAATGACGCATGCCGATGCCGACTGATCTTCTTGAAAGCTTCTCGTCTCCAGCGCGTTGATCGAAGACTTCGACGCTGGAACGCCGCCGAACTCCCCTCGGCTGTCTGCACTCTCCTCCGAAGGAATCATCAAGATCTCGTTCGCCGGCTCATCAGCCTCTCCAAAGCCCCCGTCGGAAGAAAGAATCAAGGATTCATCCACCAACTCGGCGCCCCGGTAGAAGATCGACCACGGAAACCGAGCGACCATGCGGATACTAATGCCGACGTCCATCAAGAACCCACTACGGCCTTCAAGAACTGCGGCTCTGGCGGCATGCAAGGCGAACGAAGATATCTGGCGACTCCAGAACTCGACGTCGTGGTGATAGGGATGGCTGACGAAGGAGAGCATGTACCCCACTTGGGCCTGCCGGAGCTGGTGGCAGAAGAGGCGAGGGAGGGGGAAGAGGAACCCAAAGACATCCACTCGGTTCTGGACTGGCAAGATTTGGCTCCCCTGGTGGACGCGGGACCTCGAGACTTGGATCCGTACTTCCACCATGCGCTCTCCTATGGCTTGGCCTCCACCTTGGGAGAAGAAGGAGAAGGCCCTCAGGTTCAACGTTGTGTTGCCGTTCGACCACTCCATGGCCATGGGTGTGCGTGAGAGAGAGACAGAGAGAGCGTATGGCAGTGGGGATCAATGTTCTGAGGGTTGAGGAAGAACGGTGTCCTATTTATCGTTGGTTCAGCAACGTCCTAAAAGAATTAGGATTCGGGGAGGGAGAGGCGTTCAAATTCTGGGTAACGGTAAGAAAGACTCGGTAGGATAGGCTTCGGAGTTCTAATAGCTTTTGGATACGAAAACGGAGGATAAACAATGCCTCTTATCCTTGGATTATTCTGGTGAAATCTCGGCCGCTGGTGAGGCTTATGATCAAAGAAGGGAAGGGAAAAAGATCCAAAGGCCTTACCTTGGTTCCGACGAGGGCTCGGCCGCAATCTTCAGCGAGCACAGTGAACCTGATTCACGGTTTTCCAATAGGGGAAGAGAGCGAAAAGCGCGGTAGGCTATGGCAATTTCTAGGGAGGAAGAATTGGGGTTGGGGCCTTTAAAAAGGAATAGAGGCTAGGCTTTCTTAGCCTCCGGCAAAGTTGGAGGAGGAGGAGGAGGAGGACTCATCCTCCTTCCTTTGTGTTCGAGCAGGGATTGCCCTGTTTGGACAATGGGATTGGACCATCGGGCCTTCTATTTAGTGCCGGGTCGGGCCAAGAGGCTGGCCCATATATTCAACGTGAGGTTGGGCTTCACAGACACCCACACCTCCTTCCCCTCACCAACGTGCACATAACCATTTCCACCTCGACTACATTGGCTGGTGGTTCTACGATGCTTCAAACAATGAAGGTTATTTGAGAGGGGGGAAGGTGTATGACAATCAGGTTGATGAGAAGATGTTTTTCACAGCTGGAAGCCGTTGGTGACCATTAGGATTTCTCATTCTATAGTAATGCGCATTACCATGACAAAAGTGAGGTATTTGGAATTGAAGTTTATTTTGATCCGTAAAACTGTTATATTAAACATTTAATTTGGTATAAATTTAATACGTGTGTGTGTGTGTGTGTGTATGGCTTAATGTAATAACTTTAACGAACTATAAGTTAATAAGAGGATAGAAAGAATATAAATATAGGACACCATAAACAATTCTGTCGGAGATAATCAAAATTCGACACTATTGAAGAGCAGAATATACACAGTACAGATAATGTTGAGAATTAATACATCTTTACATCATCAAAACTCAACCAAAGGCTAATAGGCAAAATAGGATCGATCAATTAGACCGCAATGTATCAAATCTAACATGAATCACTAGAACCTACGCAAACACAACATATGAGCAACTCATGCGTCCTCATTTGGCATGGGGAAGCGGCACAAAGGGCAGAAGTGGCTCTGCTCCAATCACTTGCTGAGGCACGTGCGATGGAACTCATGAACGGAATAGGTCCTCCACCACCTCCTCGTAGCAAAGGATTGAAATATGTTGTTGTCAAAGTCATAGAATACTGATCAGGATGTGACTTAAGTTTCAAAAACAGCAAACCAAACAGCAAAAATACAGCTGGAAAACAATTGTCCTTCGATCTCTCCGAGCAGATATTGCCCTTTTTATGAAAAGAGCCTTGTAATGTTCCCAAAATGTAGACCTCGTAACTAAACCACAGCTCCAAAACTTAACTGTAACAAATGCTATGAAACTACAAACTGTGGAAAATATTAATCTGCAGGCGCTTCCCAGAGTATAACAAATCCATATGAAGAACATTTGAACCTAAAAGGTAGTTTTGAGTTTGTTGGTTTTATCAGTGTACCGTGGGAAGCTTCAGAAACCACTGTATCAGATCCAGTATGAGATGCATAATATACACTTTTATCATTTTCATCAAAGTTCTGCCCTGAAACTCTCAAGAACACCTCTTCCAAAGTTGTGACAGAGATACCATAACTCTCAATGCCAAAATTTCCCTCACTGTAACTGGAGTGACATTTTTCAGAGCTTAGATGTGGTCGTCTTATGCAACTGTCAATTTCTCGAAACATGTTCTCAAAGGAAGAAGATGATGTAAGCGGAAGTCTGAAGGAAATTTCTGTACCTACCTAAAGAAGCAGAAAATGAAATGCAAAAAGTTTCAGCAATAAAGAATAATTGAATGAACAACAGAAAAATAGGAGCAAGAAAATAGTAGGTTAACTTTAGTAAAAGTGGTTATCCAGGCTTTACAAGATAAAATGAACAACAAGCCTGCAATGAAAGCCAGATTATTAAAAAGATTAAAAACTATCTAAAACCATATTCCCCACATAGATCATTGAAATAAACATGATTTAGATGCAAGGACAGCAAAGTTGCTTTAGTACTCGTGGAATTAATTTCATGTCAAGTAAATAAATTGACCATAAATGTAAAACCTTGGTTATCTTTTTCCTTGTATTTCATGTCTTTATCTACACCTAGGTCAGCGAAGTGTGTGCTTTTCTCTAACCCAAAAAAAAGATGCAGATAATCTTGTCTTCAACTTCAAATCATTCATCATGCCTTACAGGTTATTCTTCTTGATCATTGCAGGTGCAATAAATGAAACCTCAATAACTGAAATCAGAAGAAAATGAAACAGAAGAGAGGAAGGTTTGTGAGGAAAACAAAGAATGGCGCCTTGCTACATACTGACCTAAAAATAATCCTTTTATTAGTATCAATTAGCACAACTGCTGAAGTAATGGAAATATAATTAAAAACCTCCTTTAGTGATAGGCCTTATTTAATTACATTTTGCAAACTATGGCGCCCAAATACATCTCACATGACATACGATATTGGAGCTCTTTTGAGCACCTAGTTCAACTGCTGCAAGCATCATGGAATATTATTGGAGCATTTGATATACTTAATGACTGAGACATAGTCCAGCAAAAGAGATACTTTGATCTCCTAGTATTAAATGAGAGGATTCATAACTCATGTATCTCTCCTTTCCTTTTATTTGGTTGTTATTTGAAAAACTTTGGATGTAGCAGAACTGCAGATTGATTAAGAATGCTTTTTGAAATCATGTTTGAAAGTCTTGAGTCAATGGTCTATCTAGAAAGGTGAACTGTGATTCTGTGAAGAATTTGGAGTTATTTTGTTTCAAAGAAACATCTTGGCCAGGTTTGGTCTCTTTCATCCCTCTAACGAGTCCCTTTGCTCCTCATCTTTTCCTTCTTTGGTTCCTTTCTTTAGGTTTTTTAAATTATCATATTGTTAGAAGACTTAAATCGAATTAGGGAATTTATTTTAGTATAAGGAGTCCAGATCCAATGGGAATTGGCTACCTCATGCTTCCTATTTTTCTCATCCTCGGTGGCTTTGGAAATTGTGACTATCTTTTCTATATTGATTTTCCTTATTCTTGTAGGACAATTATCCATGGAGTCAATGTATTTATAGTGCCTAAAGAACATATATTCAATTGATCGATTTAATAAAATTGACCTAAACTCTAAATGTTTTTGAAGGTTTCAAACTGTCTAAAGTAAATATCCCATCTTTTACCTCTTTCTCATTTTCTGTTTCATCTGTTTCTGCTCAAAATACAATTGATAAGGGCTTTGGGTGTGGTCATCTTGACATCAAGTGTCCTTAGTGCATAACCGTCACATGCAATCAAAATGAAAAGTTTAAATCATAGACCTCAATTTGTATGCCATGGTTACAGGAGTTCTTCTTAACAAGCCAACTATCAAACCAGAGTTGCAAAGGAGGGTTGAGTTTGAAGCCAACTCGACAGGGAGATTGCTCAAAAGCTTGATCAGGTTAACAAGTTCCCTCTATCAACTCTTCAGGCCACAATAACTTAAGACTTCAAGCAACTTCAGAAGGACTGACAGGAACCAGCTTCAACATTAGTTATTATTGCTTAAGAGCCTATCAAACACATAATAGAGGATATGCAGGACCAATGCCTTTATGCAGAGGATGCTAAAGGTAAAAGGTTGTCATGACCAATGGTGCTTCATCAAGATGAATAACTGCAACCAGAGAGGTTTTCTTGTTTTCATCAAGTTATTATTATTAAGAAAATGAATGCATCAAGTGGTATAATAGGGTTTCAGTCTTTTCATGTGATGCCTCAACGAGAAGAATTTGTTTGAAGAATCCTTTTCTATTTGGTTCCATTGTTGTTAAAATCTTACAATTCATGATCCAGATCTTACGATCTGGACCAAAATGCCCCTAGATGATCCGATCCCATCCTTGGATCAGGATCAATGTAGGAACACAAGATTTAGATCCATATGACGTACTATATGATCCTCTTTGGATCAGAGGATCTAACTTGATTATGCTAATTAAAATCAAGGATGGATCAGTTTTCAGTAATTAACATAACTTTGGGGCTCTCAAACTATTTGCCAACAAAAACTCTTGGGTGGTAAAATTAGAAAGTCTATTATTGAAGCTCATAGAGTTGATAAAAAAAAAAAGATTTTTTTTGTATTTTTACAGCCACACATTAAAGTCTCGTCCTTGTTTTTCTAAAACATTCTATGTAAAACTATTGTTAAATTGATTGATAATATATAAATTTCTTGAATAACCAAACAAAGTATTGTTCCATAAGACATGCTATGCGCCTATATTAGTCGAAACTAGACTTTTTGAAATGTAAGGCTTTCTATTAATCATTCATCTATTTACAGTTGACTCATATCTCATATTTCCTTATATTTAAAAAAAAATCTGAAAGAAATCGAAAATCTCTTAGGAGTTATGATCCCATCCAATCTAGCCCCCTTTAGGGTTTATCACTCAATCTCAATCTTGATAACAATGTTTGGGCCCTTCAATCATGAGTGTTAAAGGTGAGCTTGCAAATATCAGTCACAACTATTTGGCGTGTTAAAGTTATTTTAAGCAGTTTGCAGATAGTGTTCACAATTGATTAGAAAAAACCACTAGTCAAAACGTTTATAAAGGGGTGTCACTTAGATATTTATTATGAACAAGGTCCGCTGTATCGGTACCGGTTGGCGTACCGGTAGCGGCTCGGACCGGTACGTACCGATCCCGTATCGGTACGTACCGGTCCCGTATCGGTACGTACCGGTCCCGTATCGGTCCGTACCGGTCCCGTACCGGTACGGCAGTTGTACCGGCCAGTTTTTCAATGACAAGCTCCCAGTACCGGATCCCACGCTGATCCGGTACCAGTGCCTATCCGGACCGGTTCGTATCGGCCCGTGGCCGGTACGGCATACCCTGGTTGTGAGTTTTATTTTCATGAAGAGTGATCCTCAAACATTACTTTGCAAACAACAGAATACAATCGAAATTCATATTTCATATTTTTGCTGCAGTTGATTCCAGATATCAGCAGTGGCATTTTGAGGTTCCCTACGGTGTCCGCTGTCACTATTTCTGACCAACTCTCCTTGAAAAAGAGAACTGAATTACTTAATTAACTATTTTAAAGTATCAGTGCAGCTTCAGACTCAATATTTGGATTTTGAATATCCTCTAAAGCTCCAGAGCATGTCCGAAAAACATACAACATTCTGTTACACTTCAAGTGGCAATAAACCATGCAAAACAACTATAGCATTATGATAAAGAATATGCAGTTGTTTCAAGTCATCAACTAGGCAAAAGATAACGCATGAACTAGTCAAATTAGAGAAAGTTGTAGTACTGCATGGATGCTGTCATTTAATTGATATTTTAGTTTCATAAGAGCATGTACATAGTGATCCGTATTTCTGTTCACAACACATACAGTGAAACATGGATAATTCTAAAGCATACTAGGAACAAATTTTTTACATTCTAAAATAAATATGTGGCCACAACAAGAGCAATCCAAATAAAAGAAATAAATCATTGATACTCTATGAATCATGGAAAGTTGGAAACAACAGTTTCAATCAAGATGCTCCTAATGTCCATAGTTATTTCGTAAAAGCAAGAAGAAGATCGGCAAGAGATATCTGCTAAAGACCAAAAACAGATCAATGAAAGAGAAGTACATCAGATAAGCATGTAGCAGTTGGAACATGACGATGAACAATATCCACAGCCACAGAGACACCATGTGCAGCCTAAATAGAATATTA
Organism: Phoenix dactylifera; assembly: GCF_051530095.1. Lineage (NCBI taxonomy): Eukaryota > Viridiplantae > Streptophyta > Magnoliopsida > Arecales > Arecaceae > Phoenix > Phoenix dactylifera. The sequence goes on from NC_143197.1 coordinate 24,414,198, forward strand.
TGAATATTAGATAGTAAACAAGAGTTAAATTTACATTAAAAAACTGAAAGATAAGCTAAGAAACAAACCTTTACCATTGTAAGGGTGTAACCAACCCCGTATTTATGCTTTAAGTAAAGGGAGCTGCCAAGAAAAAGAAATTATACAGCTAAGAAGGTAGTTAAAGGCACAAACTCAAAAAAATGTTGTGTAGAATATAAGGAGCTTGGTAATTGCTATGTATTAAAATTTCTGAATGTTATTGCTTGCATTACCTCTTGAAAGCAAGATTTGACCTAGATCCTTGTTCACATAAGGTGGTACACCCACCAAATTACAGAATAAAGACATTAACTACATTCAACACACGGATAAGAGTAAGTTGGAAGGACACAACCAAGATAAAGATACACCATGGAAATCAGTATCACTGGATAACTCAATATAGGCTCTATATGGTGGGAAGGCAAAACTATGGGACAGTTGAGGGAATTAGACCTTTCATGCTGAATGGATCACAATGTTGAGAAATAAAGAAGTGGACAATACATGGTAAGTAAAATATGATAAGGATGCTAAGGAGAAGATGTAGTTCAGATACTAAAGTTAAAATTAGAGTCCAATGGATAAGTTAAAGTAAATTGGGTTAAGAATAAGATTTTGGGATGTGTATTACTATGATGGTCTGGTCATATACAATGGAGGAAGCAAACATTGGTGCATACTGCATAGGATGACACATCATCGAGAAAACAAACAGGAGTAACTCAAAGACTACTTAGATCGTGGTGGTCCACAACAATGTGAAGATGCTTTGCCTACAATAGGATCAGGCTCTCAGTATAAATGAATGGAAGAAGAGGAACCTCAGTCTAAACCCCAAGAAACAAGGTCCCAGCATACTAAGTGTGCAGTCATGCTAGTAACTTTGTGCAGGCAAACCAGAAAAATAACATAATATCTATTACAGAGTACATTAAGTATGTCTTAGTGAGTTCACTTTTTCTTTAGCCTAACTATTCTAAATCCATTAATCTCTCTTTGATCTCAAGCATAAAGAGGTGAATGAATAGACAGCGGATGTAGATAATTAGGATGCACTATATTGTAATAACTCAGGGTACAACCAAGAACATCCTCATCAAAGCCATCCATTAGTTCTTCTTCCTTAGCCTTGCACAAAATCTCCAGCAAAACCATCTGCTTCTGACCATCTTCATTTTAATTTTTTTCCAAGATTCTAGGTATCTACCAAACTGGTTGAATATAATACCTCAACGCTATCGTCTTTAAAGGAAAAGCTTAGTAGTTCTTGATAAAGTTGTTGACAGTAACTTACTACATAATCTTTCAGTAAGAATTTGAGTACCCATTGACAGATACAAAATTACAAATATCTGGCAGAGATATAGTAAGTTCCATATAATGTAGATCAGCAATCTTTTGAGGTTTTTCAACTATCAAAACAAAAGGAATCATGATGAAATTGAACCTAGATGCAACTGTCAGATGTCTATTTGAGAATAAAAACATATATAAAAGAACTTCCCCATAAGTCAATATTCCATGAATTTATTTACCGAAAGGCCAAAAAAAAATCAATTATATAATAATTAGAATATTAGATGAAGAGCATATCTTATTGCAATTATATAAATATATATGCTGATTAATCATCAAAAGTTTGAACAGGTGAGACCTTCCACAGCATCTCAAATGACCATTTGCCATGATAGCTATTCGATCACCTAGAACGTTGGCTTCATCCATGGAATGTGCTGTCAATAATATTATCCTTCCCTTCTTGATCTTCTTTATCAACTGCCATGTTGAACGCATTGAGTATGGATCCATACCACTGGTTGGTTCATCAAGGATGATAACCTGTGAATTGAGAACAAATTTTACATTTATGAAGTAACATGAAGAACAATATGGAAAGCAATTATTTTATCTTTACCGCACCTTGCTATTTCCAATAAGAGCAATACCAAGGGATAATTTCCTCTTCATTCCCCCAGAAAGTGCATCTACAATTGTGACAACTTTGTCTGCCAAACCCACCTGATCTCAATCCAATTAGTGACGAAAACATATAGGTTTGTTTCATAAAATTTCATAATGTCATGGTTGATTAATTATAACCATTATTCTTTTTCCACAATGCCAATGCATGGAAATTGAATGTTGTTTGTTAAGCGTGAGTACATTAGTTGTTTCCCGGTTGGTAACCTGAAAAGGCAATGGACTAAAGAAATGAAAAGGATGGAAAATTATGAAGTACCGATTAATACCTTCAGTTCATGTTATGATGCTCGTTTCTTGACTTATGTATATTTGGACATGTATGACAATGACTATACTCTTGACAATCAACAAGCACATAACTACTAACAGCTAACAGTCTTTTTTCCTTATCGTGACAACACTCTTGAAGTAGTGCGAACATGGACTGGAGAGATATGCATGGTAGGAGGCAACTCCCTTGCTGGAGATGTTAGCCATCTAAAGACTTTAAGAATCATAACAACCAATAATGTCTTAATCTCGCTAAACTGAAGTTTGTCATAAAGAGTGTTTGGCTGATGCTTGAAAAGAAGGAATTGGAAATTTTTATTGGAATTAGTAGACCCAAGAAAAGGACATGCAGAAATTTGGGCATTCAAACTAAGAGGTGTGGAATCAACTATATATTAGCTCTATTTTTTTTTTCATAAATCACTGTTTGATTTTGAACAGTGGATCATTCAACAAACAATTGAAGCAAGTACACCAGGAAATCAAGCATTTGTCGAGATACAAGTTAGTTTATTGTAAAAGAACTTATAGAATCATCCGAGCAGTCAGTTTTAGCATGTGCAGAACTAGAAGGACTGACGGGGATCAAGAATAAAAAAAAAAAATGTATACAAAAGCATCTCCCAGGTAGTTTACACATTAAGACCCACGTAACTCTTCATGCGAGATCCATTGCCAAGACATACTTATAAGCAATTTGAGGAACAGGTTAAAATAATTAATTAATTCAATATACAATAACAATAACTTTTTTTTACCTTTTTCAATGGATAAATAGTAATTTTCATAGAAACTCGGGATAAGTGTTAGATATATGATATCTTAGCAAGGATGAACGCTCTCGGTTTCTTTCTAAAGTTCTAGTAAATTTAACCTTTTACTTTTTTTCTTCAAAGATTTATAAGAAAAGGAACATGACCAAGGACTTTGCCGCTATTTATAAAGCTACGGAGGAGCCTGGGATGAACCTATATATCTCTTGCAAGATAGGCATCTCTTCCATGGAAATTATCACTTGATGTTCAAAATAACACTCCCGGCAGGGGCGATAGAGCCGTCTAATTTGGCATGAATTTAATATATATTAATCACTTCAATGAATTATAAGTAAATAATAGAACAGAAAGAGTATAAATATTGGGCATCATAAACAAACCTGTCCAAGATTATCAAAATTCAACACTATTGAAGAGCAGAATAGACACAGTATAGATAATGTTGATTTCCAATCAATTAAATGAGAAAAATAATATATTTTTACAGTATCAAAACTCAATATACAAAGCAGGATGCATCAATTACACCCACAACGCACCAAATCAAACATGAATCATGAACAACATACGTGTCTATTGTCCAACTCCAGTCGCTCGATGAGGAACTCGTGAGCCCACAGTCGGCATGGGAAAGCGGCACAAAGGGCAGAGGTGGCTCTTCTCCAACCATTTGCCGAGGCACGTCCGATGGAACTCGTGGGAGCATGGCATCGCCGTGACCTCCACCCCAACCTCCAAATCCTCACCAAAAGAAAGGACTCTTAACATAGATTATGAGAGGAGTTCTCAGTTAAAGAGAAGAAATTTAAGGGAAGAAAATCTATTATTTTTGCAAATACTAAACATGACAGATAGGTATAGTAATGCATGGCATGCTTACTGAACCTTCCCACTACCCACTACATTGCAAGTTTATATTATTTTTATATTTTTAAAATCATTATGTGCATGAAGAATATCACATGGAAGACCAATCCACATTTACATAAGACTCCAAGCGTTACTCTTATAAAATGTGTGGTGATATGTCCCAATGTTTTTCTCAAAAAAAAAAAAAAGGAATTCAAGTGTAGCTGCCGGATGCATGGATCTGTTGTTGCATGGACATGGACATAGGAGTCTATGGAATCCGAGTACCATAGACTCTACCATGGTTGTAAAACAGTGGGTCTATAAAGCCATAATCCAACTCTTGATACATGATTTTTGTTTTCCAGTTTTGTGGATTCATAACTTGAACAACTGTCAGATCCATTCTTCCCAGATCACACAAACTAAAAAATCGGTCGTTGTCTATAAAAAGACATAACCTAAAACTAGATGCAGACTAAAGGAAAGGATGACAAAAATATGAAAATGGTAAAGATATATCATATTTTTCAAAAATTCACAATGAAACGAAGAAGTGTTATCTAGGACTGTCTTGTTCTATATTGTTTAGCTGTCTCATTTTCTGTGTCTTATTTGTGGGTTTAGGGCTGAATGAGGCCTGCAACCATGAAGTCATCCATCATTGTGGTGTGTTGAGGGGGCCCTACCCTGTTTTTCCATGCAATCATTTTATACCTAATGAAACAATTGGTGGCGTAAGCCACCATTTTGCAAAAAGATAATTTCACAATATAAACAAAACTAGAGATCAATAGGAGGTAATTAGTTAGCAGAGCATTTATATTTCTCTTTCCATGCATCATTTGCTGGGGCCACAACCAAAACCTCCATAGAAGCCAGAGATTACAGCAGAGCAAGCAGGATACCTGATCCCAAACTGGAGATTGAGCATGAGGTCATAATTCTTGTGCCCCTTGGAGATAGTCTCCCCCTGCTTCTTCACCTCCGGTGGCGGCCACTTTATTGGCAACCACCTCCCCGTTCCCGTCGACTCCGTTTCCTCCAGGCTAAGCCCTCCCATGAAGTCATTAGCCCCGTCGCTGGACGCCCCTCTCCCCCTGGCCACACTACCTTCCTCTGCATCACAATTATAATCCCCATCCGCCTCCCAACTGCCGGCAGCGCCGATGATGCTATTGTTGTGCCCATTAGTCCTCTTGGGCGTCTCACCGGTCCCGGCCGTGTCGGCCGACGCCCGCCTTCTCGGCCGGCCGTCGTTCGACTTGGACTGCCTCCATACGGCCTGCTTCTGTAGGAAATTCTCCTCCATTCCCAACCAGTTCGGCGTCTTCTGCGACGGGAGAATCGACACCGTCTCGCCCGGGCAAACCTTGCAATCGCCGAGGTCGGCCGCAAACGCAGCATGAGGATCCCGAGCCGTCGGCGAAGTGGCGGCGGGCGACGGGTAGTAAACGCCCTTCTGCTGGATGCCGTCGTTCTCCTCACTCCAGTACCCAACGTAGAGGCTGCCGTCGGCCCAGCGGAAGCTTCCGTTGCCTTTCGGGAAGCCGTCCTCCCACCCGCCGTCGTAGCGGTTGCCGTTGACCCAGACGAGGGTGCCGCGGCCGTGGATGACGCCGGCGCGCCACTCGCCGACGTACTCGTTGCCATTCTTCCAAGTATAGCGACCGTGGCCGTCCTGGAGGCCGGAGCGCCATTCGCCGTCGTAGTAGTCGCCGTTGGCGTAGGACTTCTTGCCCTGGCCGTGCTTCAGATTCATGGACCAGGAGCCGCGGTAGGTGTCCCCAAGGGAGCCGGTGTAGGTGCCGAAGCCATCCATGAAGCCGGACTTGAACTCGCCTTCGTAGGTGGCGCCGGAGGGCCAGCTGAACTTGCCTTTCCCCATGGTCTTGCCGTGGCGCCATTCGCCTTCGTACATGCAGCCGTCCGTCCATAGGTACTTGCCGGTGCCGTGGGGGAGGTTGTTGTGCCACTGGCCGGTGTAGAAGTCCCCGTTGGGGAGGAGGCGCTCGGCGTGGTGGAGGGTGGGGTCATCGAGATCATCGGCGTCGTCGACGTCGGCGGCGGTGGGGGAGGCCGACACGGGGGGGAGGACGAGGCTGCGCCGCCTCGCCGACGGCTGATGCTTCTGGTGCGTCCTCCGGACGGTGGACTCCCACGCCTTGATGCGTTGGATATCTTTGAACATTCTACTCTCCCTTCTTTTCTTCCTCCGCTTCCGGCTTAACGGTGCAATTTTTTAACGTCTTTCTTTCACCAACACCAATGCTCGGTGTATCATTTCTGGGAGCCGGGCAAATGGGGAGGAGGAGAATGCGGATCGATATATCCAGGTACTTTAGATTTGGTGTTCTTCTTTTGGATCCTGTCGTTTGCTTTGTTTTTGTTCGAGATGTTGTTTTCTCCAGATGGAGATTGCAACGAGGGAGGAAGGGGATTCTGATGAGTCCCCATCTTTTTCGGGCTGGGTTCCGGATGGGGCTCCGACGAAGGATGGGAAACCCAACACCTGGAGGGAGGAACAACGGAGACATCCCCTTCTTTCTAGCCCCAGGCCTCTTCCTCCTCCTCCTCCTCCTCTTCTTACACAAATACGAGGCGTTATTCTCTTCTTATTTTAGGGATAATGGGTGTGGAGTTGCGGACAGCGGGGCACAGAGTCGTAGCGTTCGCTGAGAACAACGAGGCTTCATAGGTTTAAATTATATAACGGGCATCTTGAGAATCCCAGATGTCTCTTGATACTCGGGATGCCGGGGAATTGCCTGGTCCACCGTGGAAATAGAGGCCGGGCCCACCAAAAAGCTGAAATGAGAGATGAATTCCATAATCCAAATTCCCATGAAGAAAGAACGATGGCAGTGTCCACTCATAATTAAAATAGCCGGTGACAAAATAGCTAGCCAAAAATTATTATTTAATTTTTTTTTTAATCCGGCAAACTAAAAATTTAAATTTATTTAAATCTAATCATAAGCATTACAATCCATCCGTGGCTAGCCTCAATTGATCCATGCTGCAATGTGCCCTACTCTATATAGGTTATGGATCGGATCCATTTTTATACTATTTGTCACGACTCAAGACAGTATCCAAAATAGCTGGTTGGAAAGTATTATTTAGATTTTTTGATCTTATATAAGTACCTAAAATTTATTTAGCAAATAATCGACGTAGGATTAAACATACACCCGTATGGATCCTTACACCGATACCGAAATTCTTCACTACCATTTTCCTAATAAAGCTTCGTCGGAATCGACCATCTATGTCAAGGACGGTGATAATGTATATGTAAAGTTATTTGCATGTTAACTTGTTATTATACCTATGAGCTACGAGTATAGATTCATATATATATCACGTTGTCGTGTGCAAAATGCCAACTCCCCGGCAGGAAGAGGCAGAGATTCAGGCCAAAAGATTAAATAATCTTTGCCAATTAAGAAATTACTGTGAGTGCATCCAAACAAAGAGTGCCTAACTTTCCATGCGCACTTAAAGAGATGAACCGCCATGAACATATTTGCCGTGACTAGTCCAAAAAAATAAGAATGTTAACCGTTGTCGAACTTGGATTAACGAGAAATAGAAGATAACATATATAAAATCACTATTGAATAAAAAATTCTATTTAATGATATATGATATATCACTTTCGAATAAAATAGGTATTTCATGATTGATGATGTATATTTATATGTATATATCAATTTATTTGAGCTGTGCGAGATGGCGGACATAAGAATTCATGATTTTTATCCTCATTTCCATATTATTTATTTGCTAATCTCTATCTATAATTTTTTTTATTTATATCGATGGTTTGGGGTTTCTTCCTAGGCCGTTAACTGTTGTATTTTTCGAAGCCACAGGATGTGCTTAGTCTCAGATAGTTTGAAAACGGTGACCAATCAAATGAGTAGTTAGCCCATCTCTAACACCAAATAAACAATGGAACCATGTAGCTGAATCATTTTTATTATTTACTTCATATGAAACTTGGCTAGATATAATAATTTGTAAAACTACTTATTGAATGATTTGCAAATGTATTTGTCTTAAGCAACCGTCTTAGTCGTCTAAAGATTGGGCCGGCCCTATTCATTCGGAGTCTCCTCCGCTCCTTGGCAATCCCCCAATCTTGCTCGCCTGGAAGATTTCTAATTTTCACGTACAACCTCCCTCATGCTATCTCATGAGCGGGAGGCTAGCATCGACATTAGACCTTACTGTGGGACTCGTTTGTAGAACAGAAAGAGTATAAATATTGGGCATCATAAACAAACCTGTCCAAGATTATCAAAATTCAACACTATTGAAGAGCAGAATAGACACAGTATAGATAATGTTGATTTCCAATCAATTAAATGAGAAAAATAATACAACTTTACAGTATCAAAACTCAATATACAAAGCAGGATGCATCAATTACACCCACAACGCACCAAATAAAACATGAATCATGAACAACATACGTGTCTATTGTCCAACTCCAGTCGCTCGATGGGGAACTCGTGAGCCCACAGTCGGCATGGGAAAGCGGCACAAAGGGCAGAGGTGGCTCTTCTCCAACCAGTTGCTGAGGCACGAGCGATGGAACTCATGAGAGCATGGCATCGCCGTGACCTCCACCCCAGCCTCCAAATCCTCCAGGCAAATGACGCATGCCGATGCCGACTCATCTTCTTGAAAGTTTCTCGTCTCCAGCGCGTTGATCGAAGACTTCGACGCTGGAACGCCGCCGAACTTCCCTCGGCTGCCTGCACTCTCCTCCGAAGGAATCATCAAGAACTCGTTCGCCGGCTCATCAGCCTCTCCAAAGCCCCCGTCGGAAGACAGAATCAAGGTTTCGTCCACCAACTCGGCGCCCCGGTAGAAGATCGACCACGGAAACCGATCGACCATGCGGATTCTAATGCCGACGTCCATCAAGAACCCACCACGGCCTTCAAGAACTGCGGCTCTGGCGGCATGCAAGGCGAACGAAGATATCTGGCGACTCCAGAACTCGACGTCGTGGTGATAGGGATGGCTGACGAAGGAGAGCATGTACCCCACTTGGGCCTGCCGGAGCTGGTGGCAGAAGAGGCGAGGGAGGGGGAAGAGGAACCCAAAGACATCCACTCGGTTCTGGACTGGCAAGATTTGGCTCCCCTGGTGGACGCGGGACCTCAAGACTTGGATCCGTACTTCCACCATGCGCTCTCCTATGGCTTGGCCTCCACCTTCGGAGAAGAAGGCCCTCAGGTTCAACGCTGTGTTGCCGTTCGACCACTCCATGGCCATGGGTGTGCTTGAGAGAGAGACAGAGAGAGAGTATGACAGTGGGGATCAATGTTCTGAGGATTGAGGAAGAACGGTGTCCTCTATTTATCGTTTGTTGAGCGTTGTCCTAAAAGAATTAGGACTCTGGGACTGGGAGAGACGTTAAAAGAACTAGGATTCGGGAGATTCGGGGAGAGACGTTAGACGTTCAAATTCAAAAAGAATAAAATTCGGGATATTCCATGTGTATGTATGTATGTATGTATGTATGTATGTATGTATGTATATATGTGCGTATGTATGTATGTCCTTATGTATGACTATGCAACTTCCGGTAATAAAGGGGCCTGCCATGGAAACTATAAGGCTAGTTGAAGTTTGATTATTTTTCATGACTTGCTTTGACCTTGATACCAATTGGTTTCCATTTTCTAGGTAAACAAACTTTTGGTAAGAAAGGGGCCTGCCATGAAAACTAAAAAGCTAGTTGGCCTGATAGAGAAAAGGTTTTTCGTAGATAATTTGTTTTTCATTAGCTGAACCATTCCCTGCTTCTTACTACATGGTTTATTTGCATGCTAATCAACCTTTTGTTTTAGGCGATGGCCATAGTTGCTGATTTTATGCTTGTCTGGCTTCCTGCACCAACTGTTTCTCTTCGACCACCTCTGGCATTCAGTGCTGGACCTATCGCCAAATTCTTTTACAGCTGCCCTGACAATGCTTTTCAGGTGAATGCTACTATTCTACGAGTCCAAAAAATTATTTGAGATAATTGTGTAACTCTTATCAATAATGCTGGAACTTTGTTTTTTTCCAAGGTGCTTTGGCTGGAACATCATACTCATTATTGCAGAGAGTTGGTGCAATAGTGGTAAATCTACAGAAATGCTTCATTGATCTGTTGTGATCAGCTATTTGTGAAAAACTAAATAACTAATTTAGTTACTACTTCATATTCATATGGTAATTTTGCTTCTTTTTTCTTTTTTATGTGCGGAGAAATGGGTCAAAGCTATTTGCTGTTGGGACTGATGCATCTCTGGTAGGGTAGATTCTTTCACCAATTAAGGGGTTTCTTTGACAAATTCCAGCATTTTCTAAAAACTTTTACCATGATATCATTCAGATCTTCATTTTCTTCTTGGTAAAGTGGGGGTAGCTTATGATACTTCTAATTTTTCTGAGGTCATATTCTTCTGTGGTATTTCAATCATACCCATAGATGCATTGTTGCAATGTCTATCTTCAAGATTCTTTTATGTTCTAGAAGGTTGAGAAATAGAAATGTTTTGTAATTCTTGCTGCATGGTATTAAGCCATGCCTTTTCGTAATTGTGTTTGATAGTGGCCCTGCCCTTCAGTCAAGTCCATCCCGATGATGTCTAAAAGGTGCCAAGAGTTTCTGTCAGCTTGCTTTTAACTTTTTGATTACCTGCTTTTCTTCCAACCACTATCCACTCCCGTAGAACTTTTAGATGTTAATTTTTTTTGGAGTAAAGAAGCCTGGGTTGCCTGGTTAATGATCAACTTTACACAATCAAACCTAAAAGCATATTTTGCTTTTGGGAATTGCATTTCACTACTGTATGTATCACTCATGTTTTGCTTTCCCCTGGGTTAATGACCAAGCATCATGGTATGGATTGGGAAATTGATTCTACTGATTCCCTGGCAGTGTCTAGGTTCTCATTCACCCTTAATTATGTTAGTATTGCAACTTCTTGTTTTACTAGAATAATATCTTCATGGATTTGTTTATTTGGACAATTTCTTCTGGAAGTTGTCTTTTTTTTAAGAGACTCAGTTTAGTTAATGTATAAATCAAGAAAACATTAAATGATATAATTAAATTATCCACTGCTAAGAGATTAATTATTTCCTCAGCATTGTATTTATGTTTTTATTCATGAGCATTCTGGATATCTATATGAATTAATTGATGCATGTGTATTCCCAAGGCTTGGGAGGTTTGTACAGAATATAACAGTTGAAATAGCTGCTCAGCAAGCCAATCAGTAAATCCTGTATTCATTTATTATCATTTTGGTTAATTCATTAAGCATATCAACAAGTAACCAAAATAATTATAAGCAAAATTTTCAGCTATCAGCTGAATTCAGTCTTTTTGCAGATTGGTGTTGGTTCAACGAATGCCTTGATTAATGCAAGAAAGGCATTGGATAAGAATTTTGCTGGTGAAGCAGAGGATGTCCCTATATTATCAACTAGTGTTGCCTATGGTGTCTATATGGCAGTGTCCAGTAACCTTAGGTATGTATACCTCTTGAGCATTTACATTATTAAATTTTTCTTTCACTATTTAAATAAGAAGGTCAACATTTGGCAACTTCTGACAGCATTTTACTCTTTCTAAAGAATCTAAACAAAATCCTTTATTCCAGATCTTTGTTTTATCGAGTATCTGAAAAAGTTCAAATAAATATTGCTGGTCATCCTTGTGTCTGGCTAATGAGCTTGATGCTCCTTTATTATCTTGTATCCTGGATCTCTGCAGGTTCTCTTTTTTCATGTCATTCATTGGCATAAACTTTCTTCTATGTCATATGGTTATAGTGTATTTGAAAAGAATCTTGCATATAATTCAATCTATATATCAAAATAATTTAAACTTTCAGGGCAGGTAAGTAGTTGGTATCATGGGCCCCTCATTTTTTATGGACCCAGTTCCCAAGAAATAGAATTTTGTTAGAAGCTTTCTTCTCTCTCTTGTGCTCTTTAGTGTTTTCTTCTCTTATGCTTAATTTCTAAAGAACTCTGAGTGCAAGAAATGGCAAAGCTGACTTGTCCATAGGGGAGCTTGCAAGAGTGCTGTAAGAACATTGGTGACCTTTGTTTATTAATGTTGGTATTCAACCACATTGGTGACCTTTGTTTTGTGCGGAACCGTGGAAAAGTTTGTGCTCAGGTGCAAGAAGGGATGAGCTTCGGATCAAGGAAGAATTTTGCTCATGATGAGCACATGCATCTAAAATAGTGAATTGGTGGGAAATATTGTAATGATGTGCCATCTTGCACATGCCATGTACACAAGCACCAATACATGGGGAAAGAAGAAAGTGGCTCGCTCTATTGATTGTAAGAAAAGTTATAATATCAATAGAAGCAGAAGGAACTAAAGAACTTTGTGGGATATTTTGAATTAAAATGGAAAAGGCTCCAGAATTCTATCCAAGTTCTACTAGATGGTGGGACCTTCATTCAATTAGTGAGAAGGATATCAAAAGGGAGAGAGAACCAAGGTTGTAAAACCAACAAGAAACTAGCCAGTGAACTAGAGACTCTAGAGCTAGATGACAGAGCCCATTAAGCTAAATATAATGAAGGAGCATTCATTTGTCCGAAGTACCTCAAATCGCAACATCATATACACCATGATCAGCAGGCAGTACGGTACTGGTTTGTACCTTGCCATTTTGTAATGTACATTTTTTTCCTTTCAATTTTGAATTGAAGTTGGCAAACCATTTGCCGACTTCAGTTCGGAAATGGCAAAAAAAAATTATAGGGCATCCCTTGTTTCGAAATGAAATAGAGGAACCCTTTGCTGATGATATGAGGACTTTCGAGCCCTCTCCGACCTCTCTCTCCTTCCCTCCCTCTCTCTCTTCTTCTCTCTCCTTCTTCCTTTCCCTCTGCTTCGAATAATGGACTAAACAATGTCGGTAATCGACCGGTTTAGTTCGGTATTACACAACTTGAACCGGCCGGTTCAACATGGTTCAACCATCCATGCCTTGAGGATTGGTTGAGAGTGTTTGTGGGGAAAAGATCCCTTATTTGAAGCATGCGAGACTCTAGCCATACATTTACTTTAGAAGCTTTCATCCTATGCTCTTCGGTGTTCTCATATGGGGGTTAATGCCTAATTCTAGGGAGCTTGGGTTATGTTAAGAATAAAGGAGCATGTGCAAGAAGTGAGAATGCTGGTTTATGCATGAGAGAGTGTTTCACATGGTTATTGGCGTAGTGAAGTTGCTAAGTCTATAATACAGTGTTTCACATGTAATGTTGAGATGCAGCTCTTAAAGACAAATCTTCTTAGTTCTTTGTGTATCACTATTTATTTGTCTTTGTTATGTGGAGCCCTTGAGCCTTTGGCCCATCACATTGTTATTTTCTAGTGACGAAAACATTGATTTTAATGTGCTTCCATGTGTAACACTCTATTAAATGTTCACTATGTGTGGTCTTTAATTGGTTGCTAGCATGGTCTGTCATACCGGTCTGTACCGGCCGGTACGTACCGGTTCGGCCTGGGACCAGTACCGGATCAGCGTAGAATCTGGTACCAGTAGCTTATCGTTGGAGAACCGGTATGGGACCGATACGGACCGGCACGGGATCGGTATAGGATCAGCGTTGGATTAGCATGGAATCCGAAATCGGTATAGGGTCTGGTACCGGACCGGTATGGACCGGTACCGTACCGGTCTGGGCCGCCACCGATACGTCGACCGGTACCGGTACGGCGGACCTTGTTTGCTAGACTCCTGTCCAAGTGTAGAGGGAATCTTGAAGGGTTTCTTATTGATAATATGAAGTCGAATTATAAAATCAAAAAGTTTTTTCTGTCATTTGGACCTCTAAGCTCCAAGACAGGTCTCTCGTCGGCTCAAAGGTGCCTTAGCTAAGAACTTAACATATATAAATCATGATCATCATCCAAGCCTTCGCTAATTGGATATAGGGGTAGGCGTAGAGCAGGGCATAGCAAAACTTAATGTATGGAGCAAATAATGACCGATTGTTACTTTGATCTTGACCGTCTAGAAAATGGTGCTAAATTATTGGATAATGCAAATTATAGGTAAGAGAGGAGCTTTCCTTGAAACCTACACGGTCAAATATATCTTCCTTAAAGGTAGAGTTTAAGTGAAGCTACAAAGGACCAATCGTCCAATATTTCATAGGCTTGGAAGCAAGATTTTAAATATTGTGAGGTGGGAGCATCCCGATTATTTCGTAGAATGGGACATCCCACATCCCGACAATTGGGACAATGGGTGTTTTGTTTTGTCCGGTCAATTTCTCAACTTATCCATCCCAACATTCAAAATAGGAAAAATCTGGGATTCCTTGCATCTAGACACTTAGGAAGATGCGTGCCCCATCTTGTATGGTCCATTACTTGGCTCATCCCTTTCCGACACTCGGGAAGTACTCTTTTCCTACATTCGGAAAAGTGGAATGCCCCATGATCCCAATAATATTTGGTTTAACCCCTGCCTCCTCCGGAAGAAATTAGGAAAAATAGTCTAGACGGGGGGGATGATGGCTTTTGATTTCAGAAGCTAGCTTGGTCTCAAAAGTAAAAATAAGCCAAAGTGCTAAATGAAAAGCAATTCAAAAATTTTGAGATTAATAGATAAAATAATGATATCAAGTTGCTATATGATTATAGGAACTCTTAAACTTTAAAGATTATATGTTGAAAAAGGCATCCCAATGCATGAGACTTTCGCCACTACGAGGTCTAAAGAGGGTTAGATATATGCAGTCATACCCTACATGCAGAGAGGCTATTTTCATATTTTGAATCTATAATACTTAGGTCACAATGGAGCAGCCTTACCATTACACCAAACACTGCCCTCTTAAAGCATTATATCTTGATCTATAAAATTGATCTGATGTCAAAGGGCACATATTAGGAATGGATGATAAAGCTATGAAAAAGCATCCTTTAACATGGTGTAGGGTTTATTGGAATGGTTGTTTTTTTTCTGTGGAATGAAAACATATGTAAGATTGACCTTATTTTATATAAATACAAATATTGTATAATATATCACTAAATTATCTCTCATAGAATGTAGTATCTATTTCAATGATCAACTCATCCCCCTAATAACTACCCAAATTCATCACCTTGTTTATCTGTATGGTAGTATACGAATATGCATTCACATGTACTTTTGGAAAATTAAGTAAGAATTCTAAGAGCATTTAAGATTGATTTTATTTGAACAGCTTTCGCATGAACCATTATCTGGTTTATGATTCCTTAACTTTAAATTCATATGTTGTCTAGCACCTTTCTTCTAGCTGTATCTAGTGAATCAGGAGTGAACAAAAAAAGGCACGAATCAGTCATTTCTTGTTAATTTTATTGATGAATCAGTCAATTCCTGTACTCAATAGGTACCAGATACTGGCGGGTGTAATAGAACAGCGAATCCTGGAGCCACAGCTACACAGCCACAAACTCATTTTAAGTGCATCGTGCTTTGCAGTTCGTACAGGAAACACATTTTTGGGATCTCTAATGTGAGATTTCTTTAGGGTTATTTTGGAAATTTTATAACTATAAATTGCTTGAAGTTTCTATATATCTTTAGATTGACACTCATCTTCTATTGAGCAGGTGGGTTGACTATGCCTGCTGGATAAGAATCCAAAAGATCCGGGAGTAGTTCATAGCACATAGTGAATATTGCTACTCTGTTTTCTTTCTACATAAACATTTGGCGAAAGCTCAATCGGAGGTGGGTGCCTTAGCCATGTTGTTCTATGAAGTCCACCACTCTTGATGATCAATATGAAAGGCCATTTGTGGCTGCCAATATTAATTTTTAAATTATTTTTCATATTGTTTTCCCTTGTCTTCGCAACAGTGGAAAGTGTTGATTTTATTTTTGAACCAGATAGTTGATTTTGTTGATTCATCGCAACACAATTTTTTTATGGTTTGCAGAACTTCATACTATGTTTATTTTATAAGCACCAAATCTAGATCAAGTCTTCAATTGTATACAAGTTAGTCAACTTACTTGCACTTTAGGCCGTGTTTGGGGGGTCTTCAAACTTCATAATTCTATCCTTCTCCTTGTTTTGCACCTGTTGTTAGTTGCAAAATTTTCATGATTTATAGGAAAGTGTAAAGGAGAGATCAATCCTAACTCTAAAATTGTGCTTAAAATTTCATGATTTATAGGTTTAGGAATTTTCATTAGGCAACCAAGCACCTGCCTATAAAAACATTTTACCAAAAAGAAAAAAAAATGGTAAAAAATTGCAATTTCACAAGATTTTGTAATTTTAGATTACGTTTAAGTGCACTGTTAAACCTTTTCGATCGAAGAAATTGTCATCAACTATCAAATTTGTTTTTATTTAAATTGGCTAAATTGCGACTACAAGTTGTTTTTTTTTGTCTTTTCCTAGTATGTGGAGAAACCAATGGTGGCTTCCTCAAGAAATGTTGCATGTACATGTTTCAATATTATGTTTCCTCTAGAAAAGTAATCAATGAAGATTGTGTTGACTATTTTTGAATTTAAAGTTATGGTTATGAACTATACAAGTGTTTAATTGTGCTTAAATTAGTAACTAAAACAAATATACAGAAACTGGTATACAACCTCTATCAACACTAAAAAGGAGAAAAATTAAGTGCATGGATAATCCTGCATGATTGAATTTAATTTCTTTCTGGATGCATAGGTTAGGAAGTTCTCTTTGGGCATGACCCACTTTGCTGATTAATCAAGCAACCCAAGATATTTGAGGTGTTAAATTGAATCTCATAATTTAATATTTGTTGACAGCCTACAAATAATATATTTCATTAGAATAGCATCAGTCACGTGAATTGCAAGTTAAATCAGGTTTTGTTGAGGGGGTTTCAATTGTCTTTTTAAGAAAAAACAAGTTACAATTTTTTTAAAAATGTATTTATGTTACAAGAAGCAAGACTTACTACTACATGGTACAATAAAATGACTTCCTCATCATGTCAATCTCTATGAGCTGAATTGTTTGTATATGAGAACCTAATATTGAGACTAGATTAGCTGCCTAATGGTAAATTTCAGTGGTTCGGGTCAGATCTTCCATGAGTAGTCTCTCGTGTGCTTGACCCTTCGATTTTTCTGAGCCATCTAATGATTATGAAAAACTTATAGAGCAAAGCCCCCTAATTCTAGCTGATATTGGAGGGGCTTAGCCCCCCAATGACAGAAAAAAAAAAAGAAGAAAAAACAAGAAAAAAACGATCTTTCGAGTATTATTTTTATGGCTTAAAGAAATTAAAAATATGAAGTGCACTTTTATATTTGAAATTTTGATATCTTTTATATTTTTAATAAAAAAAATGTTTTTACAACCTAAAAGCTTTTTGTCTTTGTTTTCAATATGTTCCAAATAATTTCTAAAATATGATATCTTTATTTCTCGAGCGGCCTAAAAGAAGACGGCAATGGGATGCACGTCCAGATTCTAGGTAAATTCTATTGGATTTACTGGCCAGTTCTCCGGATAACAATAGGACAGACATCTAGGCATCTAATCACATGGATGGCTAGATTTAAATGCTAGCTGGAACAAGTTGGATCCAAATCCTAGAACAAATTGGATTCCGTATCTAGTTTAGATATGGTCAAACACAAGCTAACGGTCTAAACTGAATTCTTAACGACCGAAGTGCTACAATGTGGGTGACCCGTCCATCGAGTATTCAAGCCTTTTTCGTGCAAGCTAACGTTAACGGGGGTATATTTCGGGCAAATTATTTCCACCTTGGCGTCATCCCATGCAGGAGCCTCGGTAACAACGAATTGGTAGGGGAAAAAAAAAAAGATCGAACACAAAGGTCTCCTTCCCCTTGTTTCTTGGAGAGGTGCTCTTAACTTTATTGTCTTAAAACATGAAACGAAAACAATCCGCTTCAAGAATGACACTGAAAGACTATCCATGATAGGCCAGAACACGAGATGAGTTCTTTGCTAAAAAGAAGAAAAACAAAAGATTCAAATTCAAACAATCAGCAATAGTCAGATGTTTGCGGGAGCTCCATACACCAAACGTACACCTTCAGTCATAGACGCCCAAAAAGTACCCAAACAGCCAGTTGAATGAACAAAAACAACATTTGGCATCAAAATACATCACAAATAAGTAATGATTTGTTCCCTCAATGATACTTATTGTAACTCCAACATTGCTAGCAAGAAGCAAAATCGAGATGCCCAACCAAGTCTAATTTAGGAATCATGACGGAGTCTGTGTGTAAAAGCCTGTAATGATACAAGGACTTGTTTTAGCTGTTCCTTGGTTTGAGGATCTATCAAATTCCCATCACTATCAAACTTCTTTGGAGGCTGCTGCACTACAATGAATAATTCTGGCTTATTGATGAAATGGAGATCAAGAAAGACGCCGATCTGACGCAGATGGTACTGTGATTGTTTACCCCCAGAATCACTAGATACGCTTACTATAGCTGCTGGCTTGTCTGCCCAAACATTTGGGGGTCTAGAGGCCCAGTCGATAGCATTCTTTAGAGGAGCTGCATGTTTACAAAGCAGGTATTTAATCTGAAGGCATTCACATGATTTACAGGAACAGACTATACTAATTCTCAGTAATTGTAAGCCGCCCAGTTATCCAATGACCAAGATATCAGCGACTATGTAAGAAGGAAAACCAAAAATATCATGAATTCTATGTAAAATAGTGATTTACTTTTGATATTATTCTTCAATGTTATTCAGAAGAGATTAATTACATAGGCTTTTTATAACTAAAAAGCAATTGACTATAATCACCATGCTGAAGGAAAAAAATAATCCAAGATTCATCATTGGATGGTCCTTCAATCTAAAAAAAGTGCTGAGAAATCATTGTAAAACAGAGAAACATCCTTTAAAAAAAGTTCAAACATTTGATTGGTAAAAATTTTTGTGTATAGTGTATAATTAATAGAATATGCCAGAGATAGTCCACTTTTGAACCTTCCTGCTAGGTTTAACTAACAATGCCAATGTCTGCCACCAGAATTGAATATCAAGAATTTATTCTTCTCCGTAAAATTTACTTTCTAAGATTTTTCAGAATAGATGTGCTTTCTTAAATGTTCATCTTTTCAAAGTGGTTGATAGGGTGCCCCTTGCAAACTTGATAAATCAAGGTCACAAGAAAAGCATGTGATGTCCTTCTGTCTTTTTCATGCTAAGTAAGTTAATTCAATGGAGCTAATATTTGATAAATATGACAATGAAAGACCAAATAAAAGAGAAGCCCAAGGCACTCAGGTTTTACAAAGTCTGCTATCATGTAGCTTTTACTTGTATGTTGTACTAAGTACTTCTATAGGTGTTCATGCTCAGTAATCTGTCCTGCTAAAATCTTAGGATTATTTTCTTGGTGGATCCAGACTATAGCTATGCTTTTGTTGCTTTTTCATATTAACGCCAAGTCCCAAGTGGAAACCACCACCTAAAAAACAAAAGAAAAGGAAATAGAAAAAATATAGGCAAATTAATACTTCACAATAGCCTTGTATGCTATTTGGAAGTGTCTTAATTTTTCGTTGATGCCAGAAGTTACTGCACAAGCGTTCATGCTAAAAGAAATGGTTCCCATTTTCATAATATTAATAATGCATATACATCCGTTAAAGGCCTATGGTCCTCAAGTATTGAAATTTGTTGCCTGCAATGCATATATTATTGTGTACTTTTGAGCTTTATCAGAAAATTTACCATATTAAGAAATTTTATGCCCTTTAACTTCATAAAATTTATATGTTACTCCTATTCATTATACAACATATAACTATTATATTACCAAGCTCATCTATTGCAACCATGTAGCACTATATAATGCATAATAGTTTACTCAACTGCAAAAAAAAACTAAAAACGAGGGAAGGTATGCTCACATTTTGCAATTACAAAACCATGAAAATACAAGGTTTGAGGTTCTTATCCATACCAGGCTTCATGTCTAATGAAAACTTTCTTATGGATAACATCATACATACTAGCATTCAGCTTGTAATTTCTAACATAAGGTGAATATGCTTAGGCATGGTCTGCTTTATTGTCCCGTATCGTACCGGAAGAAAACTAGTACGAAACTTAACTTCAAGTTGGTACGAGCCTCATACCGCCCGTACCGAGACATACCGCTCCATACCGAGGTATGTACTAGTCTATACCGAGGCATACCATGGCGCATACTGGTTCGTACCGAGGTGTACCGACCTGTATCGAAGCATACCGAGATAAAAATTGAAAAAATAGTTAGAGAGTTATTTCAATACAGGGATGTACCGTACCGTACCATACTATGCCAAACCGATAAAGTATCAATACAGTACCCGATATCGAGATTGTGGACCTTGTGCTTACGAGTTCTAAACAAGATCAATTGTCTTCATGCTGCAAGAGGATTTTCTTATGAAAAGATTCTCATCAGCATTATGATGTAAGATATCCATTCATCTTTTACCTCTTGTTCTTTTTGCATTGATTTTTAAGCAAAATGGTGACTAGTTCAATAACCATAGAGGCCATCCTACTCAGTGCAACTGGACCATAAATTCTAAAGTTAAACAGGATCCAATTGGACTCCAGCTTTGTTAGCCACCTTCAACAGATCCAAGGAGCTGCAAGGATCTTGGCTGCCATGTGCCTCAAAGCAGCATTTCCACATCATAAAGGAAGACAACTCTGCTTCCCAACCCTTGTGCTCACCTCCTCCATCAACCTAGCTCCTCCACTAGCTCCACTCTATTGCCTCCCTGGTCAAATCCTGTGCCTCAACTTTGGCATCATCACCAAGCTCTATCATTGCAAAAACTTCTCACTTGGCCATCTCCTTTACCTATGTCATTGTCGACCTCTCCATCCTCCTTTCCACCTTCAACTATGTCGAGAACATCACCAAACATCCCACTGCTGATAGCTTTCTCCAACCTTCACATTAAGCTAGGCATTGCGTGTGTATATCTAGCCTCCAACTACCAGTCCTCCTCAGTCTGAATCACCCTTAGGCAAGGTTCCACATTTCCACTCAAGCACCTACCTCCTTGTCGCTATGCCTTCTTACCATGTTGTCACACCAGATAACCTACCACCTCCAACACCAATGCCATCATGTCAGCCTCCACCACTTGCAAGCTCACCCGATGTCTCGTCATATATCACACCCTTCAACACTACCCATGCGAGCATCCTCATTGCCTCGATAGCCCCCTTACAAATCATAGATTATCCACCTCGTATTTAGCAAAGCAAGGGCACAAGAAAGCACCACCTTACAAGAAAAGGAATGAAGAAGAAAGAGGGAAGAAGAAGAATGAAGAAAGGAAGAGACGAGGAAATAGCAAGGAGAAGAATTAAAGGATATAAGGTGTTCCTTGTCCACACAAGACCGCAAGGCAAGAGAGAGACTCCCTTAGCCAGGCATAGAGTATGTTATCCATCATATCAAAAAATTCCATATCTACCAGCTAACCCCCTACTAAGTGGGAAAATACTTGTAATATATGGTTAGTGATACATTAATCATAATTCATAAATGGGTTCTTTTTCTTAACTTATAACTTCATCTAATTAATATCTTTATGTCTGGTGGTTCCTCCAGGCTCCAGACTTTCAGATTAAATTGGAGAGTTTAATCATATAAAATGCATCATAATTACGGACCTACTTAACAATGATCATCAATAGGGCTGCTTGGTGCCACAACATCTTAGGAAATCTTCTTTGCCCTCTAACCCTAGTTTCCCATTAGAACCTGCTCAGGTTCCACCAACCAAGTGACCTCTTGCTCCAAATTTTAGTCCTTGTTCTCTGGTTTGCAATGTTCAAAGTCATTAAGAATTCACAAAAAGAGAAAAGTTGGAGGTAAATCATTGTACCCAAGAAATAATAAATGATCACTTTTCATCATCACTCCAAGACATATTTTCACCAAATTAACTTCCTTGTAAAAGATATTGCATAAATTTGTTATCCAAGTATCATTCCAAGCTTATGGGACATAGTCTCCTAGAAATGTTAGCTTAAGATGTTACTTGGCTCTTCAAGAATTCATAGCCTTTTCCATCATCCTTGAATTAAGTCATTGCTTATATCCTCCTTGGTGCCATTTACATTGATGCAAATTTCTAATCTATGCTAAGAATTTGATCTAGTTTGCATTGGATAAGGAGCACAACGATGGATAGAGTGGATTTATGCTTACCATGTTGACTGATTTGAGCTTTAAGGGTGTTTAACCAATCGTTTAGGTATGTGGGGCTCATTACTTTTAACTTCATGTTTTTGCAGGCTTTTTATGCTAACCATCTATGTGATGAACGGTAGAAATTAGATCTTACCATTGTCTTTAGTATGCCTACCTTCGTTGTTAACTAGTCCTGTTTAACAATTACATCAAAGTTAGGATGTTAGTTTCAAGTCAAGCATACAGGCTCCATTTTCTTCAAGGAGGAGAAATGCTTCTCATTGTCCTTTGGTTGCCCACAGATGTGGGAACCACCTAGTTCAAACGGACTGATTATTGTTGAATTTGTTTTTTTTTACACTACAAATTACTAAAATATCACAAGGAGATTGTTGTTGAAGATAGCATTTCCAAAACACTTCTGCTGTTTCTTGCTTTTATTTTCACTCTTTTTTGAAAGCAATAAACCTTTGCAACCAAAAGTTCAAAGTTTAAAGATTTTACAAAGAATTTAAAAAGCAAAAGGGTTTCATCATACATGTTGTTCAGTCAAGCTCATTTTTCTTCTTGGGTTTTTGAAAACAAAAACAGAAAACAAAAGCAATATAAAATAAGCGCTAACAAAGCAGAAGGCAAGAAAGTTTATCATGGAAGAACTTTCTGTTCCATTGTTTGGCACTAATATGGAAAAATAGGAGGAAAAAATAGGGAAGAAATAAATGGCTGAAATTTTCTCTCCAAGGCCTATATTCTTTTAATTCTCCAAGAAGTTGCAACTTTTAGAGAATCGACAAATGAGCAGGTCATTCAAGATAACCATATCTTAACTCGCTTTGTCTTATTATTTTCTTAGTTCAACCAAACTTGAGGACATTCCTAATTTCTTTTTTGTTTCATTTTCTTTTATTCTCTTACATTTCTAATCTTTCATTTTTAGCAACCAAGGAGAGAAGAAAAGGCATAGACGAGGAAAGGAAGAACAAAAATATAAGAGAAGAAAAGCCTAGCCTTTCCATCAGCAAGCCATTTGCTCACTCTTAACTAGCCACTCGAAGAATTAACATCATTCTTCCTTTTTTCTTTTGTTCCCTGCCATCCAATTAATTTGGATCCCAATTTTGGGTTCTTTTAGAACTGGAAGAAGAAGAGTGA